>NC_080203.1:95346463-95687963 GCF_030028045.1 Hippopotamus amphibius kiboko
ACAATAAATTTCATTCCTTTCACACATACAGTTCAGTGAGTTTTCCCATATACATACACTTGTGTGACCACCACCAAAATCAAGATAGAGAACATCTATCCCCGCCAAAAGTCCTCGTGCACCTTTGCAGACCACGCCCTCAGCAACTACTGGTCTGTTTTCTGTCCCTATAGTTTAGCCTTTTCTAAAACTTGAAGTGAATGAAGTCATGTATTAGGTACCCTTTTGTGTCTAGCTTCTTTCATTTAGCCTAATTCTTTTGCAGTTCAGCCATGTTGTTGTGCGTATCAGTATCTGTTCCTTTGTTATCACTGAGCAGTATTCTATTGCATGGGTGCATCACGGTTTACTTGCACATTCACCATTCGTTGAACATTTGGGTTGTTTTCAGTTCTGGGTATTATAAATAAAGCTGTTATGAACATTTGCCTACACGTCTTTGTGTGGGCATGTGTTTTCATTTCTGTTGGATAAATACCCACGAGTGAGATTTCTGGGTTGTATGGTAAGTGTATGTTTAACTTCAGAAAAACCTGGCAACCTTTTTCAAAGGGACTGAACATTTTGCATTTCCAGCAGCAGTGTGGAAGATTACTCCACAGCCTTACCAATTTGTCTTATTTAGGAATTTTTAATTTTAGCCATTCTAGTGTGAAGTGGTATCTTATTGTTGTTTTAATTTGCATCTCCCTAATGATCAGTGGTGTGGAACTTCTTTTCTTGTGCTTATTTGCCATCCGTATACCTTGTGCTCTGTTCATATTTTTGGCCCATTTTTAATCTTTTTTTTTTTTTGGTCTTCTTGAGTTGTTAATATTTTCTGGGTACAAATGTATCAAATAAGGGGTTTTCAGTATTTTCTCCCTGTCTGTGAGTTGTTTTTCCACTTCCTTAGCAGTGTCTTTTGAAGAGTAGAAGTTTTAGATTTTGATAGAGTCCAGTTTGTCAGTTTTTCCCTTTATGGTTTGTACTTTTTGTGTCCACCTTAAAACATTATTAATAAGTTAACTGTTTTGTATGTAAAGTCAACGGCCCGCACAATCATTTATCAGCATTTATTTTTACAATAATAAAGATGAATATATCACTCAAGAGACCAGTAGAATTTCTACATGTAAAACACATAAGGCAATCTGTACTCCAAATTACAAATAGACTTTATAATAAATACAAAAAGCATGCCTTGTTTATATTACTCATGTTGATATGCTGGTCACATGTGATGACATTCTGTATCTATGCTAGCACATGGTTGTTGGTCACTAGCAGTTAAGGAATACCCAAAAGGACATTGCAGGAGATGTTCAGTTACTTATGAAGGCTGAAGCTGTTTTTTGCCCAAGTCAAACTTTGGGACCATCCTTCATTTATATTGATTAGTTCCTTGTATTTATTTTGGTGTTGTCTATTAATTACAGATTTCAATCTTTCCATAAAGAGACCCAAGTAAGTCCAACCAAGATTTTCACAAAATTAAGTTGTATGTTGAGTACCCAAGCATTTGTGGCTATTTATTGTGCAGGGACACACACACACCCTCCTCACAAGGACTGCCATGGGAGTGCCATATGGAGGCGGTTATTAAGAAATCAGCTTTATGATCCCTCTGGAGCTGCTTCTTCCTCCTCTGGGAATTGAGAGAGTGGTTTGGATTAGGTTTGTGGCCTTTAACGTTTCATTTGTGTCCTCACTGTCATCCAGACACTGAGACTTTTAAAGTGACGTAGCATTCCTTCACTGTAGCAGAATAATTGTGACCCAGCTTTATTAGTTGCATAAGTGAAGTTAATGTTTTGCTGAGTTTTTCGGGTTTAAGAGACTATGCTGGGGTGCCAGGTAGTGGGAAGAGGAAATGAAGAAAAGGGTTCTGCCCCCAAGGAGTTGACACTGAGTGGAACACAACTGCCTGTGGTGCACTGAAAGCCGGGTCAGGCTGTGTGGCCGAGGTGAGGACACGTGAGAATCACTGTAGGACAAAACACAGGAAACACAGGATTCAGGGAACAGATTGTGGACCTCAATTGCCCTCTTGGTGTTTTGAGGCTCTTTTGTATGAAAAGATGGGTTGGCCTTTGTAAACAAGGGCTTGGGTTGATTTAACCTGCCTGAAGAATGATCTTGGTCTCCTATACTCTGTGTCTTTGGAAACAGTCGAATTAAGATAATTGGGGGATATTGTGTCTGCCTTGGTTGTTGTATGGAGCTGCACCTGGCTTGGGGAGGTGTCAGTTGGAGTGTGAATCTTTGGCCTGCGGAGGATGGTATGAAAGACTGATGGGAAAAGGGGCTGTGGCATCTCAACAAGATCCACAAACATCTTGGCTCCCACTGTGGCGGGCATTCACCAGCAGTGTGGGTGAGGGGACAGAAGAACTGGGTATTTGGGTGGCTTCTGGCCCTCCCATGGAGATGAAGCTGCTGTCCCTGATGTATTTCCTGTCCCATATCCTACCCTAAAGTGAAGTAAACGTTGTATTAACTGAAAATCTGTTTGGGTCTCAGGAGTCTGATTGCCAGCTTGAACCCATCACTGCCACTGCGCTGGCAGTAATAGGTTAGCGATATGATACGAGCTGGGGAGATGCCTTTAGAGCGGTTGTGTTGGGGATGAGGAGGACCTGAATCGGGATTATAGCAACGAGAAGGTGAGAATAGTGAATATCTCTACCCATGTTGGGCACTGGGACTCCCATTAGTAGTTCTGTTAAGTGGTCTGGGGCAGAAGGGAGAATAGAACTCCCAGCTACACAGCTCTGATGAGAGGTCTGAATGGGGTCAGGGGTTCTTCCTAACAGTGTAAACATTTTTATTTCATTATTTTACTTTTTAAAAATTTAATAAACAGTGCTTGATGTGTGCCAACTACTATTCTGGGCACTTTATAAATATTCCTTATAACAACACAATACCATTTACCATTTACTGATGTGAAAATTGAGGCACAAAGAAGTAAAGTAACTTGGCTGAGGCCATCCAGCTTAGTAAACAGTGAAGCTGAGATTTGAACCTGGGCAATCAGGCTCCAGAATCCCTGCTTTGAGCCATTCCAATTCCTCTAGCTTCCCTTCTGCATTCTTCCTCATCGCAGATGAATGGAGTTAGTAGTCATTTTTTTTTTAAGGTCATCATTGATGACTGAGTCAGAACACTCATGCAGGTTACAGCTGCACAGAGTTGTGTCACTGGGCAGTTTCCGGGGAAGACGGATTCCTTACATGGTACACGGGTGAGGAGAGCACCCACCCTTTGGCTTGTACCCCTGTCCTACTACCAGGGAAGGCTTATACTACAGTTGTAGGGCCTCCCTTCACATCTGTTGACCCCCTCTGCTATTGAGACAGCCCTTTCCTCAATGTTGCTCTCGGCATCCTTTGTAGGGCTCATGGCTGTGATGCTCCTGCGGTTTCCTGCTTCGCCTCTTCATAGGAGAGTGAGGGACTTTGCCTTGGGAGGAAACCCAGGCAAGGTCTGAGCAATGGGTGTGCCCTTGGGGCTGGCTCAGGGCTTCAGACATTGCTCTGTTGAGATTTTTTGCCTTTTCTTGTGAGAAATCTAGTTGTTAATACATGGACTGCCGCACCCAGCCCGTTTAGTCACAGGAAAGAAAGCACATTGTCCCTTTTCCGAGATGAGCCTTATAATACTACATTTTATTATTATATTGGGGTGGCCAAAAAGTTCCCTCGGCCTTTCCTGTAAGATGCTACAGAAAAATGCGAACTTACTTTTTGGCCGCCCCAATATAATATATTACTTCGCAGCTCAGGTCCTCCAGTTATGTGTGATAGTGTTTTATGTATTTTATTCATCTTTCTTTTACTGGGTGGGTAGATTGAATGTGGCTTTTTCATCATGATTTTTATTCTTCGCTACAAAGCAGTGATTTGGTTTCTAGGTCGACATTGCAAGCAGCCTGATGTTTTATCACAGCACTCCAGCTTCCTCTCACTGCTGGCTGAGCAGGGGCTGCTGAAATATATTGTCAACTGAAGAAAACCACAAAACCTAAGAGTGTAGAGTTATGTTTTATTTTGAGACCTTACTGGGAGACAGCCTCTCAGAGGCTCTCTGAAGAACTGATCCAAAGAGCTAAGGGAGGAGCCAGGATAGGAGTGTTTGCTAAGAAACAAACAAACAAAAGACTCAAAAAACCCTGTAGTCGAACATCAAAAGATTACTGCTGATCACAAAAAACAAACATCTCAAGTTAATGATTTTAGTGTGCTTTTCTATGTATGGGAAGATGCAGGAGTCTATGCTCATTGATAATATCAAATTATTCCTTTGATATGCATCTTAACTTTTTAGGGCCAGTATCCTGTTTTTACCCAATCCTGAATTCCCCTCAGGGTGGCTGCAGTGGCAGGTGGCTTCATGGCCAGCAACATTTGGGTACCTGAATGGCAGCAACATTCTTTGTTTACTGAAATGGCAGGCAACATTTTTTTGTCCACTGTATTGATCAAGTTGTTGGTATTTTCACTGTCCTATTTTGTACCGAATGAAGCATGACATGCCCCACTCTGTGACTGAAGCTGTCACAGTTGTTTCTGTGGTGGCCTAAAATGAAAAAGGTTACTGCTTGGTATGGAAGAATCTTCTGGAGGTCCCCAGCCCCGCCTCTACCTCTGTTTGGAGCCCACAGCAGAACTTGTGTATGACATCTAGTAAATTTGCAGTCTCATTGTCAACAGTGACCCGCAGACACAAAGAAGGAGTAACTTTAGTTTTGGAGCGCTCAGATCACCTATTTAATGTTATTTTTCATGATTTTATTGGTTACATGCCTGTGAAAAGGCTCTGTGATCAGCATCTCTCTCTTATTTGCTTACTTTCTTTAATACTCCAATTCTTTGTGAGATTAGAACACTTCCTAACACCATACACGAAAAGAAACTCAAAATGGATTAAAGACCTACATGTAAGGCCAGACACCATAAAACTCCTGGAGGAAAACATAGGCAGAACACTCTATGACATACATCAAAGCAAGATCCTTTTTGACCCACCTCCTAAAATAATGGAAATAAAATGAAGAATAAACAAATGGAACCTAATGAAACTTCAAAGCTTTTGCACAGCGAAAGAAACCATAAACAAGACAAGAAGGCAACCCTCAGAATGGGAGAAAATACTTGCCAACGAAGCAATGGACAAAGGATTAATCTCCAAAATACAGAAGCAGCTCATGCAGCTTAATACCAAAAAAGCAAATAACCCAATCCACAAATGGGCAGAAGACCTAAATAGACATTTCTCCAAAGAAGACATACAGATAGCCAACAAACACATGAAAAGATGTTCAACATCACTAATCATTAGAGAAATGCAAGTCAAAGCCACAATGAGGTCTCACCTCACCCTGGTCAGAATGGCCATCATCAAAAAATCTAGAAACAATAAATGTTGGAGAGGGTGTGGAGAAAAGGGAACCCTCCTGCACTGTCGGTGGGGAATTTAAGTTGATGCAGCCACTATGGAAAACAGTTTGGAGGTTCCTTAAAAAACTAAAAATAGAACTACCAATAATCCACTGCTGGGCATATACCCAGAGAAAACCATAATCCAAAAAGAAACATGTACTGTAATGTTCATTGCAGCCCTATTTACAATAGCCAGCCCATCAACAAACTAATGGATAAAGAAGATGTGGCATATATATATATACAATGGAATATTACTCAGCTATAAAAAGGAATGAAATGGAGCTATATGGAATGAGGTGGATAGACCTAGAGTCTGTCATACAGAGTGAAGTAAGCCAGAAAGAGAAAAACAAATATTGTATGCTAACTCATATATATGGAATCTAAAAAAAAAAAATGGTACTGATGAACCCAGTGACAGGTCAAGAATAAGGATGCAGATGCAGAGAATGGACTAGAGGACACGGGGTTGGGAGGGCGGGGGGCGAAGGGGAAGCTGGGACGAAGTGAGAGAGTAGCATAGACATATATACATTACCAACTGTAAAATAGATAGCTAGTGGGAAGTTGTTGTATATGATGGGTGATGCCTTGGAGGGCCGGGACGGGGAGGCTGAGGGGGGAGTCGCGGGAGGGAGGGGATATGGGGATATGTGTATAAATACAGCTGATTCACTTTGGTGTACCTCAAATTGCTGGTACAAGAGTGTAAAGCAATTACATTCCAATAAAGAGCTTAAAGGAAAAAAATACTCCAATTCTTTGTGTGAAATGCTTAAATTAAGTATCATAAGTGGAGTTGATAAAGCTTTTCTTGCCTCACTGAATTTTAGTTTTTACAAGTAGTCTTAGAATAATTCAGGTAACTAAGATTTGGGGAGGAAACAGTTCTTACTTGTACGTGAAAAACCTCTATTACTCTCTATTATGTTGCATTTTTTGTGAATAACTCATTAGCTAGATTTTTAAAATAAATTTACTTATTTATTTATTGGCTGCATTGGGTCTTCGTTGCTGCACATGGGCTTTCTCTAGTTGTAGTGAGCAGGGACTACTCTTCATTGTGGTGCGTGGGCTCCTCATTGTAGTGGCTTCTCTTGTTGCAGAGCACAGGCTCTAGGCTTGTGCACTTCAGTAGTTGCGGCACACAGGCTCAATAGTTGTGGCTCACAGACTCTAGAGCACAGGCTCAATAGTTGTGGCACACAGGCTTAGTTGCTGGTGGCATGTGGGATCTTCCTGGTGCAGGGATCAAACCCATGTCGCCTGTATTGGCAGGTGGATATTTAAGCACTGCGCCACCTAGGAAGTCCTCATTAGCTAGATTAACTAACATTGTCACAAAGTGTTTTTTTAAAGCCATAGATCACTGCATTTATCTTTACAAAGACCATAAACAATCAGGCATTTCTCCCTTTTTAGGAGGACTTAAACAGATGTTTAAACATTAAGGTAGTGATGATTCTAATATATAATTAAACTCTAAGTTAAGGCTTTATGCTTGTTTTGAAACCTGTATTCATAGGCTACTCGTGTGGAACACCTTTGCATTTCGTGGCAAAGTATCACTAAGACTGTTGTTGATCCTGGTACCCAGTCACCCGCCCCTCCACAAAAAATCCCCGCAACTTTTTCATAGAGCACAGGATTATCAAAATAGATTTTTGGTTAATCAACCCTTAGACTAGAATAGAAAGTCCATGTTTATTCTAGTGTTTGTGCAACTAATAGTCCAAACCATGAAGTTATATGTTTATTGAGAATGTAGGAAGCAAAATGGGGAAAAAATGCCCCTTTTGGTGAATGTCACCAACTGCTTTCACTGACTGCACTTAGCACAATACATAATCATCTCTTTTCCTTTGTTTACTTTTTTCTTGGCTACTCTCCCTACCCGCACTAGACCACAAGGTCCATAAACGCCAGGCCCTTGATTGCCTCGTTCATGATGGCTCAAATACTGACTGCATGAGATTCTCCGTAGTCTGCAGTGGGTTGGATGGTGATGCGTGGAGCAGAGGATCTTTTCTCAATTCTGGCCCTTCACTTGGGAAACCAAGCTGGGTTGTGATACTTATAATAATGTAAAATTGTGAAGCATCTGAAAATGATTTTACAGGAGATTGAATTTTGAAGCCAACTTAATTTCTTGGAAGCTTAATGGATGAATTTAAAGAAAAAGAACGATTTACTTCTAGCTTTGGAAGCCAGAGAAACCAGGTGCTCCGGGATGTGCTGTTTTTCCTCAGTCTCCTATTCTCCTGCAGCTCTGATTTCTATCCAGGGTAACATGACCTAAGTGAACTATTTGAATCTTTGAAAATTCCACTCTTCTGCTAGCTGATTAGAGTGGTAAAATGGAAACATATCTTGTGTGTTCTCTGTCATTCTGGAGAATTATTAATAAGGTCTCCTTCTGACAGCTCTCATGGAATGATTTAATTTTAAAAGTGAAAAGAGCATTATCTGTTGGAGCACTTGAACCTAAGCAGGCTATTATATTAAACTGTCTTAAGAATAAAAATTATTTCCTAGAATTTTGTAAGATCAACTCAAAGTTAAATCAAATGATATCTTCAAATAGGATCAGTAAGATAATCAACAGTCAGAAAATATATTTTAAAAGCACGATTAATATCATTGTATGTATTTGGACCAGAGCTAATCATCTTGTGGGAATGCAGTTTGAAGTCCTTTCTTCAACCTGTTTGTTCTTAAGTTTGGGTTTCCATGTGTCAGGAGACCTCATCTTTAACATCCACTCATATGATGCTTTATCAGCTTTTGGAGAGATTTTGCTCTGGGAATTCAGGGTATAGTCTTGGCAGCCTGTGTGTGTAGGTGGTTTTGCTTTGATACATCATCTCAGAGATCCCCAGGGTTTATTTGGGTGGTGGGCCCCACTAGCTGAGATTCCCTTCTTTTCTGTTTTTCTCGTTTTCCTTTCTCTCTCTCTCTGTCTCTCTCTTTTTCCTTTTCTCCTCTCTGCCAGTGCTGTGAGGGAAGTCTTGGAGGACAACATTGCCAGGGTAATAGCAAGGTGAGTGAGGGGCACTCTGAGGTGGTTGTTTTTTTTTGTCCATACCACGTGCATGTGGGATCTTAGTTCCCCTACCAGGGACTGAACCCACGCCCCCTGCATTGGAAGCGCAGAGTCTTAACCACTGTACCACCAGGGAAATCCATCTCTGAGGTGTTGAATAGGACAAGTGTTTTTGTGTGAGGGCAGATGGTGGTAGGAAGTGAAATTAGAGAGGTGACAGATGCCAGGTCTTTGTGGGCCTTGAATGCCATGTTAAGGGGCTTGGATTTCTTTTCCATGGGCGACAAAGTTACTGAAGAATTTTAAGCAGGACTGTGGCGTGACTAGCCTCATTTGTGATTCAGAGAAATTAGTCTGGTGGTGGTTAGAGAATGGATGATTAGGGAACCAGGTTAGAAGCAGAGAGGAAAGTTAAGAAATTATTGCAGAAAGTCCAGGCAAGATGTTAGTAAGTTGAACTACTAACTCACTGTGATAAGCAGGAAGAGTGAGTGCTTAAGAAGTAGGCTTGACAGGACTGGGAAGGGATAGGCTGTGGAGGTGATAAGGTACTGCTCAGTGGTACCAAGCTTTTGCACTTGAATCAAATAATTGCTCCAGTGCTTGAACCAGAGCTGCTTTCTGAGGAAAATCTTGTTTGTGATTTTAGAACCTTAATTTAGCAGGCAAGAAGATACAAATCAAGATCTTTTAAAAAAAAATAAAATAAAAAACAACTGATATACTTGGAAACTGTAGCTTATAGAGGTTTTAAATAAACAACTATTAAGGTCCTCAGTGATGATCTTAGTCATGTTGGTCATTCATCCTGCTTATGTCAGAAGCCTGGCTGAAAATTTTAGAGTTTGAGAACGTTCTTAAGTAATACATTACTTATTAATTCTTTAAAAAATAATTTCAGCCTGAAACACCAGGAGGTGAAAGATTAGACCATATTATTTTGCCCTCCAGTATTCCACCCCCAGAGTTGTCCTTATAGAATCAAACTGACATCATGTCTTTAGTTTTCTCTGAGGGCTACTTATACATGGAATACCTTTGCACTTTGGAGAAAAATGTTACTAAGGCTACTGTTGACCATAGTGGCCCTCTTCCCCTCAATTTCCACAAAGACCCTGAGACAGATTCTTCTTAGAGCACAGGACAAACAAAATGATGTTTTAATTTATCAACTCTTAGTATATGTGGCTGAGTCGCTTTGCTGTGCACCTGAAACTATCACAACATTGTTAATCGGCTATACTCCAGTATAAAATAAAAAGTTTTAAAAAAAAGAAACTAAAACTAGAACTACCATATGATCTGGCAGTTCCACTCCTGGATATATATCTAAAGGAAATGAAAACACATAAAGACACATGCACCCCCAATGTTCATAGCAGCATTATTTACAATAGCCAAGATATGGAAGCAACCTAGGTGTCCATCAGCATTAACATTTGCAACAACATGTGTGGACTTGAAGGGTATTATGCTTAGTGAAATAAGTCAGACACAGAAAGACTGATACTGCATGATATCACTTATATGTGGAATCTAAAAAATAAAAAAAAACTAGTAACTATAACAACAATAATAAAAAACAAATTATTAACCCTTAAGCTAGAAAATGAAACTCATGTTTATTCTTGTGTTTTCCACTTTGCTCTTGTCAGCAAAAAGCACAGAATTTTAACCCTATTTTCTATGGTTTCCCTCAGATCACTTTTTTTTTTCTTCTTTGTTGATTGTGGATTTTTTTCTGTTTTTCTTACTGTGTTCATTAATCTTTTAACTTGATTTGTGTTTTTACTTTAAGTCATTTTAATCGGTTGGATATATATTAAAGTATGTTTCTAAGGCAAATGAAAATTTTAGATGACCCTATATCAGTATTTATTAGGATATTTAAGAAGAGGACTGCTTAGACTTCCTTGAACAGTATTTTTTCTCAGTGACTTTAAAGTAACCCTTTATTACCCAAACATAATAGAAATTAACAAGAGAAATATTAGAGCAATTTTTGTGGTACTAAGTGGGATTTCTAGTCACTTGACCCTTTGTATAATTAATGTCTATACTACGTATGTCCATTTTATATTACTTGGAGCACCTTTTATTTTCCAGGAATATAGACTGTAGTTGCAACTTTATACTTTTTATGACATAGCTCCTGTCTGCAGTGCTTAAGAATGTGACACCCCCTTCCCAATCATTTCATTGTATGGGGGGGAAATGCAATTAGATTATTCTAGTGACTGCTTTGGCATAACTCATGTGACCAAATGTCCAGGATGGAGAACCAGGACTAGGTTGTTTTTTTTTTTAAGTTATCATTTGTCTATTTTACAATTACAGAAAGAGTTAAATATTACATCTACATTAAATGTCTTTAAAGTTTATTCTCTTTTACTTATTTATTTTTATTTTTGGCTGTGTTGGGTGTTAGTTGTGGCACGTGAGATCTTTCGTTGCAATGAGGGCTCTTCGCTGTGGTACATGGGCTTCTCTCTAGTTGTGGCATGTGGGTTTTTTCTTCTCTAGTTGTGGCGCTTGGGCTCCAGGGTGCATGGGTTCTGTAGTTTGTAGCGTGTGGGCTCTCTAGTTGAGGCACATGGGCTCAGTAGTTGTGGCACGCGGTATGTGGGATCTTAGTTCCCTGACTATGGTTCGGACCTGCGTTCCCTGCGTTGCAGGAGGGATTCTTTACCACTGGACCCACGAGGTAATTCCCAGAGTTTATTCTCTTGTTTTGATTTTTTTGTTTGTTTGTGTTGTTGTCATTGTTGCTTTAAGCTCTTTCTTTTTTTCTTCAAGTTTTATTGAGATAAAATTGACATACAACACTGTATAAGTTTAAGGTGTACAGCATAATTATTTGACTTGTATACATCATGAAATGATTAGTGAACATCATCTCATGTAGATACAAAATTGAAGAAATAGAAAAAAAATTTTTCCTTGTAATGAGAACTCTTAGGATTTAGTCTCTTGATAACTTTCATATATAACATACAGCAGTGTTAATTATATTTACCATGTTGTACATTATTTCCCTGGTACTTATTTATCTTATAACTGGAAATTTATACCTTTTGACTACCTTTATCCAATTCCTCCTCCTCTCCCCTACCCTGCCGCCTCTGGTAACCACAGATCTGATCTCTTTTTCTATGAGTTTGTTTTTGAAGTGTAATTGATTTACAACACTATGTTAGTTCTTGTTAGATGATGTAGCGATTCGATATTTTTATACATTTCAAAATGATCACCATGATAAGTCGTTACCATCTGTCACTGTACGAAGATATTATATAATTATTGATGGATGGAGAAGATGTAGTATATATATGAGGGTGAGGGGAGAAGAGAAATAGGTGAGGGAGATTAAAAGGTACAGACTTCCAGTTGCAAAATAAATGAGACACACGGATGAAATATACAATGTGGGGAATACAGACCAGGGGTTTTTGTTCTGTTTTTGTCCTGGGCGGTCCATATCTTTTTGGTCAGACTTCTGGCTTGATCTGGAAGCCAACTGACTTAAGGACTGGGTGGTTCTCCCTTTCCCAAACAGCAAGGAGCTGGAATAAGAAATAGAAAAAAAAAAAGAAAAAAGAAAAATAAGAAAAACTAGAGCATGATCAAAACAGCTTCAAATAGGGTCTGAAAGTCATTTGGGAATTATTTGCCTCTTGGTATCAGAGTCATCCCTTCCAGTTTGGATATAAATCAGTTAGACCTCCAATTTCCTGCTGCTGGATATTTTGAATGAGAAGAATTAGTGCCTTCACAATAGGCTTTGATCTTTTACAGTTCGATATTTCAAGTGTTTTTCAGGGTGAGTCAGTGGGGAGTTTGAGAGCAGATTTGGGCAAGGTAATTACTTCCCCTCCTCTGTGCTTCCTTAGCTTGCCTCTACTGCAGTGCTCCTGCTCTGTGCTAGGCTTCTTGTCTTACTGAGTTGGATCCTGTAGTCATCTCAGGGCTTTCAACATCTAGTGGCTGAGTAATGCAGGCAGCAGGCAGTCCTTTCTTGGTTGATTTCCATTTGTTATGAGCATAAGTACTCTAAAAATAAGCATGATACCAGAAGTTACTGGAAGGCAGAGCCCTCTAAGTCTTTGCAAATGTTCGCTTGACCAGTTAGCCACTTGGAGATGTATCGTACATCCAGTTCTATGCATATGAGCACTGGCTTAGGAGTCAGAAGTTTTGGGTCTGAGTCATTGCTTCACTCTTCAATACTCATCTGTACTTGAGCAGACCACTTAGATTCCCGCATCTTGATTTACAAAACAAGGCTAATATGTGTGCTGCCTACGTTGGAGGGCTTTTGCCAGGAATAATATTAAGTAATGTATGTGTAAAGCCTTCTCAAGACTGAAAAATAGACTGTATGTGACATTTGTCATTCTTAACTAACCAAAGATGATGGTACCTTCACAGAAATTTGATTAGATCCACAGTTTATGTTCCTGGACTCATATTATTAGGGTCAATGAATCACAGTATAGTTATATTGTGACCATTTCCAGGAGCTAACTGCACTTGAGCCATTATAGAGAAGAAGCTGTTCAGTCAAGTGGTTTCATGTTGTTGTGTCCCCACACGGTGGAAGGGATCTCTCTGAAACCTCTTCCAGAAAACACTGATCTGATTCATGAGGGTTCCACCTTTATGACTCAAGCAGCTTCCAAAACCCTCATCTCCTGTATCACCTTTGGGGGTTAGGATTTCAACATATGAATTGTGGGGGTGGAGGGAACAAAGGAGAGGGACACACACATTCAGACCATAGAAATCAGTATTTTAAAATCTAATTTAACAATCTTTTTTTCTGCATTCTTTCTTGCATTGACTGTATATACTGATCTTTCCTTTCCTCCTTGAAACCAGCTTTTTACCATACTGCTTGTTCCCTAATTAAGCAGTTAAATGATTTTGACATTTGTACACTATGTATTTTAGTGAGAATCTTGTTTTTAACTCTTTGAAGTTCGTACTTTGACAAAAATGAGAACCTAGAAATAATATATACTGTGGTTAATCCCCAACCATCCTCCAAAAAAATTTAGTCCATGATGTAGTTGATAGAATGTACAATTAAACTTTAGAAAATTAGACTGTTATAATGACAGTAATTTAAAGATAATATTGTACCTTTCCAAGAATTTGTCCATTTCTTCGAGGTTGTCCATTTTATTGGCATATAGTTGTTTATAGTAGTCTCTTACAATCCTTTCTATTTCTGCGGTGTCAGTTGTGATTTCTCCTTTTTCGTTTCTAATTTTATTGATTTGTGTCCTCTCCCTTTTTTCTTTTTTTTTCTTTTTTTAAAACATGATTATGAAATTTTATTTAAAACAGTTTCTGAACATTAAAGATACTATAGAAGATTATGATCTCTAATGATGTGTATTGCTGAAAATATTCATTTTATTTATTTTTTAAAAGTTTTTTTTTTTTTTTGATGTGGACCATTTTTTTTAAGCTCTTTATTGGAATATAATTTGCTTTACACTGTTGTGCCAGTTTTTGCTGTACAACAAGTGAATCCCTTTTTTTCTTGATGAGTCTGGCTAAAGGTTTATCAATTTTGTTTATCTTCTCAAAGAACCAACTTTTAGTTTTATTGATCTTTGCTATTGTTTTGTTTCTATTTCATTTATTTCTGCTCTGATCTTTATGATTTCTTTCCTTCTACTGATTTTGGGTTTTCTTTGTTCTTCTCTCTCTCATTGTTTTAGGTATATGGCTAGATTGTATATTTGAGATTTTTCTTGTTTCTTGAGGTGAGATTGAATTGCTATAAACTTCCCTCTTAGAACTGCTTTTGCTGCGTCCCATAGGTTTCGGGTTGTTGTGTTCTCATTGGCATTTATTTCTATGTATTTTTAAATTTCTTCTTTGATTTCTTCAGTGATTGCGTGGTTATTTACTAGTGCATTGTTTAGCCTCCATGTATCTGTGTTTTTTTACAGTTTTTTTCCTGTAATTGATTTCTAATTTCATAGCATTGTGGTCAGAGTAGATGCCTGATACAATTTCAATTTTTTAAATTTTCCAAGGCTTGACTTGTGATCCAAGATGTGATCTATCTTGGAGAATGTTCCATGTGCACTTGAGAAGAAAGTGTATTCTGCCACTTTCAGGTGGAATGTCCTATAAATATCAATTAAATCTATCTGGTCTATTGTGTCATTTAAAGCCTGTGTTTCCTTGTTAATTTTCTGTCTGGATGATCTGTCCATTGGCATGAGTGGGGTGTTAAAGTCCCCTACTATTATTGTGTTACTGTCAACTTCTGCTTTTATGACTATTAGCATTTGCCTTATTGAGGTGCTCCTATGTTGAGTGCATGAATATTTACAGTTGTTATATCTTCTTGGATTGATCCTTTGATCATTATGTAGTGTACTTCCTTATCTCTTGTATTTTATCTCTTTATTTATCTCTTTATTTTAAAGTCTGTTTCATCTGATATGAGTATTGCTACTCCAGCTTTCTTTTGATTTTCATTTGCATGGAATATCTTTTTCCGTCCCCTCACTTTCAGTCTGTATGTGTCTCTAGGTCTGAAGTGGGTCTCTTGTAGACAACATAATGTGGATCTTGTTTTTGTATCCATTCAGCCAATCTGTGTCTTTTGGTTGGAGCGTTTAATCCATTTACATTCAATGTTATTATTGATATGTATGTTCTTATTACCATTTTCTTAATTGTTTTGGGTTTCTTTTTGTGGGTCTTTTTCTTCTCTTGTATTTCCCTCCTAGAGAATTTCCTTTCGCATTTGTTGTAAAGCTGGTTTGGTGGTGCTGAATTCTCTTAGCTTTTGCTTGTCTGTAAAGCTTTTGATATTTCTGTCAAATCTGAATGAGATCCTTGCTGAGTAGAGTAATCTTGGTTGTAGGTTTTTCTCTTTTGTCATTTTAAGTATATCCTGCAACTCCTTCTGGCCTGTAGAGTATCTGCAGAAAAATCAGCTGATAACCTTATAGGGTTTCCTTTGTATGTTATTTTTTGCTTTTCCCTTGATGTTTTTAATATTTTTTCTTTGAATTTAATTTTTGTTAATTTGATTAATAGGTGTCTTGGTGTGTTTCTCCTTGAGCTAATCCTGTATGGGACTGTCTGTGCTTTCTGGACTTGGGAGACTATTTCTTTTCCCATGTTAAGAAAGTTTCCACTATAATCTATTTGAATATTTTCTCAAACCCTTTCTTTTTCTCTTCTTCTCCTGGACCCCCTGTAATTCAAATGTTAGTGAGTTTAGTGTTGTCCCAGAGGTGTCTGAGACTGTCCTCAATTCTTTTCATTCTTTTTTCTTTATTCTCTTCCTTGGCATTTATTTCCACCATTCTATCGTCCATCTCACTTATTTGTTCTTCTGTCTCAGTTATTCTGTTATTCATACCTTGCAGTGTATTTTTCATTTCAATTATTGTGTTGTTTATCTCTGTTTGTTCTTTAGTTCTTCTAGATCTTTGTTAAACATTTCTTATATTTTTTGATTCTATTTCCGAGATTCTGGAGCATCTTTACTATATTTACTCTGAATTCTTTTTCAGTTAGGTTGCCTATTTCCTCTTCATTTATTTGGTCTTGTATGTTTTTACCTTGTTCCTTCGTCTGTGACATATTTTTTTGTCGTCTGTTTTTTTTTTTGTTGTTGTTGTTGGATGGGTGAGATTGTGTTCCTGTCTCATTGGTTGTTTGGCCTGAGGCTTCAAGCAGTGGAATTTGTAGGCTGTTGAGTAGATCTGGGTCTTGGTGCTGAAGTGAGAACCTCTGAGAGACCTCGCTCTTATGAATATTCCCTGGGGTCTGGGGTTCCCTGTTAGTCCAATGTTTTGGACTCAGAGCTCCCACTGCAGGAGCTCAGGCCTGACCCCAGGCTTGTGAACCAAGATCCCACAAGCTGTGTGGAGCAAGAAAAGAAAAAGAAAAGGAGCAGAACAATAGCAAAATAAAAAATACAATAAGATTAGGAAACTAACAGATGTGTTAGAAAAAATTTAAAAAATAGATGAAGCAACAACTGGAAGGTACAACAGAAGTGCAATAGTGAAGGGGGGGGAGAAAAAAAAAACAGGAAAGGCCTTGGCTGTGGGGGCAGGGCTTAGGTAGGGGCAGGGTTTAGGCAGTGAGTGGTGCCTATGCTTAGGTCCCACAGGGCCAGAAAAGGCCCTGGGGGGTGGGGTGGGGAGTGGGGCTTAGGCTCAGTGAGGCAGAAGGGCCCAGGAGTGCATCTGGTCTTGGGGGCAAAGGAACAGATCCAGGACCCCAGCAGGCTCCCTGGGCCCAGTTGGTAGGGGAAATGCTAGGCCCTTCCCCTAGTCCTCTGATCTCAGATGGTCCGTTCCCCTTGGTCTCTCTTCTTCCCTACTCCCTCCCTCCTATGCCCCTAGGACCCTCGCAGCTGGAGGGGTCACTGGAAGGCAGGAGACCAGACCCAGAAGCCCAGCAGGCTTCCCAGGGCCAACTGGGTGAGGGAAATGCCTGTGGTGCTTCCCCAGATCTCCCAGTCTTGGAGGGTCCCTGGTCTGCCTCTCTTCCTCTTCCCCCCTCCTCCTTCCATCCCACTCACCTAGGCCCCGAGCAGCTGGAGGGGGCCCTGAAGTTTGAAGGACCAGGTCTGTGAGCCCAGCAGTCTTCCCAGGCCGAGTGGGCAGGGGAAATGCCTTCTGCACCTCCCCTGATCCTCTGATGGCTTCACAGGTGAATTCTATCAAACATTTAGAGAAGAGCTAACACCTGCTATTCTCAAAGCGTTCCAAAAAATCACAGAGGGAGGAACACTCACAAATTCGTTCTATGAGGCCACCATCACCCTGATACTAAAACCAGACAAAGATATCACACAAAAAAAGAAAACTACAGACCAGTATCAATGATGAACATAGATGCAAAAATCCTCAACAAAATACTAGGAAACAGAATCCAACAACACATTAAAAGGATCACAAACCATGATCAAGTGGGGTTTATCCCAGGAATGCAACGATTCTTCAATATACACAAATCAATCAATGTGATACACCATATTAACAAATTAAGGAATAAAAACCATATGATCATCTCAATAGATGCAGAAAAAGGTCTTGACAAAATTCAACACCCATTTGTGATAAAAACTCTCCAGCAAATGGGCATAGAGAGAACCTATCTCAACATAATAAAGGCCATATATGACAAACCCACAGCAGACATTATTCTCAATGATGAAAAACTGAAAACATTTCCATTAACGTCAGGAACAAGACAAGGATGTCCACTCTTGCCACTCTTATTCAACATAGTTTTGGAAGTCCTAGCCATGACAATCAGAGAAGAAAAAGAAATGAAAAGAATCCAAATTGGAAAAGAAGAAGTAAAACTGTCACTGTTTGCAGCTGATATGATACTATACATAGAAAATCCTAAAGATGCCACCAGAAAACTACTAGAACTAATCAATGAATTTGGAAGAGTTTCAGGGTAGAAAATTAATGCACAGAAATCTCTTGCATTCCTATACACTAACAAGGGAAAATCAGAGAAATTAAGGAAACAATCCCCTTCACTATCGCGACATAAAGAATAAAATGCCTAGGCAGAAACCTACCTAAGGATACAAAAGACTTGTATTCAGAAAACTATAAAACACTGATGAAAGAAATCAAAGATGGCATGAACAGATGGAGAAATATACCATGTTCTTGGATTGGAAGAATCAATATTGTGAAAATGACTACACTACCGAAACTAATCTATAGATTCAGTTCAATCCCTATCAAATTACCAATGGCATTCTTCACAGAATTCGAACAAAAATTTTTACAATTTGTATGGAAAAACAAAAGACCCCAAATACCCAAAGCAATCTTGAGAAAGAAAAATGGAGCCAGAGGAATCAGGCTCCCTGATTTCAGACTATACTGCACAGCTACAGTAATCAAGACGATATGGTACTGGCACAAAAACAGAAATATAGATCAATGGAACAGGATAGAAAGCCCAGAGATAAACCCACACACATATGGTCACCTAATTTATGACAAAGGAGTCAAGAACATACAATGGAGAAAAGACAGCCTCTTCAGTAAGTGGTGCTGAGAAAACTGGACAGCTACATGTAAAAGAATGAAACTAGAAAACTACCTAACACCATATGCAAAAATAAACTCAAAATGGATTAAAGACCTAAATGTAAGACCAGACACTATAAAACTCTTAGAGGAAAACATAGGCAGAACACTCTGTGACATAAACCATAGCAAGATCCTTTCTGACCCACCTCCCAGAATAATAAATATAAACAAACGGGACCTAATGAAACTTAAAAACTTTTGCAGAGCAAAGGAAAACATAAACAAGACAAAAAGAGAACCCTCAGAATGGGAGAAAATATATGTAAATGAAGCAACTCACAAAGGATTAATCTCCAAAACACAGAAGCAGCTCATGCAGCTCCATATCAAAAAAAAAAAAAAAAAAAAAAAAAAAAAAAAGAAAACCAACCCATTCGAAAAATGGGTGGACGATCTAAATATACATTTCTGCAAGGAAGACATACACATGGCCAATAAACACATGAAAAGATGCTCAACATCACTGATCATCAGAGAAATGCAAGTCAAAGCCACCATGAGGTATCACCTCATACTGGTTAGAATGACCATCATCAAAAAATCTAGAAACAACAAATGATGGAGAGGGTGTGGAGAAAAGGGAACCCTCCTGCCCTGTCAGTGGGAATGTAAGTTGGTACAGCCACCATGGAAAACAGTATGGAGGTTCCTTAAAAAACTAAGAATAGTACTACCATATGACCCAGCAATCCCACTACTGGGCATATACCCAGAGAAAACCATAATTCAGAAAGATACATGTATGGCAATGTTCATTGCAGGAGTATTTACAATAGCCAGGACATGGAAGCAACCTAAATGTCCATCTACAGATGAATGGATAAAGAAGATGTGGCACATATATACAATGGAATATTACTCAAGCATAAAACGAAATGAAATTGAGCTATTTGTAGTGAGGTGGATGGACCTAGAGTCTGTCATACAGAGTGAAGTAAATCAGAAAGAGAAAAACAAATACCATATCCTAAATGTGCATATGTGGAATTTAGAAAAAATGGTACTGATGAACCTAGTGGCAGGGCAGCAATAGAGATACAGACATAGAGAACAGACTTGAGCACACTGTGGGGAGGGGAAGCTGGGAATTAGTGAGAGAGTAGCATTGACATATACACACTACCAAATGTAAAATAGATGGCTAGTAGGAAGCTACTGCAGACCACAGGGAGACCAGCTTGATGCTTTGTGAAGACCTAAAGGGGTGGGATAGGAAGGTTGGGAGGGAGGCTACAGAGGGAGGGGATATGAGGATATATGTATACATATAGCTGATTCACTTTGTTTTACAGCAGAAACTAACACAATACTGTAGGGCAGTTATACGTCAATAAAGATAAGAAAATAAAGATAATATTAAGGAATTTTATCTTTTTAAAAAATATTTATTTTTATTTATTTTTGGCTGTGTTGGGTCTTCATTGCTCTGTGAGGGCTTTCTCTAGCTGTGGTGAGTGGGGTCTACTCTTCATTGCATTGTGAGGGCTTCTCATTGCAGTGGTGTCTCTTGTAGAGCATGGGCTCTAGGTGCGTGGGCTTCAGTAGTTGCAGTGTGTGGGCTCAGTAGTTGTGGCTTGCGGGCTCTAGAGCACAGGCTCAGTAGTTGTGATACACGGGCTTAGTTGCTCTGCAGCAAGTGGGATCTTCCCAGACCAGGGCTCAAACCCATGTCCCCTGCATTGGCAGGGGGATTCTTAATCACTATGCTGCCAGGGAAATCCAAGGAATTTTATCGTAATTGACTTTTTGATGACAAGTAGGTTTGTTTAGAGGATGAGAAGAAAGTAGATAGCAGGAGGCATTTATAGTTAACTATTCTGATAGGACAGTTTACAGCAGCTCAATACTTGTAGACATTTGATTCCATTGGTTCTTTATTGTCCACACTTATCTCAGAGCTTCTGGTGTTGTTTCCTTGATATGAGTGTATTCTGAGCACAATTCTTATACTTTCCACTCACAGACAGTGTCCTTGGTTGCAAATATTAACATTATTAGACAGGTACTGTTATTAACACATCTACTTTACAAGTGAGGAAACCAGGGTATGATAAGTTAACTTACCCACAACCATCAATTGAGAAGTAATTGAGAAACAGAGATTTGAACTCAGTCAGGTTGAGGCCAGAATCACCTGCTTAACAGAGCTGCCTGTCAATTCTGGCTTTGCAAATAGAGCTCACTTAACCTTGACTGCCAGGAAGGAAAATTGAGGCCCAGGAGAGTTCAAGCAATTTGCCCAAGGTTAACTAGCTAATTAGTAGTGATTGGACAGTCAAGTGTTTATTGAATGCCTACTGTATGTACTGTGCAGCTCCATGTGGGAGATGTAAAAGAAATCTTATCTATAGAACTAGTCCTTAAGGAGTTTACAGTCTAGTTAGGGATATGGAATAATTAAAAAACTGGTCTGATCTGTGATACAAATAAATTGGTTTTTTTTTTTTTTTTTGGCCATATCACAAAGCTTGCAGGATCTTAGTTCCCCAACCAGGGATCAAACCCACACCTCCTGCAGTGGAGGCATGGAGTCCTAACCACTGGACTGCTAGGAAATTCCCAAATATTTATTATTTTAAAATGATAAGTAGAACGTTGTTTAGAGAAATGAAATATCAACATGAACAAGAAACTTGAGTAAACTTTAGAAAGTTGAGGTTTAACCTGGGAATGTAATCCAAATGAAGAGAAAGTTTGTGAAGGTACAAAGGTAGAGTAATTGCATCTAGCATAATGTCTGATATGTAATAGATGTTCAATAAATATTAATTTTCTTGATGAATGAATCTCTTTTAACACATTTATCTTCCAGTTTGCCGATTCTCTCTGCTGCTGTGTCTAGTCTGCTGTTGAACTTGAAAATGAAATAAAATTCTAAGATTATGCTTTTCTGTTCTAGATTTTCTATTGTTTCTTTATAAAATTGCAGTCTTCCATCCCACACTACTCTCTTTAACTCTTTCTCTGCTTTATTTTTTGCCATAGCGCTTACCATGTTCTTTACTTATGTAACCTACTTATTTTGTTTCTTGTGTTTCTCTCTCTACTAGAAGTAAAGTTCCCATGATAGCAGGAATTTCTCTTTGTTTTTTTCACTGATATGTGTCCCCAAAGACTAGAACAGTGCATGGGACATAGTGGAAGCTAAAAAAATATTTGTCGAATGAATGTGGCATCTAAATGCAAAGGCAATGATGAGCCCTGTCAGGTCAGATTGAGGGACGAGATCCTTGTAGAGCATAGTAGGAAATAAGATGGGGGAGGGGGGGACATTCATTATAGCCAGATTATAGAAAGTAGCCTATGTTGAGGGGAGGTTTAGGGGTTCAATAAAATAGGTAATATATTTTTAAAGCTGAGCAAAATTTTACTTGTAATTCATTTGTCATCTGGGAGACCTCAGGAAGTAGCAGAAAGAATTCTGGCCTTGGAATTGAAGTATATGAGTTTGAATCCTAGTTCTATAGTTTTTGTGACCAAACCAGCTTTTTGACCTTAGGCAAATTATTTACTCTTGAAGATCTAGTTTTCTTAACTGTAAAGTACTGTTAATAATCCCTCATTCATAAAGTTATGGTGAAAATTAAGAGATAATGTTGCTAAGTAAAATCCTTAGCACAAAGTGGATATTCGATAAGTATTTCTTATCCTGAGCTAATTGATTTGAAACTGTTATCTCTTAACATACTAAAATATACCTTTTCTTTTTGGGGCAAATTACTTAGAGTAATAGGAAGAAGCAAACAACATTGGGGTAGTGTATCTTAACTGTAGTTTAGAAAAAGTAACTGCTTAATGTGAGTAAAAATGAAAAGGAAGATACTATATTTGGGTGTTTTACAGTCATGAAAAAAACACAGAAATAACCAGTATCCTTTCACTTCTCCAAAATGGTTTGAAATCTTGAGTAAATTACAGGAGAGAGAAAATCCCCTAATTATGCTAGAGTCACTAATAGTATGATCTCCAAAAGTACCAAACCACAGGGAAGCCACCAGGCTCTAGGGGAGAATTAGCCTTTCCTGAGCGGTCAGGTCCTCATGGATGTCCCCCTCCAGGCAGGAATCTCATATTGAACCTGGGGCGCTACCCTGACCCTCTGCGGAAAAAATTTTAATGGTGTCTTCTGCTTGTTAAGGGTCAACCAAGGAAACATTCTCCTCGAGAAGCCCATATGCATTTTCTGTATAACTGGTTGTGAAAGACATTATTCTTTCTTGCTGTTTGAGCCTTGGATAAGGGCTCTTATGACAGATTTATTTTAGAATTAGGATTAAGCAAACATTTTACTTAACTGGTTTATTTCCTTTTATCAGATGATGCGAATCAAATGGAACACAAGTTTCTTTTTTTGTTTCAGTTGGCAAGAAACCCAGAAGCCATGTAATGTTTGATTACAGCAACAGAAAGTCAAGGAAGACCATACATTTAATTCCTCCTTTTGTGTACGGTGTAGTTAATATTTTCGGTTTCTATATTAATTGGCTTGCTGTAGGGTACCTTAAAGGCTTTAGAATGAATCAGGCTGTACTTGAGCCTGATCCATATAGTTTAGCATTTAACTGATTTAACATCTCCCCTGACGTGATCCAAACACTGTAATTTTAGTGTTTAAAAGACCCATGTGCTTAGCAATAGGGGAAAAGTTTAATAAATGTGGTGTATTCATAAATCCTAATTTAGGATTCATAGATCCTAAATTCTAAAGCAGATCTGTCACGTGAGCCCTTATAAGATGCACAGCACATAACTGAACAGCAATGACTGCATGAACTTACATGTTTCAAACATGGGTAACTCTCAGAAACTTCATGCCAAGCGAAAAAAGGGAGATGCAGCAGAATCCATCTTTACTGGCGGAGAGCGCTACTTGTCCCCAAGTGTCTGCTTTCTGTTTCTTCCATCGTAATGGAATTTTAGAAGGAGGAATGGCTTCCCAGAAAGAAGACTTTCTTTTCTAGCCTTTCGTGCAGCCGGATGTGACCACGTGACCAGATCCTGGCCAGCAGGGTGTGAGTGGAAGTAGTGTGTGCAATTTAGAGGCTGTCCCCATAAAGAGAAAGGGAGAGCCTTTCCTTGTCCTGGTCTCAATTCTCTCTCCCTAAAATGTGGGCCTGATGGTGAGGGGCAACACCCTGTGGATGGTAGAGCAGTAAGACTGGGGAGCCACTATTTTATCCCAGGAATATTTATACTCTGACTCTTATGTGAGAGAAAAATAAACTCCTGTCTCAATTAAGCCACTATTATTTGGGTCTTCGTTCCAGCAGCTGAACCTGTTTCCTAATTCTGTATGATACTATTTATATAAATTAAAAGAAGCAAAAGAATATTAGATATTTATGGATATTTAGTAAACCTTGGACTGGATATAAACTAAAATGAGTGATGGTTGCCCTGGAGGCAGAAGGGAGAGAATGGAACTTGGGAGGGGAATACAGCCTGCTTGCTCTGTGTATGCTAAACCATAAGGGGTTCTCTCTCTTCTGTGTGTACTGCTCAGTCAGCCACGTCTGAGTAGGACAAGTTAATTCAGTAATGAAGGATGCAGACTCTGTATATTTGAGGTTTTTGCGATTGCTTTATGCCAAGCTGTTTTCTGATGGCTTTTAACAGTGACTGTTACCCCTGTATAAAGCGACTGGGTTAGCAGAAAATATTGGTATTATCTAATCACCCTTAAAACAGACATGGAGGACACAGCCATCATTGTCATGAGAGGAGTGAGCGGTGAAATAGAACTGGGAGAATAGACTCTTTTGCAGTTTGATGTTAAGGCCTGTGGCACAGATGGTTGCTAGGAGAAGGCTGGCAGGCTGCAAGAGGTCACACGGGTAGCATGTACCTTGGTCCAGACTCCAGACAAGGACGTTGCCTGTTCAAAAGCTGCAATTGTCAGCAGCCTGAGTGACTGTCTCTCAGGGCCAGGCTCATGTTGGTCAAGCTCAGAGAGCTTGTACCTAAACCAGAGTGCCAGTTTATTAATTTATGGTAAGGGAGTTGACTGTCCAGCATAGCAGAATGTATGTTCAGGCAGAGCGGAGCATTTTCTCTGTGTAGATCAGCAGCAGGGGGCCCTGGGTTGTCGTCATAAGGTTGTTTAGGACAGAATAAGAACAGAGACATTTGGTTATGATATGTTTATATACAGACTAGGTAAGGCTAATGAACCCACCTCCTTGCTAGAGATAGCCTTATCCTGCCCCCCACCGCCGCCGACGACCCCGCTGCATCCAGAGCAGGCACTATATCCTTTCCATCATCCGCATGGATGGTCTCACCATCTGACTTTTGGAGGTCTGCTTTTCTTCCTCTTTTTTCCCATGGTATTTTTCCATCCTGGATACCACATGATGGGCTGAGTTTCCCCCCAGTGAATCTCAGGTGCATCCCAGGTGGGTCACCTTGTGGTTTGGGGATTCCCAGGCTCTTCAGGGCACACGAAGAGCTAATCTGGTTTACTCCCATGATTTGCTAGTCACATCCGGCATATGGCAGTTTTGCTGGCTGTCTCTGAGGAAAGTCTTCATTCTCTTATCTTTACATCTGTGGGGGCCCTCACTTCTGCTCCCCTCTTCCAGGTACATTCATGATGCTTTCAGTAGTATTTTGAATGAGGTTCTTCCCGTCACACAGGAGGGTCTTCTGTCTGCCCCATTGTCCCTGCTTTCACTCTGTTTGCCTAAATGTGGAGGTGCCCAAGGGCCAGTCCTTGTTCTGATAACTTTCTTTCATTCTCTGATCTGTGGCTTCAGATGTCATTTTTGCATAGCTGCTTTACAGGTCTTTGCATTCAGTCCACATGTTCACAGAGGTTATTTTGGAAGGTGGAATACATAGGATTTTGCTTTCTGTTTTTTACGATTTTATATTGCTATCTTTTAAAAAATGTGTGTATGTATATGTATGTATATTACTTTTGCGAGAGGAAAACTGATTTATATAATAGTAATAAACCAGGAAATATATAATCAGGAAAAAATGTAATTCCCACAATACAGTCCTGAAACTCAGCACTTTTTAAAATTAATTTTTTTTGATAAGGTAACACACATCGTAGTACAAAATTCAAAAGTTCCAAGAGAAGACAACTGAAAAATAGGCCTCCTTTTTGTTGCTGAACAGAAAGGTATCCCATTCTCTTCCTTAGAAGGAAATGCTCTCCTCATTTGGGCCATTTGCTGCTGGATGTGCCATGCTCTGAAATCAGTGTATGTGATGACAGAGTTGGCACCTTCCTTTTTTAAAAAATATATTTATTTATTTATTTATTTTTATTGGCTGAGTTGGGCTTTGTTGCTGCACTTGGGCTCTCTGTAGTTGTGGAGAGCGGGGGCTACTCTTCGTTGCAGTGCGTGGGCTTCTTATTGCTGTGGCTTCTCTTGTGGAGCATGGGCTTTAGGCGTGTGGGCTTCAGTAGTTGCAGCACGGGGGCTCAATAGTTGTGGCTCGCGGGCTCTAGAGTGCAGGCTCAGTAGTTGTGGTGCATGGGCTTAGTTGCTCCACAGCATGTGGGATCTTCCCAGACCAGGGCTCGAACCTGTGTCCCCTGCATTGGCAGATGGATTCTTAACCACTGCGCCACCAGAGAAGCCCGGCACCTTCCGTTTTTAATACCAGCCTTCCCGCTGGATGTTCTCATTCCTGTAAATGGTATCCACATCTTACCAGCCACCTAAGCTTAAAGCCTTGGTGTTTTCTTTCACTTCTCTTTTGTTCTTTTGCCTCATTCATATCTACTTAATCATCATATCCCATTGACTTATTCTTCACGGTGAGTTTTGCAGCAGGCTTTTCCTTTCTGTTGCAGTAGGCTGCCATCAGCACCCTAATAGATGGTGAGGTGACCTCCCTGCCCACGCAGCATTTGACTACTTCATGATTCTTCTGAGAACCATGAGTGTCCATTGCTGGAATATAACTAGAAGGATAATAGATGCATTCTCTATCCAGTGCTTTTTTTCTTTTCTACAGTTTGCCTTCAGTTGGATCATGGACTCTCAGAGGGCAGGAGTCATCGTGTACTATTTCTGGTCTGTCCCCTTTAGTGCTTTTCACAGTCTTATACATAGAGTTGGTTCTCAATATGTATTTGTCAAATGATGAGAGGAATACTGTTTTTTGTTGTTGTTGTTAGTTTCAGTAATTAAGATATGAGCATTTCATTTTTAAAAACATGGACAAAAAGGGACTTTCCTGGTGGTCCAGTGGTTAAGACTTTGCCTTCCAGTGCAGGGGGTGTGGGTTTGATCCGTGGTTGGGGAGCTAGGATCCCACATGCCTCATGGCCAAAAAACCAAAAACATAAAACAGAAGCAATATTGTAACAACTTCAGTAAAGACTTTTAAAAAATAAAAACATGGACAAAAATAACTGGTGGAGAATATAATGGCAAGATGAGCAGATAACCTGCTGTATTTATGACGGTTTATTGCCTCTTCTTTGCTCTGTACTATTGCACCACTGTCTTACCCAGGACTGCCCACAGCACTGCCTGTGCTCTTTCCCTCCTTTATTTCCTCCTTAGCACTTACAGTGTACTATTTAACTTATTTATCTTGTTTTCAAAGTATTCTTTCCCCCGGTGGACTGTAAGCCCTACGAGGGCAGGATTTTTGTCGCTCTTGTTGACTGCTGTACTCCGAGTGCCTGGCATGTGGTTAGCTGCTCAGTGAATATTTGTTGACTGTGTAACCCAGAGAGGTGCCAGTTGTGTGTGTTGTCAGTAAACTGATTATTGTCACCAATCTTAGATTGCACTTTGTTCTGTTCAGTGTTACTTAGTGCTCTGAGACCAGGGAGACAGTTTTCATCTCTCTGGGGCAAAAAAAGGCTATAGTTTGGGGCTGAGTGAGTGAGAGGCACGTGGAAGGAAGAAACAGACAAATGTAGTCAGTGGTATTGGAAAAAGACATCTTGGACTCTGCTCTCTGGTGGCTGGCATATTCTCCAAACACTCCCCACTTGAATTTTGCTAACCTATTTTGAGTACCTTTTATAAAGGTGATTCATACGCCTTTTTGTTATTCCTGCCACAGAGTATGTCCTTTTTTGTGGCTTAATTTCTCCTCCTTTTATGGTTAATATCTGGATTCCTTTTCTTAGGAGCTGTCACTCTGATATTAAGGAGGAGGACAGTTGATTGGGTTTGAGTCTGAGCCTTAAATAGATCATTTAGTCACATAGAACAAAATTCGGTTTTGTGGCCACATTTTGCCTATCTAGTCAGCCAGCCACTGTGAATATATCAGCCTTGGGTCCCATTTCTTGTGGGGGCAGTCAGGGGGCCATGGCATGAATACAGAACTGGGGGGTTGCTGGCTGGATGTTGACACTGGCTTTCTGGTAAGGGCCGCCTGGGCCACCCTGCCTCAGGAGATCCCTCACTGTGACTGTGGCTGTCAGAGGTGAACTAGCTGTGCCCCTCAAGAGTCAGATAATGAGCTCTAAAATGGGTTTCGTGTCCTTTGTGAGAACTGGATTCACTAAGATGGTATCAGGAATACCTCAGGACCTGATAAACACAAAGAAATCAACAGAGTGTGCTTTGCTCAGGAGTGGAGACTTTTGTCCTTAGATGGCAAGGAGCCATCAGAAGGCTTGAAGCTTGGCAGAGATGTTTATTTTAGAATTGCCGTCCTTGCAGTGGTTTTGAGGTGGACTGCTGAGGAGCATGAGATGGGTGCAGGGAGGCTAGGAGGTTGTCAAGAAAAACAGTTCATGTGAGAAGAATTGTTGCTACTTGTGCAGAACTAGATGACTGCCTTGTGAATGAATGAGATGAGGATGACTCGAAGGTATCTGGTCTCACAGGGACAGGGAATGGGGGCGAGAAGTGATGTTTACAGGGAGGAGTGAGAGTTACCTCTCAGACCTATTGAGTTAGAGGTGTTAGGAAGATCTTGAGCAGAAATTTGAATGTAAGCTTCTGGAGCATGGGGGAGAAGACTGTCTTGAAACTGCAGTTGCTAGAATCACTGCTTTAAAGCTTCAGGTTGGGTGGATGACTTTTTTCATTTTTTATGGAAAATTTCAAACACATAAGTGTTGAGACAATAAATCACACTATCACAATTTTTTTGTGATAGTGTGATTTATAATAAGAAATATATGTTTCGTCTCTTTGTTTCTGGCACCGAGCTCCTAAAAGCCTTGGAATTACCTAAGTAGTAAAACCTAGAATGGCATCTTGATATTCATAACAAGCACCTTTCAAACACACCTCAGTTTATGGTAATGAGGTGGCTTTTGGAAAGCACCTTAGGGTGGGGGTTGGTTGCCAAGGAAATCAACTAGTGGTTATAGGGTTGGGACTTTCAGGTCTCCCCACTGACCTCTGGGGAGGGGGAGTGGGACTGGAGGTTGAGTTCAGTCACCAGTGATTTAGTCAATCATGCCTGTGTAATGAAGCTTCTATTAAAACCCCAAAAGGACAAGGTTGTAGAGCTTCTGGGTTGGTGAACATGTGGAGGTGCTGGAAGGGTGTCTTGCTCAGAGAGGGCATGGAAACTCTGCTCCCCTTCCCACATACCTTGCCCTAAGCATCCCTTCCATCTGGCTATTTCTGAGTCATATCCTTTTATAGGCCAGTAATTTAGCAAGTAAAATGTTTCTCTGAGTTCTGTGAGTCTCTCTTGCAAATTAATCAAGCCCAAAGAGGGTGTTGTGGGGGCCACTGATCTATAGCCAGTTGGTCAGAAGCACAAGTGAATGACCTGGACTTGTGATTGGCATCTGAAGTGGGGAAGGGGGAGTATGGTGGGACTGAGCCCTTAACCTGTGGGACCTGATACTATCTCTGCGTAGATCGTGTCAGAATTGAGTTGAATTATAGGACACCCAGCTGGTATTGGAGAATTGCTTGGTGGTATGCAGAACACACACATACAGAGAAGTATAATAAACCAAACCCCATGTACTCATTACCCAGCATTGTTAATTGCCAGCCCATAGTCAATCTGTTTCATCTTTATCCCCCACGGCTACCCCTCCCCATGTCACTGAAACAAAATTCCAAATTTTACTTGTAAATGTTTTTGTATTCATCTCCAAAAGATAAGGAATCTTTAAAAAACATAGCCACAATACATTATCACCCTTCAAAAGTGACAGTGATTTCATAGTATTTGCCAAATACCCGGTGAGTTCATATTTCCCCAATTGACTTTTCTTTTTTGGTTTAAGTTGCAAATAAGGTCCCTACAGCTGCATATAGTTGGTTTGTCTCTATAGCTCCTATATGTCTTCTTAATGTGTAGGTTTGGGTGGATAACTTTTCAGAACATTCTGGGTCCTGTTTGTGTGAACCCGAATGATAACCAGCGCTTGAACGAAAGGAAGAGGTGGAGGCCTATGGGGTAATGTAGGGATCTGCTTAATTGGAGCAATGACTTGATATTTTTCCCCTGAGAGGCATGATGTTTTTAGAAAAGCTTGATGAAGTTCTTGTACTTGTAGGCTCTCTCTCCAGCAGTTAATTCTCTGTACTGCTGCTATGGTATCTTCCAAAAGTCTGGCCTGATCATGCCCCTTCTTAGCCTAGAAGTCTCTGTGGCCCTGTAGGCTAAAGTCTGCTCTGGTGAGCTTGGCTTAAGGAGATGGCTCACCATCTTCCTCACTCCTTGATGCTCAGTCTCCACCTTCCCCCCTCCCCAGCCTTGCTGCTCTCGTCAGTGTTCATTTTCCCACCTCACGCTGAGGGCTTTCTCTGAAATATAGTTCACGCCCCCTCTTCTTTCATCAGTAGAAGTCTGACTCATCTTGAGAGGCCCAACTGAGAAGTCACCTTTTCTGTGAAGTTTTCCTCAGCTATTTTTTCACCTGAAAGAATTATTCATTCTGTTCCTCACTGTGCCACTTTTTTATGCCTCTGCGGGGCTTGTCTCAGCTTGACTGACTTCATTGTTAATTATGTGCTCCCCAGGGCGGGCTGGTGTGTGTGTGGGTCCCAGCCAGCTCAAAGTCCCCTCAGCACCGAGCCCAGAGCTCTCCCCTCTTGGAATGCGGCGTATATCTGTTTGGTACCAACTCTTAGAAGGATGAACAACAGATTTTCTATCAGAGCTTCTCCACTCTGTGTTTTGTTTTAAAATAATTTTATCAAGCTATTAAATGTGATATAGTTTTGAGCTGGACTGAATTAAACCCAGTTTGTAATTACATTTTATTCTGCCCACATAAATGTATAAAGGATTTTGCTGGGTATATGGTGTAAAGTGTTTCTTGTTGTGTCATTAGTGTTGACTGTGGTTGTTGACTTTGGACACTTCCCAGACACCAATTTCATGACTCAAGAAATCGCAGCAAAAACACAAAACTCTAATCTTTCCAGATACTGTTTCATTGCCTGCCAAACCCCAGACATAAATTGCAAGGGAAAAAGGCATTATCTTCATAATTTAGGGAACTGATGCTTCCCTATGTGTATAATCTGTTAATATTATTTGTAGTCAAATTACAGTTTTTGATTTTCACTATCTCATTCTTTCAGCAAACATTTATTGAGTGATGACGGTGTTCCAGACTTTGTGAGGGGGCCAGACTTTATTTAGCCCTTATCCTTTGGAGGAGACATGTAGGCCTTTTATAATAATGTGTTATTATCCATTTCATGACGTAGATTGGAATAAGTGAGCAGCAGCCACAGGGTGCAGAGATGAGGGCTGTAAATACTATTTTCTTTTTTCTTACTTTTTAAAAAATCCTTTAAAGGTTCTTTTTTTTTTTAAGATTTATTTATTTATTTTTGGCTGTGTTGGATTTTTGTTGCTATGCGCTGGCTTTCTCTAGTTGTAGCGAGCAGCGCTTACTCTTTGTTGCAGGGCGCAGGCTTCTCATTGTGGTGGCTTCTCTTTTTACAGAGCACAGGCCCTCGGCGCGTGGGCTTCAGTAGTTGCAGCACACGGGCTCAGTAGTTGTGGTTTGCGGGCTCTAGAGCACAGGCTCAGTAGTTGTGGTGCACGGGCTTAGTTGCTCCGCGGCATGTGGGATCTTCCTAGGGCAGGGATTGAACCTGTGTCCCCTGCATTGGCAGGCGGACCACTGCACCAGCAGGGAAGTCCCTGTAAATACTATTTTCAACTCTTAATCCAGATTCTGTTAACAAACAAAAAGTCAGGTGTATTTGGTAAAGAACAAAATAGAATTTCAAGAAATTAAAAATAGTCATTGAAGCTACAAACCCAATGGAGAGGGTAAAGAACTGAGGAGAGAATTGGTGAACCAGACAATGTATCTGAAGCGTTATCCAGGAAGGGGCACAGAGAGGCAGAAGGAAAATGTACCCATATATTGAAATACTACACAGCAGCAAGACCACATGATCCAGAGCCACATGTCAATATGGATGACACTTACAAGCATACTGTGGGGTGAAAAAAGCAAGTTACAGGATAACTCATACCATACATAATTCAAAGACAGGCAAAATTAAACAATATATATCTGCAATTTAAATGTCAAGGGCATAATAAACACCACATTGAAGTTAATGGTTTCCAGGCAGTGGGGGAGGGGGGAGGAAGTGGGGGGGTTTGACTGGGAAGCATACAAAGAGTTCTTAGCTCTCTTGGTAATACACTGTTGATTAAGCTGAGTGAAAGCCATGTAGATGACTGGCAGACCATTCTTGTCCTAATAAATTCTTGTGAAATACGTTAACTATTTGAAATACTATACATAACTTATGTACAGATAAAAAATGTAATAAACACCTGTGTTTACTCTCCAGCTTAAGAAACAGAAAATTACCAGTGCCTTCGAACCCCTTTGTATATTCCTTCCCAATTATAGTATTCTTTATCCCTTATATATACTATACCTGTACTGATGTAATTCATAATAAATGATTTTTAAAGGATGTCCTATAGTCTTCTTATAGTTATCTTACTAGTATATGTAATTAATCAATTTGAACTTAGATTTTTGTCCCCCTTTTTTGAATTGTTGTATTGGTCATCTAAGTAAAAAATTATGTATTGTGTGCCTGTGATTAAATTTCTAAACATAGTTTCAGCATCTTCCCAAGTGTGTGATGTTTTAAAAGCATTAATGAAAATTAAACTTGGGTGTGGCCCTATCAGGTTTGAGCAGGGAGAACAGAGGTATGGGAATTTCTTGGTTAGTGCCTTAGGGTAATACTTTCTACAAAAGTGGGACTCCATGTCAGGAGGTCAATATGGTGTAAGTCTCCTGTGGAAGATTAAGAAAACTCATTGTGATGGTGGGATGGGAAAAGCAAAACAAATAAGCAAGAGGCATCTCTGGAGCAGGGTTTAGGGACCCTGTGTTACAGCAGTGGGAGCTTAACTTCTCATCTGTAAAGCAAATGTTTTCTAGTTGGGAGGTGGGATGTGAGTTAGCTGTAGAGATATTGCTGATGGTTCAGAGAAGCCACCTGAAGTTTCTCAAAAAGATAGTGTATTAATCTGTCTGGGCCAGCATAACAAAATACCACAGACTAGGTAGCTTAAACAGTAGAAATTTATTGTCTCACAGGCCGAAAGTCTGACATCCGGGTGCCAGCGGTGTTGGGTTCTGGTGAGGCCTTTCTTCCTGACTTGTGGATAAGCCACCTTTTCACTGTGTGCTCACTTGGCCTTTCCTCTGTGCATGTGCACACAGAGATCTTTCTTCCTCTTCTTACAAGGCCACTAATTCTGCTGGATTAAGACCCCACCCTTATGACCTCATCTAACCTTAATTACCACCTAAAAGCCTGATCTCCAAATACAATCAATTTGGGGCTTAGGGCTTCAGCATATGGAGTGTGAGAGGATGCAAGCAGTCCATTGTAAATAGTTATTTTGGTTGATAGTCTTTGAATTTAGGTGAATTCTGAAATAGTTTTTTTAAATATACCATCAAAAGTTAAAAGTGAGGTAAGTATGTACAAGCTCTGTTTTGTTCATTTATTTTACCATGTGTTCTCAAAATCCTCCCTTTTCACTTGTGTATATCTATATATTTGCATTTATTTCAGTTTAAGACTCAACCATCCCTCAATAATTGGAGTAACTAGAGCAGCAAATGTAGTCGCTATTGTGTGTTCCAGTTTCATGGCTAAGATAACTATGATTAGTGCATTTGTTTATTTGCAATGTTGTTTAAATTCAGGGCTTCTAGGAAGTAGATTCTGTAATATGGCCTCAAAACCATTGGAAGTTTTTTAACCTATGAGAGTACTTAAATTTTATTCATTAATTTGGGCCAAATTATAAAGGCTGATAAAGGTGGGTATCCTTGAATTTAATGGCAGGTAAGAAGTTAAAAATATGTAGTTGCTTCCTTTGGGGTCAGAACTAAGGCTCTTTTCTTGTAATTCAAATGGGGTAATTCCTTGTTAACACATGGCTACTGGCTAATGTATCCATAGTCTATTGTCATTTACTGAGCGGTTGTGGTGGTTAGATGCAGGGATGAATGGCGAGTACTCATTGAGCATTGCCTTCAGGAAAATTAGCCCCAGGGATGAGGGGCAGGCACTTAAATGGCACCCACAGTGCAGTGCAATCATTGTTCTGATAACATAGTCACTATCAGAGACTGTTCCGGAAATGCACGATGAGATTGGGTTGCCACATATGGTTGGGTACATTGTGCCCTGAACAATTCCAGGGAGCCTCTTTCATGTTGAAGTCTGTTAGGGCAGCCCTGATTGTGGAGAATCCAACCCAGTCCTGAGGTATCAGGAAGGGCTTCCCTGCCTGGAAGAAGTGATGTCTACATTATGACTTGAAAGATGAGTAGGAGTTAACCCAGTGAAGATGGTTAGGGAGCAGAGAGTGGGAAGAGAGTTCCAGGCAGAGGCTCAGAGGAAAGACTGATTAACTTATTTTGAACGGTAGCTGATGTTTAGCTGAAAGCCTTGTCCTGGACATTTTATTTTATTTTATTTTATTTTTTTGATTTACAAAAAATTTATTTTACAAAATAATTTGGAGGGGGCACATCTATCAGTAAAGCAAAAACAGTACAGCTGTGGTTTATTTCAAACCATATTCACACTTGACTATTCTTTTTTTTTTTTTTTTTTTTAATTTTTTGGGGGGTACACCAGGTTCAATCATCTGTTTTTATACACATATCCCCGTATTCCCTCCCTTCCTTGACTCCCCCCCCTTGAGTCCCCGCCACCCTCCCTGCCCCAGTCCTCTAAGGCATCTTCCATCCTCGAGTTGGACTCCCTTTGTTATACAACAACTTCCCACTGACTAGTTTACAGTTGGTAGTATATATATGTCTGTGCTACTCTCTCGCTTCGTCTCAGTTTCCTGATGTTTAGCTGAAAGCCTTGTCCTGGACATTTTAAAGAGTGGCAAACGGGTCAGGAAAATATGTGATAATCTGCTATAGTTACATTTGTAGTCCTTTGGCAGTTGACTTGAATTTGATTAGTGTGTTTTAATTAAAGGGGGGAATATACAAAACAGCAATTAAAATGTGTTGAGTGATGACTCAGCCACAGGTACACTGTCCTTGATTTTGGGAAATGTCAGAGTATGAGGCAGAATCAAATGAATATTCATATACCTGACCTAAGGTCCTTAGACCTAAGCCAGGAATCTGCTGGCTTCCCATTATCTTCTCAAACATCAGTGAATTTTATTTTAAAAGCCTTTTAAGGAAAATATGTTTGAGAATTTGAGTGGTCATCCATATTGCTTGGGATTTGAGGGGGTTGAATTAATGATACTCTCTCTGCTATCAAACTTTGGAATCATTTGGGAGATAAAAGAGCCAGGTGGGAGAACTTGGAGAGTGTGGTTTAGGTGTGTGGCAACAATGCCTTCCTGAGACTGTAGCCCTGGATTAGATAGAGATAATCCCTCCCGGCCCTGGAGATGCTGATCCAGCAGAAGCTCCGCCTAGAATGAGGCAAGTGTAATCAGTTTACACTTGGGTACCATATTGGACTCCTCTAGTTAAAAGTTCAGTCATCAAGTCCAAGTCTACCTCCTTGGTTCCTAGTTTTCAATGAAGGACTCTCCCATTCTTCTATTATATACTGGAATGGGCGTCTCCATTTTGTAAAGACTGTCAGAAGGTATGTGGTATCTGGTCACCCATAGAGCAATACTGTGCAGCACAGCAATGACGGGAAGATGTTCCTGGTGTCCCAAGAACTTCATGGGACAATGTAGTGATTTTTCTGTGTCTTGTTTTCCCAAGTAGATATCTAAGACCTAAAGCCATTTTTTTTTCTCTTTTTCTTAACTGTGACATTCCATATTTGGGGAAACTACTTAGAATTGATGGTGTTTTTTGAATCACATAAACTTGTTCAATGCTGGTTTTAATCAAATCTTTGGAATTTCAGCTGTTGAAGAAGAGCATTGGATTGGAGGTTGAACTCTTGGCTGATCGGCCTGATTTTCACTATTTTAGTGTCTCATATACTGATGGAAGCAAGAGAGAACATTGGTCTTGAAGGACTATGGACTCAGTTTATTTCTTTAATTAAAGTCAACGTTTAACAGAGTACCATTACTCCCGGGCTGGCTGATTGGTGATTCACAGGTTTTCTGTTGTATTGTCAAGAGTTATCAGATTTTGAGTAACTGGAATTCTCATACATTGCTTGGGGGTGGGTGGGTTGTTGCAAAAATGGTATAGTAACTCAGGGAGATGATTTGGCCAATTCTTATAAAGTTAAACATATACTTGCCCAATGATGGAACAGTCCCACTCTGGGTATTTGCCCTAAAGAAGTGAAAACTTGTTCACATAAAACCCTGTTCATGGATGTTCATAACAGCCTCATTTGTGATAGCCAAAAGTTGAAAACAAACCAGGTGTCCCTTAACCGGTGAGTGGATAAACAAACTGTAGTGTATTCATACAATGGAATGCTACTCAACAGTAAAAAGGAATGAAGTGTTAATTCATATTTGGGTGAATCTCAAAGGTGTTTGGCTGAGCAGGAGAAGCCAGTCGCAGAAGGTCACATACTATATGACTCTATTTATTTAACCTTGAAAAGACAAAACTCTAGTAATGGGAAACCAATCAGTGGTTCCTGGCATTATAGATAGGGTGGAGGTGTAACTGTCAAGGGATATAGTACAAGGGAGTTTTCTTTGAAGTGATTGAACTGCTGGGTACCCTGATTGTGGTGGTGCTTACATGAATCTATGCTGTCGTGTATACAGAAGTAGAAAAATAATGTTGTATCCATGAAACTTACATAATGTTATAAACCAGTTACCTCAATAAAAAATAAAATTTAAAAATTCACAGAAGTGTACATTGAAAGGAAAAAGTCCATTTTATTGTTAAGACAATTTAAAAAGTAAGAAAAATTTTAAGAAGACAGCATCAAGAAAGTTTGAAAAAAGAAAGAAAAGAAGGGACTTCCCTGGTGGTCCAGTGGTAGAGAATCCACCTTCCAATGTAGGGGGCGTGGGTTCAATCCCTGGTCAGAGAACTAGATCCCACATGCCGCAGGGCAACTAAGCCCATGCGCCACAACTGCTGAGCTCACGCACCTCAACTAGAGAGCCTGCGTGCCGCAAACTACAGAGCCCATGTGCTTTGGAGCCTGTGCCCCACAACTAGAGAAGAGAAAACCTGCGTGCCATAACTAGAGAGAAGCCTGCACGCTGCAAAGAAGAGCCCACACCACAGTGAAAGATCCCGCATGCTTCAACGAAGATCCCACTTGCTGCAACTAAGACCCGATGCAACAAATAAATAAATAATTAAAAAAGAAAGAAAAAAGGAAAAACAAGCCACAGACTGGAAGAAGAAATTTTCAAATCATATATTCAATAAGGAACTTTTATCAGAATACATCAAAGTTTCTTACAGTTCAGTAAGACAGTCCAATTTAAACATGGCAGAAGATTTTAATTAATGGACATTTCACCAAAGAAGATATACAAATGATCCATAAGCACATAAAAATATGCTTGACATCGTTAGGCATTAGGGAAATGCAAATTGAAACCACAGTGATATGCCACTTACTCTCTAAAATAAATACAATCAAAAGACAATAACAAGTGTCGTAGAGCATGTAAACTATAACTCTCATACTTTGCTGGTGGGGATATGAATTGTATAAAGTGCTGTACAGTTTCCCAAATTGGAAAAGAGTTCAATAGTTTCTTAAATTATTAAACATAGATTTACCATATGACACAGCATTTGTTTTTTACCATATGACACAGCATTTATTTCCACTGCTAGGTTTCTACCCTAGAGAAATGAAAACATATGTCCATACAGACTTGTATGCAAATGTTCGTAGCAGCGTTATTCATAATAGCAGAAACGTGGAACCAGCGCAAATACCTATCAGCTGGTGAATGGATAAACAAAATGTGGTATACCCATACAATGGAATACTGTTGAACAATAAAAAGTAATGAAGTACTAATACCTTCTTTCCGCATTGGCTGAGCCTTGAAAACATTATGCTTAGAGAAAGAAGCCAGACACAAAAGAGTATATATTATATGATTCCATTTGTACTAAATGTCCAAAAAAGGCAAATCATATATTCAGTGTGTGATTGAGACAGAAGAAAAATCTACAGACACAGAAGATAGATCAGTAGTTGCCGGGGGCTGGGAGTGGGAAACAGAGAGTGACTGCAAAAGGAAATGTTCCAAATTAGATTGTGATAATTGCACAACTCTGTGAATATAAAATCATTGAATTGTACACTTAAAATGGGGAATTTTATGGTATGTGTCTCTTCAAACATTGTGGAATGGGACGCTTTCTTTTCTCAGAATTTCAGATGAAGCTTTAGAACTCAGAACAACTCCTACAGTGTGGTAAAAATCCCCATAACAGTGGCCAAATGGAACTAATGATCATCTGCTCCCAGTAGCTCATATAAGGGAAGGGGGAGTCTTGTTAGAGAACAGTGCATCCATGCACCTGTTCCCAGCTCCTTAACAAAGGCTTATTAATAGAGACATTTAAATATTGTAGCAGGTGGATAGCTGGCTAGAATTACAGCTGGGTGTTAGTTTGTTCAACTATCTTCCCAACAACCTCAGTCACAGAAGTGGGAACTGGCACCAGACTGATGGGGGCTAGTTCTTTTCATGGCCCCACAGGGTTTTTGAACCATGCTTTGTCCATAATTAAGTTCCTTCCTCATACCACCAGTAGGCACGTGCATAAATTGTATCTAAGGTTCTTTTTTTTTCGTTATGTGTTTCTTTTAAACATTAGAAAAGTTGGCAGTTGTATACCATTAGCACAACATGCAAATACAGGAGTTTTCCCATTCTCAAAAGTTGAAATAGTCTTGAATTTTTTCTACTGAAAAAGTCTTGAATTTTTGCACCTTTGGAGTTCACCTTGTTGCTTTAAGCCACATCAGATGTCAAAGGAATTTCATCTGTGTTTGCTTTCTGTAAAAGCTCAAAACTAAATTCTTTCCTAGCATTAGTCATATACCTGTGAAATCAGTGAGTCTCTTTTCATCAGCTGACACGTGGTATTTTTCTGGCCCCCACACAGTAGCTTATTGCTGTTTGTAATCTAGAACACTGTGATGTTGATCCAGTAAAGTCATTAATGCCTCTGCTGCTCTCCATCGTTTTTTTGGGAATACTGAAGTTTCTGAGCTTTGAAAAATATCTAATGACAAATTCTAATTCCTTGTAGTTATAACCTCTTTATAGTTCCCTGTCACAGGATGTCTTCCACATCTAGAAGATGAAAATATGCCATTCATGTATTTTCCAAGTCTTTGTTATATTTTCACTAAGAAAGCCCTCTACAATCCTAATATCTTATTCTTTCTGGAAGTGGAAGATGCCACACGTGAACTTAATATAGCACTGACTGTCCTTTTGTGCCATGGACTACAGTGGTAATAAATATGAATCTAAATGTTTGAGGAGTTACTCAAACTCTGCCTTGAATTAGCAGCATATCCTGTTGCTTGGTATATTTTTGGTGAAAACTATCAGGACGTTTTAACCTGTATCTTTGCGGGGGTGGGGCTTTGTTGCCATATTTTAACACAGGGGGTAGCATCATCACCTTCGCCATCTCCATCACTTTAACGTGGGCACCTTGGGCCCGGGTAGGGAGGGAAAGATTTTATAAGTATGTACAAATAATATTCATCATCTAATAATGCTTCTCGGTATGATGGTGAGGATTATGGAGAGAGACTGCGAGGGCATTTCCTGTAGTTGAGGAATTTGTCTGCAAATACAAACCCTCCTGTAAGCAAAAAGTGTCCTGCTTACCTTCTGCTCTCAATACTCTCACTAGACACTTCTGTGACCATATTTGTGGGAGTGTTCTCACACCAAAGCAATTCTCCAGCTCTCTAGTGGATACTGACTGAGTATCCCACAATTTAACTCAACTCTGACCCTGTCTACTTGGAAATAGCATCAGATCCCACAGGCCTCACAAGACCCCTGCCCCTCTCACTTCAGAGGCTAGTCACAAGTCCAGGTTGTCCCCTGAACTTCTGACCAACTGGCTGTAGATCAGAGGTTCTCATGATCCCCTCCTTGGCTTTGATCATTTGCTAGAATAGCTCAAAGAACTCAGGGAACCCATTTACTTACTATATTACTGGTTTATTATAAAAGGATATAACTCAGGAATAGCCAGATGGAAGAGATGTATGAGGCAAGGTATGTGGGAAGGGACATGGAGCTTCCATGCCCTCTTCGGGTGAGCTACCCTCTCCAGTGCTCCATGTGTTCACCAGCCCAGAAGCTCTCTGAACCCGTGTACTTTGGGGATTTTTATAGAGGCTTCATTACATAGGTATAATTAATTAAATCATAGGCCATTAGTGATCAACTTACCCTCTAGCTCCTCTTCCCTGCCTGGAGGTCAGGGGGTAGAGTGGAATTAAAAGTTCCAACTCTCTAATCACCTGGGTGGTTGCCCTGGCAACCAGCCCCCATTCTGAGGCTAATCCAGGAGCCCCCAGCCACCAGTCATCTCATTAGCATACAAAAAGATACTTAGCACTTCAGAGATTCCAGGGGCTTTAGGAGCGGTGTACCAGGAAACTGGAACGAAGACCAAATATATATTCCTTATTATAAATCACAATATCACACCTCCTCTTTTGGTAGAGTGGTAGTCATTGTGAAGACCCTGTGCTATTATGGTTTAGTTTTTTAGTTAGCTCTGCGAATAATGAGGCTAGTACAGTAAGGAAACAGTGAGTTATGTGAAGCAGCTGTTGATTTAGGAGGATAGCCTTTTGTAAATGACTTATTTTGGTTTCCTGATGAAGACATTGTCGACTGAAGAAAAACACGTTTTATTCAGGGAACTTACTGAGTACTGTACAGCCCAGGAGACAGCCTCTCAGATAGCTTGGAGGATCTGTTCCAGAGAGGAAAAGGGAGGAGCCAGGATATATAGGAGTTTTTGCAGGGGGGAAACAAACAAACAAACAAACATGTAGTTGAACATCAGAAGATTACCACTAACCACAAAACCAGACCTCTCAAGTTAATGAATTTAGCGCTTTTCTATGTATGGGAAGGTGCTAGAGTCTGGGCTCATTGAAATCATTCCTTTGATATGCATCTCATATGTGCATATCCTGTTTTTCTCTCGAGGGCACACCTTGGGCGGTGGGGGTGTGTGGTTACTTTGGCAGCTGATGGGCGGCAGTACTCTCTTACTGGAATGGCAGGCAACATTTTTTTGTCCACAGCGCCTCCTCTTGGTCGTAAATTAGACCAAGGTTTGGGAGGCATTTCTTGACCAATTTGTCCCACAGTGCTAGGAAGGCTCATTCCTAGATCAGACAAGGATTGTGTTGATAGGCTACTCAGTGTGCTAAGTTTTGGGTTAGGCCTTGTTGATAACCTGAAATTCTCTGGATCTTCTGTTTTACTAGTCTGTTATGATCCAGGAAATGTTTTCCCTTGTTGCTTCTTCCCACATCTATAGAGTTGCACTATTACAATTAATTCTATGTAGAGTTAAATGTATGATCTACTATCTCAAGACATTTGGCCATCATTAATTTTGTCAGAGGCCTGGTTACTCACTGGGTAAAAATTGGGTTACAACTGGGTGAAAAGCAGACTTGTTTAATGTTGGGGACCAAAAGGGGATCCCTTTGGCCCATCCATCTTTAGGTAGTGTTGTTTCAAAACCTTTTGTTTTAATCCTATTAGCATCTGTTTTATTTATCCCATTTATTAATAACCATCTAAAGATTTTTATCCTTTTGGGATGGGTCCCTTTAAAATTTTCACCTTGCTGGAAAGAAATCTATAGACTTTCTCTCAGGTTCTTATTTCCCTTTTAATCAACCTAAATAACAATCTAATGTTCATTAGCATCTGTAAGACCCGTTGAGGGTAAGTGGAGACTGCAAATGAGGCTTCCCAAATTGTTTTTTGTTTTGTTTTGTTTTTAAACTAAGGGAGTTCTTAGGTTAGCGGTTTTTTTTTTAATCTACCTTCTAATTTGTTTTTTTCATAGATACCAATAAAATGGCTGTTTATGAGAGCTCTCTAAAAATTTACCAATTTAAACGTTTCCCCCAGATTAAAGGATCCATTGTCTGGCCATTGATGAGATCTATCTTAATAGTGACGCAAATCAGTAACACACTAGAGGTGTCCCTACGAGTGCAAAGGATGCAGCCTTCACAAGATCTAGCAAGTTTACCCCTCCCAAAATAGTCCAAGAAAAGTAAAAGACCTTCATTGTACAGGTTGATGCAACGAAGGTGAAGATGACAAAGGCCCCTTATGGGCACCTCGTATGATAAATTTCCCTGAGAGTTGGCACAGCCAAGCCAGGCAAAAAAGACTGCTCAAGACCCCAGTCTGTTTGATTGGCTGCCAAATGTACACCATGTGTGTAGCTTCCAGAGGGCGGAGACCAAGCTCTCAAATTGAGATTAAGAACCTCATTTTTAATTTGTAGTAAAATTTCACAAATTTATTTTTTCAGAGAAGTCAACAAAGTTCAAGTATGTTACTACAAGTCTTTAACAACAACAGTAATAAAGCAATACAGACACAGAGCACAGAGTTTGGCTTAAAGAACTATATCTTTCTAAATTTTATACAGCATCTGTTCTTCAGCAATGTCTTTTGAGTCCTCATATGTCTTGGTGATAAGAGACATTGTAGAACACTATACATAGGATATAGTAAACATTGTTCTTTTTTTCCTCATATAACTTTCTCCATTAATGGCAAAATGAGATGGGGAACCATTTGACGATTCTCTCTCTTAATATTGCTAGCAAAAAACTGAATATAGAGAGAAGTGTGAAATTTCCCACCTGAGAATTGTAGAAAGTGTCTGGGGGTTATTTATGGTCTCTCTCTTTTTTTTTTTTTTCTTCACATTTCACTCACTTTTACTTGGGCGTGTGTGACTCATGTCCAGGACCAGGGGAGCAACATTTCTTCATAACTCATGGAATTAAATGCTTATACACAATTTTGCTGGTTTTTTCCTCCTAAAGGGCAGAACAAGGTGGAAAGATTTGCAGCTAATTATGCTAGCTGTATCAGTGCCACAGCCCCAAGAAGCCAGCTCTCCAGTCCCTGAATCATGACTGTGAAAATTTGCACTGTGGTGTTTAGCTCCCTAAGGGATGTAATTATTTTCTCCATGATACCTAGTACTTGAAATGACCTAAGCAAAAGCATTTCTTTTCTTTTTTTCCCTTCCTCTGGTGCGTGGCAAAGCAAGTCGCATTTGTAGCAACTAGAAATTCCCGCGGCCTTGTCCTCGCTGGTGGATAGCCTGAGGGATGCCACTGGTTCAAATCAAAGAGCTCAGAGGCGTTGGGGTCCAAGCACGAGCTGGAAAAGAATTTCCAGACACAAGGCAGAATGTAAGGAAGATTGAGTTTATTAGAAAGGATACTGTAGAGACAGTGGGCCAACTTCCTGGCAATCAGGGAGAGCCGACCCTCTAGTAGGCTGGCAGCCAGCTTTTATAACCCTGAGACGAAGAAAATTCCTGCTAGGAAAATGGCCTTAATTGATTGGCCAGTGTGCCATACGGCAAAGGGTGTCGTTAGGTGACAGCCCAGGGTCCTGTATGGTGAATACCTTCCCTAATATGGGGTCGTACGATCAGCTAGCCTAAGTCAGGAAACAAAGGTTGCTATGGGGGTCGAGTTAACTCTGGAATTAGGTTGCTGGGCCACGAGCTAACTCTGAATTGTGACTTTGGTATAGGGCTCCACAAGAGCTTCTGCTTTGTGCTGTGCTAGGCAGAAAAAAAACTTTGCCTTTATCACCCCATGTTCCTCCAGCAAAAACCTGAGGAATGAGACATGATCAGTGGTTCAAGGTACTCAGAGTACCGTCATGACGCCAAAAGGTACTGTCCTACCTTGTCCTCCTGGTGGCTGAGGGACTCAAACCAGAATAGATGGGTTCTTAACCTTTTTGAAGGACTGTATAGTTGTTCCTAAAATACACACCCCCTGCCTGGTCTCTGAGATGACTTCAGAGTTTCTTAGTTGTTGCCACTATTCCCACGCTCTCTCTGTCTTTCCACAGGCCTCATGTTTTCTTCCACTCTGTTTCAGGGCTCATCGTCGGGGTAATCCTGCGGTACGGCACCACTGCCACCAGTGGTCATGACAAGTCACTCAGCTGCACTCAGGAAGACAGGGCCTTCAGCACCTTATTAGTGAACGTCAGTGGGAAGTTCTTCGAATACACCCTGAAAGGAGAAATCAGCCCTGGCAAGGTTAACAGTGTGGAGCAGAACGACATGCTGAGGAAGGTGAGCTCAGGCCACTCAGCCACTGTGGTCCTGACGTGGTTTTTGATTTTCCTGTTCTGTCGCAGCCTTGTGAAGAGAAGTCTTTTTCATACTCCTGGAACATCAGTAACATTCCTGGCTCTGTTTGGCTAGGAAGCTTTTGAACTGTGATAAGGAGAAGGAACCATATTTGAACTTGAGCCTTGTAGCTTTGTCAGTCTGATGTGGGCCACCAGTGGTGCAGTGGGTTTGTACATCCCCACGCAGCTCCTCTCTCCAACTCCCATCTCTTTTTGACTATGTCTCTTATTCTTGTTATGGTTTAGGGATGAGATTATTTCTTTCTTAAATTAAGATTGATTTTTTATTTTCCTTTTAGCTTGTATAGTCAGTGTTTAGAAGTGGTATTCTTACTTCTTCATGGTTATTTTACCATATTCTACAAACATTTATTGAGTTTCCCACTCTCCGTTGGTGATTGATGCCAAAGGCTTAATGAGCCTTCAGAGGAAAAATGTCTTCTTGTCTTAGAATTTGAGTCCACATGTTGTTTTTCATTTGATGTTGGGGGTAACTCAAGTACGCCACAGGAAAAGGGGTTACATATCTCTTCACTTCACTTGGGTGATTTCCAGGATAGGTATGAGATTTGTATTTGTCCACATACATTCTATTACCTTATAGACCTGGGCTTATCAGCAGGAAGTTTTCCATATAAAGTCTGGGGGATCCAGGTTTTGGGAGCCCCTTTTAATATGTGAAGGCTTGCAGTCAAAGAGTGTAGCCTGTGCTCCAAAAATTAAATTATTATTGTTCTCAGGATCTGCCATAATCCTTAAAGAAAATTATTGTCAACCTGGAGCATAAAACATGCCCATCTTCTTTCTGTCCCTAATGGCAGTCCTAATGAACTCTTTGCTCTCAACCTTACACAAGAATGCATGGGATTTCCATAAACATTTGTGAAATTAAATGCAACTGAGAAAGATACCCAGTGTAATACCACACTAATGGCTATTTACATTTAATAATTATAATGGAGATTTAAAATAATTAATTGAAATAAGAGCCAATTAATCTACCAACATGAACAAATTCTTTAAAAAGGTTAGGAGGCTTTATAGAATGTTTAATTATTTCCTGTATGTGATAAGGCTTTGCTAATAGTTTCAGAATGATTTCCCTGATTATGTACAGGTAATTTTAGTCCCCTTAGAGTTGATGAATTTATGTTGATATTCAGGATGCCACTAGCACCGCTGGAGACTTTGATCTAGGCCACATCACATATCACAAACAGCTGGTCACTCAAAAGAGACTTAAATTCAGTAAGATTATGTCTATAAATCATTATGTGGTAGGATACAGAAAATTAATAAAGTATCATGGCTGCATCTTTTAGTGTAGCTGAACCTTTATAAAGGTTTGATAAAGATCAAGATGTTTTCGTTTCTTGTTTAGGAACATTGATCAGAAGCTTTCTGTGAGTTCTCAGAATTGCATTGAATTATTGTGTCTTAATGCATATTCGACAACACACCAAGAGTAGAAGGCAGAAGTGCTGTGTGAACAGACCAGTGCTCATGGGAGCTGTGGCTTCTCTCCTGTGCTGAGGCTGTGATTTTTCACATTGATGTCATTTGTTTTAAATATTCAAACTTTAGTCAATGGCTTAAAATAATTAGCAAATATTATGGCACCAATTGGTATTAAAGAAAAAAATTGGCTTTTTTTCTTTTGAAACTTTTAGGTGACATTTGATCCAGAGGTCTTTTTCAACATTCTGTTGCCTCCAATTATTTTCCATGCTGGATACAGTTTAAAGAAGGTAAGGGATTTTTGCCAGTATGTCTTTTTTTTTTAAATATATTTATTTATTTATTTATTTATTTTATTGGCTGTGTTGGGTCTTCGTTGCTGCGCATGGGCTTTCTCTAGTTGCGGTGAACGGGGGCTACTCTTCGTTGTGGTGTGTGGGCTTCTCATTGCGGTGGCCTCTCTTGTTGCAGAGCATGAGCTCTAGGCACGTGGGCTTCAGTTGTTGTGGCACATGGGCTTGATAGTTGTGGCTCACGGGCTCTAGAGCGCAGGCTCAGTAGTTGTGGCACACGGGCTTAGTTGCTCCGCGGCATGTGGTATCTTCCTGGGGCAGGGATCGAACCCATGTCCCCTGCATTGGCAGGTGGATTCTTACCCACTGCGCCACCTAGGAAGTCCTGCCAGTATGTCTTAAACCATGGGAATCTCTGTGTCAATTTACGTGCACAATTTTCTAGTTTTTTTTTCCTTTTCCCAGACTGCTTATTACTAAGTTCTGTACCCACTCAGAGACTACAGTTGACTCATGACCAGTAACTCATTTCTGTTTTAAAGTCTGGAACTCTCATCCATTGCTGGTGGGCATGTAAAATGGTGCGGCCACTCTGGAAAACATTTTTGCAGTTTCTTATAAAACTAAAGTTGAAATTACCATACCACCCAGCAATTTTATTTCTGAGAATTTATCCCAGAGAAATGGAAACTTCTGTTTACACAAAAAAACTGTACATGGTTGTTCATAGCAACTTTATTTGTAATAGCCCAAAACTGGAAACAAACAAAATGTCCTACAATAGGTGAATGGTTAAACAAACATCCATACCATGGGATATTACTCAGCAACAAAATGGAACAAACTATTGATAAAACAGCTTGGATGGATCTCAAAGGCATTATGCTGAGTGAAAAAAACCCAGTCTCAAAAGGTCACATACCGTATAGTTCCATTTATGTAGCATTCTAGAAATGACAAAATTATAGGGATGGCGAACAAATTACTGGTTGCCAGGGGTTAGGGATAGTGGGGATGAGAAGGGGGTGTGGCTGTGACTATAAAGGGGGTAGCATGAGGAAAATCTTCATGGCAGTGGAACAGTTCTGCATCTTGATTGCAGTGTGGTTACAAGAATCTACACATGTGATAAAAAATGACATAGAACTATGCACACACGTTGTACCAATGTCAGTTTCCTGGCTTTGATACTGTACTACAATTATGTGAGCTATAACCAGTGGAGGAAAATGTGTGAAGGTACTATGGGACCTCTCTGCACTCTTTTTGCACCTTCTGTGGATCTATAATTACTCCAAAATAAAAAGTTTTTAAAACGTCTATCATTATTGAGGGAGGGTCATTGCACTCAGCAGCAAGGTTGGGCCTAAGCCCCTAGATATTTAAAATACCACATACCTTTATACATAGTGTGAGTGGCTCCCTTCCTCCCCATTGTTGGACTATTCTGTGAAAATTTAGCCCCACAAAAGGCCTAGTTCAGGTAACAGGCAAGGAACTTGTTTCAGCTGTCTTTCTGAAAGGGGACTGAAGGAAACCTTTTCAGTGAACCTAGAGAAGAGAGATCTTGGCTGCCAATAAAACTCACTAACATCCTTAGGAAGTAGAGAATGCCTTCCAAGTTGATAAACCTCTAGATAGATCAATCAAGGTCAAAGAAAAAAATAGGAAAGAAACAAATTACCTATATCAGGAATGAGAGAGGGAACATCACTATAGATCCTTCATACCTTAAAAGGACAATAAGAGAATAATATGAACAACTTCATACCAATCAATTTGACAAACCCAGGTGAAGTGGACAAATTTCCTGAAAGGGACAAATTACCAAAACTGACCCGAGAAGAGATGGAAAACTTGAACAGCCCTATGTCAATGAAATAAATTGAGTTCATAGTTTAAAACCTTTATACAAGCCCAGATGGCTTCACTGGTGAATTCTATCTAACATTTAAGGAAGAGATAATACCAGTCTTACACAAAAATCTTTCAGAACATAGAGGAGGGAACAGTCCCAGCTCATTTTATGAGAGGGTGCCTCCCCATCAGGCTGGTTCTTCTGTCAAAGCAACTCTGCAGTTTCCAGAAGGTTTTTAAACTATTTCCAACCCACACAAATATAGTTATTTATGGAGCATCTGATATAAAGAACTTTACATATATCCTTTAATTCTGTTTTTACATACATTATTTCTAGTCATAACAGAAACTCTGAGAATGTGAGGGTGGTAGATTACCTCACGCCCCTTCACCCCCAGGTTTCCAACTCATTTATAAACAGACACAAGGAGCTAACTGGCAACCGAATGATCAATTTATGACCCAGAGTCGCTGGTAACGCATGTTGGATGATATAGTTTAGCCCTTGGTAGTGGGGCTCCTTACCGACTTCATGAATTGAAGACAGATACCCTTTAGCCACCAAGTCAGTCACAGTCACAGGTAGGGAGGCTGAAACGGAGAGATCCTAGAAATTGCTGGGTCTGCCAAAGGCTGCCTCTTTTGCTCGTAGCATGGAGGCTATAGGAGCAAGAGCACTCCCCCACTTTTCACAAGAGGGTCAAGGCTGCAAGTCAGGGTCAAGCCAGTCTCCCCCTTCAGAGATCACATGGCCCCTCCTTGCTGCATCACCTTCAAGGGAGGAGGGGCAGAACTCTGCAGTGGGTGCTTGAGGAGCAGGAGGCTGTGTTTCTGCACACTGGCCCAACACACATCTGTGTACCCACAGACATGTAGAGAATGTCCTGCATTTTACTGACGATGAAGCCAAATTCAGAATGATTAAGTGATGTTCGAAGTTATGTAGGTGGTGTAGGACTGAGTCAAGGTTCTGACCTGTCTGTCTGACTGGAGGGCCTAGGGTTGTTCCTCTGTATTATCTTCCCTCCAGATTTAGGTTTTCTGCACAAAAAAAGTATCCTTTTTTCTGACTAATTTATGAGGTGGCCAAAGTAATCTGAATCTATATGTCAGCTATTGACATGCAACAAATAGGAGATGATCTTATAGGTATAAATAATGTTATTATTTATTTAAATGAAGAATTTGGGAACTGCTCTTAAGATCAAATGGGTGATGAATAATTTGGTATTTTAAATAACTCATCTTAATGTATACTCAAGGTCATAGTTGCTTTAAAATGAAACCAAATCGCTGGTTGTGAAAGCCACTCTAATGGCTGAAAAAAACCAAAAAAAAAAAAAAAAAACCTTTGTGTTGGCAGAGCCTTCCCTTTGTCAGCTTCATTTTCTCAGAAGAAAAACAAATAGCAAGCTTTGCCAGTTAGCAACTTAAGCTGTTTTTGAAATGCTCGTCTTAAAGGTTATTATTAGCTATTAGTTTAGTCTTTTTCCTTTTTAATCAGGCACCTAAATAGTTGGTTCTTATGTGGTTGCCATCTCTGATTAAATGTTCCCAATTAAATGTGTAATAAATGTTTCACCGTTTAACCACTGGTATGTAAACAGATTCATACCCTTTGACCTATGTACATGTAGTTGTCACTCAAACATGGGCCTTCTTTTTTCTAACTTGAAAAAAGTACCGTGGCATCATTAGCTTTGATTTTGTGCTACCACTCAGTTTGCTTAGAGGGTATTGGCAAGGAAAGAATTCACCTATAGACGCTTTCATGTTTTGTGAATTTCTGGCAGCAGGTGCGCGCACGCACACACACACACACACACACACACACACACACACACACACCCCATGTTAAAATTTCTCAGGGGAATGGGCGATGATAAGGTTTCCCAAGGAGTAGGAATATAAGGCTTAGAATGGTACAACTAGGAATTGGGATGCCACTTCACTTGAATTTTCATTGAATGCAAACCTTCTCATCCTGATCTGTTTTATATTCTCAAAGGCTTTACCAGGGCATGTCTTCTCCTTCTGTTTCTTTTTGCCTTTCTATAATGGAAAGAGAAAAGAAGGGAGAGACTGAACCAGTCATGACCATACGAACCACACATGACTGTGAATTGTTAAGGCCAAATAAGAAGATGACAAAAGATATAGGATTCCACTAGACACCTCCTGTCCGTCTTCCCTAAAAGGATGTGGTGGGAATCAAGAAGGGTATCTTGTGCAGTGAGAGTGCAATGCCCAGGGGTCAGAAGACCTGCTTTCCCGTTCTGGTGCTGCAGTTTGGTAGATATGTCACTTCAGGCAGCTCACATCACACTTTTGAGCTGAAGACATGTCTCATATAAAATGGTCCAAAGAACACCTTCATGATGGGGTTGTTGTGAGAATTGAATGAGCTAATATATGTGAAAGTACTTTGTAAGCTATAAAGTATATAGTTAAGTACTAGGTGTAATGATATACAAATAAGTGACATATTATCCCTTTTCAAGGTGCAATAAAATTCCAGTTTATATCAACAGACATGAATGGGGATGGGTAATTTGTGTGTATGTGTTGCGTGATTTTAGAATATATCATGAATGCATTTTTGGTGGTGGATTTACATTTCTAATTTTCTGCTTTGGCTAATATCATAAATACAAATTTAGTTAATATATTCAAACCAACCATAGGAATGATTACCCAAAAGAAAGCCAAGTGGCAAGGGAAAGCACATCTAGGATTAAAATTTTGCTCCTGGATACTTTGCATGGGTTTCATTGGTCTTGTCCTTGATACACTCCCTCCCTGGTTTAAGCACTTGATGGAGCTTTTAAAGGCAAGTAGGCTCACAGTTGTTGATTTTTTTTTTAAATCTATTTTTTTTTTTCAGAACAGTGGCATATAAATGCATTAGCATTGAAAAAAGACTGAGGACAATCACTGGTTTAGGAGGCAAACATAATGTGTCTATAATATGTACAGGAAGTACCTTCATTTGATGACTATCAGTGTGGAGAGCCCTTGAAGGATTCCCTTCTGAGCTGGTGGTTTAGGGGCACTAGGGATTCTTTGATGCCTTCTTCACAGCCTCAGAGAGGGGTAGGCATTGGGGCAGGCTGACGCTAAGGTCTTAGGTCCTCTGTCTGGAATGCAGGCCAGTGGTCACCCACAGCCCTTTGTCTGGTCAGACTTTGTGATGGCTGGTCAATCCAGGCTGAGTTCTTCTTCTTGTGTCCTCTCTTTCCATGATGGTGCTTAGCTCACATGCTGGGGCTCTCCTGCCTTTGAAAATTTCTAGATAAAATGTTACTGGTTCCTGTTTAATTAGGATGTTTAGGGGATTTTGTTTGTCTGTTTTTGTGAGATAGTTCTAATTGTCCAATGAGAACAGCTTTATGCCTTGAGAAGTAAGGATCATGACTCAGGGTCCCAAGAACAGGGATTTTCTCCATCAGAATATCCACAGGCCCAATGATTTATGAGAAGTAAATTCGTGTGTGTGTGTGTGTGTGTGTATACACACTTATAAATGTGCCCTTGTTAGATGGAACTACCTGTTTCTTGTTTCTCCACATCTATCTCTATTGTCCCTCTTTCCCAGGCTCCAAAGATTAATTCAGATGAATATCAGAAGACTCCTCTGATGCTGAGTTAAGCAGAAAGCTCCTTAGCGCTTTCATAGCTTATTACGAGTAGTTTCAAACTTATATCTGTAATGTTCTTCTAAGGTACCACCAGAACTGGAAGTGACTAGTTGAATCACTAGGGTAAAATTGTTTGGGTTAAATATGTGAAAAATGATTGATCTACTTACACACAGACACACAGACACACACAAACACAATGTAATTTTTTAAAATTTATTTATTTATTGGCTGTGTTGGGTCTTCGTTGCTGCTGCGTGGGCTTTCTCTAGTTGTGGAGAGAGGAGGCTACTCATCGTTGTGATGCGTGGGTTTCTCATTGCAGTGGCTTCTGCTGTTGCGGGAGCACAGACTCTAGGTCTGTGGGCTTCAGTAGTTGCGGCACATGGGCTCAGTAGTTGTGGTGCATGGGCTTCGTTGCTCCGTGGCATGTGGGATCTTCCTGGACCAGGGCTCAAACTCGTGTCCCCTGCATTGGCAGGCGGATTCTTATCCACTGCACCACCAGGGAAGCCCCCACAATGTAATTTAATAGAATCAGCCAGAGTAGTTTTTTCTGAAATTTACTAAGGCCTCGCTTGCTTGCTCAGTGATTGGTAGGACAAAGGATATCTTAAAACTGTGATGTTCTAAGGCTAAATAGCATTATTCAGGAGTAACTTCAGTTGTTAGTTGACATAATGGAAGCAGTAAGTAAAGTTTCACTTTTTAGAGACTTGTAGTGTTTCTAATGTTCACTGTCAAAATTCACAATGTGATTCCTGCTTTTTTGTTTTATTCAGAGACACTTTTTCAGAAATCTTGGGTCTATTCTGGCCTATGCCTTCTTGGGGACTGCCGTTTCCTGCTTCATTATCGGGTAAGTGACTCTTTGTCATGTAACCATTACCACACTTCCAAAGAGATGGGTCCACAGAGTCCAGTATTTTCCCCCAGCTTTGTTGAGATATAATCGACACATAACATTGTGTAAGTGTAAGGTATACAGTGTATTAATTTGACACATTTGTAAATTGCAAAATGATTACCACCATAGTATTAGCTACCACTTTCATCTGGTCACATGGTTACCATTTCTTTTTTGTGGTGAGAACATGTTAGCAACATTCAAGTATGTGATACAGTATCATTAGCTATAATCACTATGTTGTACATTAGATCCCCAAGCTTATTAACCTTATCACTGGAAGTTTGTACCCTTTGAGCAACACCTCCCCATTTCCCCCACCCTCCGGGCCCTGGCAACAGCCAGAGTCCAGTATTTTGATGTTTACGATGATTGTAATTAAGACCCAGAGTTACATTGTCCACTGTGATAGCTGTTAGCCACATGTGGCTATTTAAATTGAAATTAAGATTAATTAACATGAAGTAAAATAAAACCTAGTCCCCAGATCTTAGTTTCTAATATCATTCTTCAATGAAAAGAACCAGGGCCCCTTGCAGAAATGGCTGATTCTAGGGCTGGGGCGGCAAATATGCAAGATGATAATGGAGCGTCTTATAGTGTCAGAGAGTAAGGAAGTGCTCAGAAAACAAACAAACCAAAGGATGTGGAGCATGTCAAAGGGACATGGAGCCAACCTGAAAACCCCCCTAATGGCTAAAGAACAATAAAATAAATAACATTGTTTTGGATTATCACCCAAAGTATAAAACAAATATCTTTGAGTCTATACTGGTATAAATAAATGATTGGATGACTAAATAAATGGAGGAGAAGTGACAAATCTGTGTAGAGAATTCCAAATAATTTATGCAGATCCAGTCCCCCCTCAAGGAGATGAAGCTTGGCCCTTCCCCTCTTTGACTGTGGGCTGTGTATAGTGACTTCCTTCCAAAGAGTACAGCATGCAAAGGAAGAAGAAAGAGTGGCTTTACAGAGGAGAAAGAAACCTGACAAACACTACCTTGGCCAGATGATCAAGATTAACACCAAAATTGGTAAATCATGGTGATACTCTGTACCTTTGATATTTGTGATGAGAATGGCACTTACCGCTGTGTCTTCCTCCCCAAATCACATTACCTCAGTCTAATCAAGAGGAAGAAAATCAAAGAAGCCCCACATTCTACAAAATACCTGACCAGTACTCCCCCCAACTGCCAAGGTCATCGAAAGCAAGCAATGTCTGAGAAACTGTCACCGCCAAGATTAGACAAAAGAGACATGATGACTAAATGTAATGTGGCATCCTGGATGGAATCCTGCAACAGAAAAGGGTTATTAGGTAAAGACTAAGGAAATCTGAATGAAATGTGGACTTTAGTTAATTTTTAAAAATTAGCTGGAAAGCTGGAGATAAAAGCGGGAGCCTTTTATGTCACCAAGAAAGGAAGGGCTTGGACTTTGTCCTTGAAGAGAGACAAGCCATTGAAGATAACTGGCATTGGTGGACGATGGGGAAAATGCTGCCAGAGAGAAGTCTGTTGCTCAGGTCTAAGCTTATGATAGAAGGAAATGGAGGGGAAGGTCTAGTTTCAAGAAATGTCTAAAAGGTAGATGAAAGAGGCCTTTGATAAGCAACAAAGAGCAAATCAAATCTGTATCATAGAGTTCCTGTGAATTGAAATATAACTGTTTAAGTGTCTGGAACAATGCCCAGCACACAGTAGGCAAACATTAAGTTATAGCTATTTACCCTCAGAAGGATTCAATTCTGCAAATAGATCTTGAGCTCCTAGCTTCGTCAATCTACTGTTCTAGACACCCAGAGTACAAAGATTGAGCAATGACATGGTCTTGACCATCAAGCATCTTATTATTCGGGGTTGGCTGTAGGGTACAATGAGTCTATTCTGTGGCTATTTATTTTTGGTTAAATTTATTCCTGGGCGTTTTATTCTTTTTGATGCCATTGTAAATGGGATTGTTTTCTTAATTTCTCTTTTTTCTGTGGTGGTTTTTTACTCCTCTAATCCCTACAGCTGCTGCCAGCATGCGCACGCACGTACACACACACACACACACACACACACACACACACCCTTTAACAGCATGTACTTGGCCTTTTAACACTCTTCATTCTTCCCAGTTTGTTAGCTGTCCTGTAGGAAATGTGCTCTGGCCAAGTTGAAATATTAACTTGGTGGTCCTTCATGGGCCATATCACATTCTGCACAGCATAAGGAGGGCTGCTGCTGGCCTGCCTAACCCATGCAAAGAGTGAGAACCCAGATATGTCAGTGGGTACGCTGATATTTTAATGGGATGTTTAAAGAGTTTTGCCTCTCTTCCCTTCTTTGAAATAATTATTGGCAGAGAACATTGACCAGTTGGATCTTTGTGGCCAACCCATTTTTTTTCCTCTCCAGCTTCATCCTGTCCACTCATTTCCATGACTTTAAATGCACTGTCTTAGAATCCTGGGAGTTTTGTAGCAATTCATTACCCATTTTGCAGGGTTCTTTCTCTTCCTTTCTTCCCTACTACCCAGTTGCTTAAAATGCCCTACTTTGTTGCTAATTGAAGATCATACTTTATAGTTGTAAGTAAGCACAGTTTTAAAAAAATAAAGTGTTCAGATATTTCAGCAAGCTGACATTAACTGCAGACCATTGTTTGGTGCCAAAGTCTTATGTGCACATGTTCCTGGTAAGTATCCAACCACAGCAGCTGCCCGATGTTTTCACAAACCTCTCTGGAAATACCATATTCTAGTACTCCTATGCTTGCGTATTTGCCATGTTACTCGATTGGGTGGATTTTCTTTTCTTTTCTTTTTCTTTTTTCTTCTGACATAGTTTACCTTACCTTCTTACAGGAATCTCATGTATGGTGTGGTGAAGCTCATGAAGATTGTGGGGCAGCTCTCAGATAAATTTTACTACACAGATTGTCTCTTTTTTGGAGCAATTATCTCTGCTACTGACCCAGGTATTTGCGTGTTTGGCCTTATCATTCTGATGTTCCATTATTTAAATCTTAAAAAGTTCAAAGCAATCACTAACTTTCATTATAGTAGGGAGACTGCAGTATTAACATGGAACAGTGGAGGAAGAGACCAGTAAGTGGTCTAACAGACTTAGATGGCTTTTCTAAGAAGGGCCCGCATTTCCCTTTTATTATTATTGTCATTATTATTATTGTAAAAAAATAACATAAAATTTACCATCTTAATCATCTTTAGGTGTATAGTTCAGCAGTGTTGAGTATATTCACATTGTTGTGCAACAAATCTCCAGAATTTTTTCATCTTGCAAAACTGAAACTCTATACCCATTAAACACATTCTCCCCCAACCCCACCCCCTCAGTCCTGGGCAACCATCATTCTGCTTTCTGTCTCTATGAGTTTGACTACTGTAGATACCTCATATAAGTGGAATCATCAGTATTTGTCTTTTTGTGTCTGACTTCTTTCATTAGCATAATGTCCTCAAGACTCATGTGTTGTAACGTGTCAGAATTTCCTTCCTTTTAAATCTGAGTAATATTCCGTTGTATGAATATACCACATTTTGTTTTTCCATCCATCTGCCAGCAAGCACTTGGGTTGCTTCCACCTGCATTTCCCTTTTGTCTTTCATTTTAGAATGTCTAATTATGTCTAACTTGGTCATATTTTTTACACTTAGACTGTTGTTTTTCCGGTGTCGTGCTTTTGCCTTCTTTTAGGAAACATATCATTTGGTTTAAGTAATACCTTTGCTTAGTAGAAACGCACACCAGTACCTGTGGTGAATGTAATTTAATTTGTAAAGTCCTTTTGTGCAGCGTTCCTGCACACTGTGATGTGGTTCCTATTCATAAATCTCTTACCTTGTATTTTTCAAATATTAGTTGAACCAGTTCTTAAAAGTGGAATTATTATATACCCTTCCTCCTCTGCAGCTCAAAACAAACAAAAAAACAAGCTCTCCTCTCCAGATTGGAACCCATAATTGAATCAGTTCACGTAAAGTAGTTACAGCTATCCTTGCCTCTAATGTTAACTGAGAGTACCATCGTAGGGAAAGAATTTATGGAGAAAGAGCTGATCTTGTTCTCATAGGACAGATGAAAAGGTCTTTTCATTATCTATGATGCCCTCTAACATTCTAGGAAGTAATGATCTCTAAGATATTCAGATTCCCCCCCCCCGCCCCCGCTCACTTCACCATGCCTCTTGGGGGTCTTCTAGATCAGTGCTACCCAGTAGACCTTTCTGTGATGATAGAAATGTTCCATAGGCTTCCCAGTCCTTTATGGTAGCCAGTAGCTACATGTAGCTATCGAGCACTTGAAATGTGGGGTAGTACAACCAAAGAACTGATTTTTGAATTTTATTTTATGTTCAGTAATTTAAGTTTATTATTTATTTATTTAAAAACTTTTTTTTTGGCTGCATTGGGTCTTCGTTGCTGTGTGTGGGCTTTCTCTAGTTGCGGCAGGCAGGGGCTACTCTTCGTTGCTGTGCGTGGGCTTCTCATTGTGGTGGCTTCTCTTGTTGTGGAGCACAGGCCCTGGGGCGTGCGAGCTTCGGTAGTTGCGGAGCATGGGCTCAGTAATTGTGGCTCACGGTCTTAGTTGCTCTGCTGCATGTGGGATCTTCCTGGACCAGAGATCGAACCCATGTCCCCTGCATTGGCAGGCAGATTCTTAACCACTGTACCACCAGGAAAGTCCAGTAATTTAAGTTTAAATAGCTACATGTGGCTAGTGGCTACCACATTGGATAACACAGCTCTAGACAGTTGTGTGGCTCTGAAAAATCTCGATGATCCAAAAACCGTTGACCACTCTATTTTCAGCTCCCTGTTTTCTTACAAACACTCTAAGTAAATTGATACTGAAGACTTGGCTGGTTGGAGCACCCTTGTTTGTGAAAAGAATGTGGGATGTGGAGTTGCAGGTGGTGGTTTGAGTTCTAGCCCTGCCATTCACTGACCGGGTGGCTGGGGCACACTTTATCTCCTGAGTGTCAGTTTCCTCATTTATGAAGTAGGAGAAATGGTACCTATTTCCTATTGTGAAGGGCTATCGTGAAGATTAAATGAGATAATAATGCATGTAAAGCATTGAGCATAGCATCTGCTGATTATGTTGGTTTCTATGAACATCTTCTGACTCAGGCAGAGATTTCTCTGTTTTCTGTGTGTATGTGTGTGTGTGTTTAATAACACATTACCACTTAACCTAAGCACTCTGAAAAGTAGCTTTATTATTCTAATACTACAATGTCTGTGACATTTCCAAATGTGTGTCTGTTGAGAAATGATTCTCTATAAGTCTAAGAAAGGTGTTTAGTATCTCAGGAAGTATATTACTAACTATACTCACCTATAGCTTTATTACTAGCATCTTACTAGTACCACTGATAAGCAAAGGGAAGTTAGTGTTACATAAAGATTACTGATACTGTCTTCGGAGCTATTAGTGTTGCTTCATTTAATTGGATTAGAAAGGCTTATTTTTCCAGATTATCTTTGTAATTGTTTACTTCACTTTAATGTGTCCATGCTGTGGTAGGAAATAATGGAAAACATTACCATGACACACCATTTTTATTTGGTCTGTGAAGATTGGCACAGTAAGGGTTTTATATAAATGAAAGTTCTAGAAAATTGAAACTTTAAACTTATTAAACATCAGAACATTAACTTTAACTGCTTTTTAATGGAAATCCTTCTGAAATGTAAAATGTTTTTGTAAATTAAAACTGTTTTACCAGCTTCCTAAAAATCTGTTGTTTGAGAACTTGGGCGATAAAAGAAATAAAAACTTAAGTGCAGAGTTAGAGGGAACCATAAGACCAAATTGACTTCTTGTGCCTGGTGTGTCAACAAAAATTCTGGTATTGGAGTGTGTAGTGGTATCGATGAATATGAAAGAATAACAGTCCTTGTCTCTGATTTCATGGTACTTGGCTCTAGTCTTTGGTCTTCCCATTGACGGGGACAGCATATGTGTGGGGTGCTGTAGGCTGCTCTGTGACCAGGAGCCCTCTCCATTCTGTGGTTATGGGTGCCATGTGCCATCTTTGTGGACTGTTACTTAAATGGATCCACAATTCAGGAAAGAAAATACATTTCCCAACCCGTGGTATTGCTACATTCATCAGCAGCTACCAGAGAAAATGAGCGCCATTCCTTCCTATGAACCGTTTTGCAGTAATTCCTCTCATTGTAATGCTGTCACTTTTACACCCCTTGAGTCAATCAGACTCACTCACAGGTTTCAAAATCTGTGATCTGTGCTTTCAGAGAGCAATCCTCTAGTTGCACCACCCAGGCTGGTCAGTCTTTTGTTTAGTCTTTGAGCCTGAGTTCAAATCTGCCACCTGCCTGGTTATTCTTTCTTTACTGCTTCAGTTAGTAACTCCCACAGCTCTTGAGTCAGGTCTATTTCCTACATAACATTACTTGCCGCTTTGTACCAAGTGTTTGCAAGTACTAAATACTCTTTAGTATGCAGATGGAGTGTTCAGGAAAAGTTAGTTGAATGAACAAAGTCAGTTTCTTGATTTTTCCTTCTTTCTCTTCCTGCTATTCTTTTCTTTTCCCCCACTGCTTTTTAGATACCTGTACCAGCAGTTTTCAGTCAGTGACTTGTAATTTCTCAGTCCACATCCAGTTAGGAACAGCTGTTGTGACCTTGTTCTTTCTGATTCCAAGGGTCCAGCTGTGGGGGGAGCAGTCTGTGTACTCCCCGCCTTGACAAGCCACTCACCCAGTCTGTCATCCCCTTCCTACCTTCACCCACCCCCCCCCATCATCTTCTGGTTGTCCACACCCGTAGTCCTCATCTTGCTTGGGTACAGGCTTGCCCAGGAGGGGCATGGCAGACTTCCTGCCTTGCTTTCTAAGGTGATGGGCAGGGAGAATGAGAAATTGAAATTCAGACCAGTGCAAGTGTTAATTATTAATTATGCAAAGCTAGTGTTTATTGTCATAAATAAATGAGTTAACTATACATTTTTTTTTCTACCGGTACAGTAGTATTTTAGGAAAATAGTGTTTAAAAGTCAAAAGGGCTTTTGAAAATCATGTACTCAAGCCTTCACTTTACTGTGTCTTTGGCCTTTGCTGTGCACTGTTGGATGGCTTCTGTTTGCCTCTCCACATTTACACACCACCCTTCTGCACTCTCTTCTTGGCACTAGGACGCGGACTTGTATGGAAGATTTCAAAGGCTTCTTTGCCTTCTACTTTCCCATTGGATTTGTCCATGGGGGAGCGCCAGTGGGAGACTGGGAGGAGGGTAGACATGCAGGGTCCCTGTGGGCTGGCTATGTCCCTTGATCAGGCAACCACTCCTTCCCTGGACCCTTTGGGCCTAGGGATGGTATAAAAACTCCCTGTTTTCAGTCACAGGTACTGCCCTCCCCCTCTCCCATACTCTCTACACACTTCTATAAATAATCCCTTTATAAACACTCCTCAAAGTATTCATCTGTTTCCTGCCAGGACCCTCGTTGATAAAGTTCTAGGACCCAGGTCTCCTGGGCTGCCAGCCCTGTGCTCTGTTCATTGAGATAAGCTTCCACCAGTCTCGAGTCCCTGAGTGAGTGACTGACTGACTGACGTGAACAGAGGCCTCTGGTGCCAACCCCCAGTGGACATACTGTATGAGTAATAGATAAAACTTCTCTCGGGTTCGACCACTGAGATTTTGGGAAGTTTGTTACCACAGCAGAAAGCATCCCATCAGACAGGGCCTGTTTTCTCATCTCTAAATTGGGAGATATGACACTAGTACCACCTAGGGTTTTTATGAAGACTAAATGAGATTGTAAAATGTTTAGCATAGTGCTTGCTTCCTGATAAGACCTTAATATTTGTTATTATTTTCATTGTTAATTTTTCTTCAACATTGGGTTCAAAACAAGACAATTCTTGTGTCATATAACGATAAACTAGAGTAGGTTTTGTATTAGTCGGCATTCTTCAAAGAAACAGACTAAGTAGGAGATGTATATGTGTGTGTGTGTACATGGTGGGGAGGGGGAGAAGGAAAGAGGTACTGATTGATTGACTGATTATAAGGAATTGGCTCATGCGATTATGGAGGCTGAGAAGTCCCAAGAGCTGCAGTCCAAAGGCTTGAGAACCAGGAGAGCCAATGCTGTAGTTCCAGTCCGGGTCCAAAGACAGGCAGAGAAAGTGAATTCTCCCTCACTCTGCCTTTTTGTTCTAATGAAACCTTCAACAGACTGCATGAGTCCCACCCTCATTGAGAAGGGCCATCTGCTTTCCTCAGTCTACGGATTCAAATGTTACTCTCATCCAGAACCTCACAGACATATCCAGAATAATGTTTAATCAAATATCTGGGCACCCCATGGCCCAGTCAAGGTGACACGTAAAGTTAACCATCATGGGTTTTATGTAAGGAGCCACACGTATTGTTCATGTAGTAAATAATCCAGAAAACAAGAACTTTTTTTTAGCCTAATCCCTAAAGATTTTTCCTGTTGTGTAACTTGATAAATGGTTTTTAAGAGTGGAAGAAAGAGATTGACCTTGTTTGTGTCTTGTGTTATGAAGATGACATGTCTGTACTTTAGGAAGTGTGCCTGCTGGTGACACCTCCTGTTGATGTCTGGTTGGCATCTATCTGAATGCTTAGAGTAGTGATTTTATTGCCTAGATTTATAATTATCTGGAGCAGCCTCATGGTATAGTTGACATTTTCCAAATCCGAATTGTTCTTTGTTTACTCTCAATAAATGAATTAAACTTTTTAAAAGAAAGGCATGACGGGAAGTGGTTTTGGGGTCTCCCTTAATCCCAAACAAAAATAGAGAAAGCAGGACAGCAAAAGGGAAACCAGAGACACAGCTAGCTGACAGAGTATCTCCATGAATCCCCAGTTATCAACTGGTGGGGTCCCACTACCTGCAGCAGTGAGCCTTGGGCTAAGAACAGCAGCTATGCTGGAAGAAGCAAAGGGAAGAGGGGGCTGCTGGTCATTTTGATTGTCAGGGAACCCAGACATTTCCCACAAGTATTCACACTCAAAAGGAGGGGTCCCCAATGGGAGTAAAGACTTTTATGGTCGTATTAAATAACAGCAGTTAATACTGGGAGGAGACTTTTCAGGCTCTCATTTGTGGGTGAGGGCAAGGAGACTGGAGGAGGTGTGAGGCTGCTGGAAGGATCTGGGCCCTCAGGGCTCTCAGGAAATCCCCTGTGGAAGATCTCTCTGCAAGGACAGTGCTGCTCCCTAAAAATGACCTGCTCAGACCACAGACCTTGCTTGACAGGGCATTAAAGGAGAAAGAAAGCTCAGATAGTAATTGTGGAGAAGGCCTGAGAGGAAGTAGATCTAAGAGAGTGTTGGGGAGGTGGCTATACCCAGAGGCCGTATACTTCAATGTAAAACCAGAAGAGGGAGCCCTAGAGCCATGAAACTAGAAAAGCTATTCTGGGCCTTCTACCCCCTACCCACCTCACTTAATATTGAGCAGCAGAGATGGGTTGAGGTTGAACTTCATGTAAAAATAAGAAAAGGGGATAACCCCTCTGAATAACAAAGTTACAGATAATGAAGTCTTACCAGAAGAAGAGGGTCCCAAAGCAGGTGAAACTTTATTAATATTCCAATAGAAGCTAAAGGAAGTTAAGAAAATGATAGAAGTTATAAAACAACTGTATACATCAGGATTGGAAAATTCAGAAATGAGAGGACCAAACAATAGGGCCTTATGAAAAGAGAGCTGACAAAGGAATGGAGGGGGGAACCCATGGAGTAAAAGAGATGTAGAGTATTAAAACAATAAATTTAAAAATGGGTAAACCCCGAATGATAGTGTCAAGGAATATACATTGGGTGGTCAAACTAGAAGGAAATGCAAGGAAATGATTCCTAGAGAATCAGGTAACTGGTTACTTTAGAGTAAAGGAAGGGGCTTGAGATTGGGATGGAACATATCGTGGGGGGTTTCTGTGGGGATTGGCAAAGTTCCATTTCTTGAACTGGATGATGGCTACAAGAGTGGTTGGCTTATAATACTGCTAAATATTTGGTTTTGTTTTATAATTGTTTCAGTTAGTAATACGTTCGGCTGCAAATAACAGAAAAATCTGGCAAACACTAGCTTAAACAGAGATCTGTTAATCTTGGCTAATGGCCCCGAGCTGGTGCCATGGCTCCCACTATAACCAGACATCCAGGCACTCGGTCTTTCTAGGGCACTAGCCTGGGGTTTCAGACACACCTTGGTTGCCCCATGGAGGCAAGATGACTGCGCTGCGTCTTCACCCTCTTCCAGGCATCAAGAGGTGGCCCTCACCGTAAGGGAAGCTGAGGTAGTGAGTTTAGTTTTTCAGGTCCTTAAGGCAGAAACTAACAAAGCAGAAGGTAGGTGGGTGTGAGTGTTGAGAGAGAACCCCACCTGCATGTATACATCTAGAGCAGTGGTTTTGAACTGGGGGTCATTCTACCCCTCCTCCCCTGCAGACATCTGGCAATGTCTGGAGACATTTTTGGTTGTCATAGCTTGGCAGGGGAGAGTGTGCAGTGCTACTGGTATCTCGTGGGTAGAGGCCAGGGATGCTGCTAAACTATCTTACGATGCACAGGACAGCCCCCACGGCAAAGAGGTATATGGCCCTGAATATCAGTAGAACTGAAGTCAAGAAACTCCAAAACCCTTTCAGGGGGGCCCATAAAGTCAAAATGGATTTAATAATAATAGTAGTACATCATTTGTCTTTTTTACTTACATTCTATCACAAGTGTACCATTGAGTGGAGTTTTCCTGGGGCTACATAATGTGTGATACTGACGCTGTTGATCGAATGCAGAAACAGATATGAGAGCCATGTGTCTTCCAGTACTTCAGATGTTAAAGAGATCTGAGAAAATGTAAACAGTGGCTCTCTTCTCACAATTTTTTTTGTTTTGGAAAATAAAATTATTTTTCATTAAAAATATGTTAACACAGGGGTCCCCAACCCCCAGGCCGGCCTGTTAGGAACCCGAGCCGCACAGCAGGAGGTGAGTGGTGGGTGAACAAGCGAGCCAAGCTTCATCTGCTGGCTCCTCCTCGCTCGCATTTCCACCTGAACCATCCCCCCACCTCCATCCATCAAAAAATTGTCTTCCACGAAACCAGCCCCTGGTGTCAAAAAGGTTGGGGACTGCTGTGTTAACATGTAATGGGTTTACTAGTCATTTAAATGAATAAATATTTAATTTTTTGTTTTATTCAATACAGTAAATATTGATAGCTATAGCCCACAAACTAAAACTCTTTGGGGGTCTCAGGATTTTTTAAGGGTGTAAAGGAGTGCTGAGATCAAAAGTATGAGAGCCGCTGGTCTGGAGAATAGCTGATTTTTAAATGCCTATGAAATGTGAAAGTGTGAGAACTGTAATTATGTATACTTTGTCATAAATGAAGACTTTCATTATTTCATAAACCTTTATTAAACCTCTCTGTGCCCTGACCCTATGCTGGGATCTGGGAGCACAGTGATCAATAAAATAGGGTTTCTTTGCAGCAACATGGATGGGCCTAGACATTGTCACACTAAGTGAAGTAAGTCAGACAGAGAAAGACAGATACCATATGATATCACTTATATGTGGAATCTAAAATATGACACAAATGAACTTATCTACGAAACAGAAACAGAATCACAGACATAGAGAACAGACTTGTGGTTGCCAAGGGGGATGGGGGAGGGTTGGATTGGGAGTTTTGGATTAGCAGATACAAACTATTGTGTGTATATAATATATATATATATCAATGGAATGGATAAGCAATAAGGTTGTACTGCATAGCACAGGGAACTATATTCAATATCCTATGATAAACCATAATGGAAAAGAATATGAAAAAGAATGTATGTGTGTATATTCAGATATATATTATATATATATATAATATATATATGAATCGCTTTGCTGTATCCTGAAACTGACAACTTTGTAAATCAGCTATACTTTAGTAAAATAGGGTTTCTGCCTTCAAAGGGATTTCAACCCACCAGTAGAGTCAAGTCACATTAATTGTGATTATTTGTTAGGTTCTGTGATAGAAGTGTTTTCAAAGTGTGACAGGATTACAGTGGAAAGCGCAGTGTTATTAGAATCAAGCATCATATCACTCCTCATTCAAATTAGGAAGATTGCCATTTTCATTTCTGCCATAGACAGACAGCCCAACTCCCTGTCTCCCAAACCACCCTGTCCCACCAAAGATAAGAATTGTTTCTGTGAATTTGTTATCAGTGGCTTAAAGTCAGAAACTGCAACTAATTTATATGCTTTTGGCCCATGTTTTAGTGACTGTACTGGCGATATTTAATGAATTGCATGCAGACGTGGACCTTTATGCGCTTCTGTTTGGAGAAAGTGTCCTAAATGATGCTGTTGCCATTGTACTGTCCTCGTAAGTATCAATTTTTCTGCCTGGGAACAGAGACTCCAGTTTCCTGAATGCTCTGGACTAAAACCAGAGGCCCATCTTCAAAGTGTTAAATTTTGAATTGGGTGCTTTTCTAAATGAGGTTTATCGACTTGGTTGATAAAGTTATGTTGCTTTGTCCAGTCGGCAGCGATTGGAATGCTGATACCATCATAACACGGTGACTGCAGATTGAATTAAATGAATACAGCATGGGGAGTGCTCTGCAGAGGGTAGATACCTATGTTTGTCAATATTCGTAAGTACCATGGTGTAAAACCAGCTCAGTGTTTTTTAACTCTCTCTCTTTAAACTCCAGGTCTATTGTTGCCTACCAGCCAGCGGGGCTGAACACTCACGCCTTTGATGCTGCTGCCTTTTTTAAGTCAGTTGGCATTTTTCTAGGTATATTTAGTGGCTCTTTTACCATGGGAGCTGTGACTGGTGTTGTGACTGCTTTAATATCCTTTTTGTAGTTTCTGCCCCTGCCTGAGTATGACTGTGTAGCATTACACCTGTGAAAAGAAAGTTCTCAGTTCTTCCTTTCAGAAATGAATCTTTTTTATTTTTTTATAAATTTATTTGTTTATTTTATTGGTTGTGTTGGGTCTTTTTTTTGCTGTGCACAGGCTTTCTTTTAGTTGCAGTGAATGGGGGCTACTCTTCATTGTGGTGCATGGGTTCCTCATTGCCGTGGCTTCTCTTGTTGCAGAGCACGGGCTCTAGGCACGTGGGCTTCAGTAGTTGCAGCACATGGGCTCAGTAGTTGAAGCGCACGGGCTTAGTTGCTCTGCGGCGTGTGGGATCTTCCTGGAGCAGAGATCAAACCCGTGTCCCCTGCATTGGCAGGCAGATTCTTAACCACCGCGTCACCTTGGAAGCCCCAGGAATGAATCTTAAATCAATTGTTCCACTGGGGGCTGGGGCTCCTGAAATGTCACCCTTTGGTGAAACAGGGCAGTTGATGGCCTAGCTAAGAGTCTGAGAAAATGCTTGGGAGTATAGCTCTTGGCTTAGTTCTGTCCTCACCTTTGTGTTTTCTGTCCTTCCTATAAACCAGTTGGAGATAGGACCTTGGGGGAAGCGTCAGTTTCTTTTGGGGTGGGGTGGGGCAGAAAGAGTGGAAGAGCCAGGAGGAGGCTGGGAATCAGGGACCACCTCTGAGGGGGCTGGGAGGAAGCAGGCTGTGAAGTACTTCAGCCCATCCTGGCTGGTGTTGCCCACTGTTCCAGGCCACAGGGGGCTAACGTGGCCGTAACTAGCCAGGGACCATCTGTGGGAATTACAGCAAGATTGCCTTCCTTAAGGCAAGGACTGAACAATATTAACTTAAAAACCAACCAACCAACATAAAAGCAAAGTGTTGAACGAGTAGGCAAGCCTTCCACAGGTGCTCTGAGTCCGTCATATCTTCTTTCAATGGCATTTATATCACTGCTGTCCAATACCCATGTAGGAGGAGCCATATCATTTCAGCCTGCAGCCGATACACAAATTATTAACAAAACTTATACAAATTATTAATGAGATTTTATTCATTCAACTTCTATACTAAATCTTTGAAATATAGTGTGTATTTTGCTCTTAGAGTATGTCTCAATTCAGACTAGCCACATTTTAAGTGTTGAGTAGCCACATGTGGCTAGCGGCTACCATATTGGGCCATGCAGGTTTAGATTGCTTTCTTCATCAAGGCCCTTTAATGCCCTGGGGACTTATATTGCTCAGTGAAACCACTCATGAGATGGTTCTAAGCTGGCCTGCCACGGAATGGCAGTGTTAGGAGGGGAATCACCCATCCCAAAAGGTGACACCAGCACTTCGTAGTTGCCCCTGGACTTGTGCCTGCCTGCCTGCCTTCCTGCCTTCCTCTCTCCCTCCCTCCCTCTCTCCCTCCCTCATGCGTGCATTAGGCACCTGTTGTGGACTCAGGCCTTAGTGGCCCACAGAGGTCAGTCTGCCTGCCTCATCTTCCCAGGCCTGCCTGAGGCACTGCCAGAACTAACCTGCCAGTCACACCTCAGGCCTTGACTGTGCCTCTCAGAAATGTGGGCGTTGCAAGGAGCACAGAAAGCCCCTTTCCAGTTTCTTTGGAAAGCTTAATTAAAAAAATAAAACAGCTTTACTGACGTGAAATTCACATACCATACAATCCAACCATTTGAAGTATACAATTCATTGGTTTTTGTTACATTACATTATTTTTTAAAATTTTGGGGACTTCCCTGGTGGCACAGTGGTTAAGAATCCACCTGCCAGTGCAGGGGACACGGGTTTGATCCCTGCTCCAGGAAGATCCCACGTGCCGCAGAGCAACTAAGCCTGTGCGCCACAACTGCTGAGCCCACGTGCCACAATTACTGAGCCCACGTGCCACAACTACTGAAGCCTGCACCCCTAGAGCCTGTGCTCCACAACAAGAGAAGCCACCACAACCAGTCAATGAAGACCCAACACAGCCAATAAATAACGAAATAAATTTATTAAAAAAATTTGTTTTGGTAAAATACACGTAAACATAAAATTTGTCATTTTAACCATTTTAAGTGTACAATTCAGTGGCATTAGGTGCATCCACAATGTTGTGTAACCATCCCCACTATTTCCCAAATCTTTTTCATCATCCCCAACAGAAGCTGTGTACCCATTAAACAAAAGGCTCCGTACCACCCCGCCACCGCTCCGACCAGCCCTTGGTAACCTCTGTTCTACCGGGAAGCTTCATTTTCTTTACTTTCAAAACCAAGCAGCAGCTTTGGGGCCCCAAAGGAAGAGTTGAAGGGATAAGGCTCACCCTTAGGGAGGGGTCCTGGACTAATAGAGTGGGGTTCTCGATGACCCTGATGCTTGTTGCTGGAGACAGTTCCTTGACAGGGGCTGACGTGACCAAGTTTACCAAGCTGCACTGCTTCCCCCTGCTGGAGACGGCGCTCTTCTTCCTGATGTCCTGGAGCACGTTCCTCTTGGCAGAAGCCTGTGGGTTTACCGGTAGGTTTCCTCTACCCTTGGGCCACCCTTCCCCTCACTGTGGCAGAGGCTGTGGGAGCTTGAGGGGGGGGAAGAATTCTTAAATAGCCGCTGCCCAGAGTTGATAAACCACTCACGGAGTGTCCATATGGAGGATTGCTGAGCAAGGCTGGTGTTCTGCCTTAGTAATAATTTAGTTTCCCAAAGCTACATGTTTTTTAAAGGATAAGCTTTATTGTTTCAAACTCAGCCCCATCTTTGAGTACTCATTCTAACTATAAGTAGATACTTAGCTGCTCAAGTTACTGAATATATTAACACCTTATGTGCATCCTCCCTGGATTGCCACATTATTTTACAAACAGTAGCAATAACAAGCAAAATATGTATCCTTTTAAAGGTAATTTTGCATCTACTCAGATGAGCGTGAGCACGATTTTTCCTCATTTTGTTTCTGAGCGTGAGCATGATTTTTCCTCATTTTGTTTCTGGTCTGTTTAATCATTGCTTTTCAATACTAGGTTTTTGTGGTGCCAGTTTCATAGATTATTAGTGTGAGTGATCATGTGGTTTTAGTTCCTCACATTCTCTCATTGAAGAAAATAAATCACTGCATTTTTCTATTAGAAAACTCAAGTATAGTTACTATGCATAATCCAGGTAATTAAGAAGTGCTTTTTATTATCTTTTCCAAATATTGCAGCATATCTTTATATGCCTCACTTCCTTTAGAACTTGACAATCATCTGTAAATATATAGGTGAAGTCCCAGGTGTGTTAATTGTCATACACAACAAAATAGTCACCGTTAGCCAGAAATCTAGATTATTGGGCTAGGATAATTGGACTAGCACTCTGGATCCATTTTGTCTGATGCGCTGGACCATGCCAAAATGTAGAGCATTGGTTTGAAATTAAATTCATTCATTCAGTGAACAGAGAGGAAGATGACAGAAGTGCGCGACGGGCACACACTTCACAGGGTCTTTGAGGGAATGAATGCTAAATGCCACCTAGAGACGGCCAATTCAGTAGGAGTTTAGAAGAAGGGAGAGAATGCCCTTAAAACTGGAACAAGGGGGCAATTGGGGGCCTTGGCTTTGAAGGAGGGCCGGGTTGGGAGAAGCAAAGGTTGATATGAGAAGTGGGGACAGAGGGAGCTTTCAGGAATAGGAAACTTTCAAAAACTTTCAGGAATTTGGATATGCTGGGCTTGCCTACCTTAACTTTTTGTTTCGGGGGGATTTTTTTCTGCTTGTTTTTTTCCCTCCATTGATTTTTTTTTTTTTAAACTCTTCCCAGGCGTTGTAGCTGTCCTTTTCTGTGGAATCACACAAGCTCATTACACCTACAACAATCTGTCAGTGGAATCAAGAAGTCGAACAAAGCAGGTGAGGGATAGGCCTGTGTCCTCACAAGTGACCTGGAATACAAGGGAGGGGACCCGCAGGGCTTATGGCTTCCTTTTCCCTTTCTGTGCAGCTCTTTGAGGTGTTACACTTCCTGGCAGAGAACTTCATCTTCTCCTACATGGGCCTGGCACTGTTTACCTTCCAGAAGCACGTTTTCAGCCCCATTTTCATCATTGGAGCTTTTGTATCCTTTTTGGGTTACACCATTTTCTACATGGAAAGACAACCACTGCTGGGGAAGCTATAACAGCAATAATTTCTGATTTGGCGGGGAGGTGACTGAGCTAGTGCTGGTTCATAGTGCTTTTATGATGAGTAAAAGAAGGCTTAAGTGGTAAATGTATAAAGCTAAGTGTATTTGATTTCAAGGACCAGTGCTGATTCTAGGGTTGCCCTTTCTGCATTTTCTGTGTAAGGTGGTCTTTCTGTTACACTGGCGATTGGCAGGTGGTAGTTAGCACCCTTCCTAGCAGATCTAAAACTTGGCAACCTGTATCAGTCCCCCAGATTGATTTTTTTTTTTCATTGCCATGTGAATTCCAATCCAGGGGGTTCCCCGTTTGGAAGGCCTGAAGGTTCTGTGGCTCTTGGTCTCAGCTGCACGTGGGTGCAGGCAGCCCTTCCTCTCGCCGCCCAGGGCAGCTTGCAGGCGGTGTCCACGCTTTCACCCAAACTTCCCATGGTGGAAAAGAACCTTTTTTTTTTTCTCCAAAAAAAAGAAATGGAGAGGAAGGGAAGATAAAATGGAGAAATACTTGGTTCCTGGATTTAGTCCCATTGTGAATGGAGATTTTAGAAGAGAGACACAGTTTTGGGGGTTGGCTCCTCGCCAGTGAGGAGAGAGATGAGTGCCCAGTAGTGCGTGGACAGCTGAGGGCTTTGCTCACTTGGCCTCAGATCTTCTTGTTTTCGTTGAAGTGAACTCTTCTGGGCCTTTTCCAAATTCTGAGTAGGAGTCCACTGTTGCTGGTTATTCCCTTTTGCCTTTTCTGAGGCCTCATGTGTGTCCTTAGATCTTGGGATGCTGGCTCCCCCCAAAAAGGAGTATTTTTCTCTTCTGGGCTTTTCATTTATTGTGTAGGAATAACTGATACTCACCAAACAGCTAGAGAGCGACAGTGGCCTAATGCCACACCAGAATCCTGCCAGTTAGAGTGTTATCTGCTTCAACGGGGCTCATTTCTTAGATTTACACACTCAACAGACTAAGAACTAAAGGTCCAGTGGATCAGTGTTTTTATTCTTAAGAAAGACCTGGCATGTCATTTTGATTTGTATTCTTAGCACGGCATCCTGTGAGAGATAGTGAGAGCGCTGCCTTGTTTACAGCAGGGGGCCTTGTTCAAGGGGGAGCCAGGGCCTCTGTGAATCCTGAAGGCCGCTTCCACTTGAGGACTTTTGCGTGGCTCCTGGGATAGAATGTTATAAGCATGATCTCTTTCGTTCTGTTAAAAACAAAACAAAACAGTAGCAAAAAGCATTTAAAAAAAAAAGAGAGATACAAGAAGAAAAGTAGTTAGTATTTTGTCCTAGAGGAGGCAAAAGATAGTCTCGCCCTCACTTCTGTGTGAAACAGCTGCAGCTCCGGCAGCTGGTCGAAACGGAAGCTCCCTGTTCCTCTGGCTCCCACAATGGTTTCCTCCTGTGACCAGGGCAGTGTGCATCTCTCTGTTGGGCTCTGTTCTAAACTCAGCAAGTGACGAACGACCGGTTTCCCTGAATTCTTTGGTTTGCACAGTAAGAGTTCCTCTTCCACACTCCTCCTTTTCCATCTCTTACCTCCCCAAAGACGTTAACCACTTAGGCAGAGAAATCTCCCCAGGCTGATCCTTGTGAGGAATACGAATGTGTCTTTATGGTATGAATACTGTAAGTTTCCCTACCTCTTATGTGTAGGGTCCTCCTAGTCATACAAACCCCTGATGTTTACTTCCAACCGAAGCTTACGAGCTTACCCAGCAAACTTTCTCTTTATAGTTTGACTCAGGGGGTGGTAATTTTTTTCTTGTGTTTTTTTTTTTTCTTCCAGTAGAGTCCAACACACTCTTCGCTTCTCTTAACTCCCCACCCCAGCCACGGTACCTTAGCTTATTTCTGTACTCATTTTTAGATAGATCAGAGACTTGGTCTATATCGGTTTAATCAAATCAAGAAGTTACAACAGTGTGTTTAACAGGCCAAAAATTATCTCTGTGAGCCAGGAGGTTGGGAAAATTGGCCAGTCGAATCCCATTTGCTGCTGAGACTTGTTTGGTGGGAAATGAGACAGCTTGCCTTCTCTGTGCAACTCTCCTGATCACAGCAAGGTGTCATGGCATTCCTAAAATTCTCTGCTCAGTCACAGGTTGTGTCAAAGTGCCATTCTGGAAACCTTTTGGGCCCTTAACCTTCACCTGGTGATCAGGTTGCCATCTTCCTGGGCAGAGCTGCACACATCTACCCACTCTCCTTCTTCCTCAACTTGGGCAGAAGGCACAAGATTGGCTGGAATTTTCAACACATGATGATGTTTTCAGGTAAAAAAAATGTAAAGTGAGTTTTATTAAGCAGACAGTGTAAGTATGATTAAAATGTAATCAGTAAGATTCATAAAAAGATAGAAGTTCAAGTTTCTGGTTCTTTGGTATCCCCTGCAGTGCTGAATAGACAGACAGATATGTTAAATGGAGCTAATGTTGATTTTGCAAACCATACTATCATATGTGGACATTTGCCCCTAAAATACTTGCATCTTTATCTTATCTCTACCACCCAAGATACGTAAGTATTTAAAGTGCTTGATTGTTTCTAGTAAGTGTTCATAATCCTTAATCTTCCAGAAGGGCTACAGACTTAAAATTAGAAGGAAAATAGGTTTTTAATGAGAAAGAACACAGGCCAAGTTATTTGACACCTCCCAGCTTCAGTGTCCTCTCATAAAATAATGTAATTGAAATAATTAGTTGAAGTCTCTCCTAGCTGTAACTTTCTATGGAGTAAAAGAAATAAAATATACTCACATTAGCAAGATGAACCCCAAACCGGAAACTAACAGCTGTGATGGTTCTGCTTGACTTATACTGTCTCCCAGATGCTTCCTCTTCACTATAAAGCTGAGAAGAGTGGAGAAGTCATTGAGGGGACAAAGGACAATAAAGAAATATGTGGAGGTAAAGAAAGGAGAGAGCAATTGGCATGAGTAGATGGTGCAGTGAGAGTGGAAAGCATCTGACTTTATAAACGAGACTCTAGTAAAAGCATCTCTGCAGAGCAGAGGGAGGAAATAGGCAAAAGGCCACTGTGACCCTTAAAGGTGCCTCTGTCTGGGAAGGGGGAGGGGCTGTACAAGAGGCAAAGTGAGTAGCAGCCCTTTATTGCCACACAGTAGTTTTTGGAGGCCTCAGAGAGTCATACTGAAATCACACCAACAGGTACTGCTTAGCAAAACAATCGCTTTGTCTAGTACTTGATTGCATCTGCACTTAAGTACACAGCCTGCCCTAATGATTTCCTTTCACTCTGACACACAGTTGTTGAGCGTCCTCTTTATATAAGCCACACTTAGAGGTTGTGGAGGATACAGAATCCCGCCTCCTTCAAGGTGGGGCGGGGCGGGGCGGTGGGGCGAGGGGATACGTGTACAAACAGCTAAGTTTCTCCTAAGAGAGGGTGGCAGATTGCACAAAAGAGGTATGGCATACATGCAGAGAAAAGTAGGGCCTAGGACATCTTTGCCAAGGGGTAGCCTTCAAACTGGGTTTGGATGCAGTGGCATTTCGAGAGGCAGCAGTTTGGATGGGCAGGAAAGCATTGCTGCGTGTGGCTTTTTCAGGGAAGGGTAGCAAAGCAGTCTGGTTTAAATGTGAGACACTTGGGGTAATGCAGAATGAGGGTGAGGTTGGAACGGGAAATTGCGTGCAAACTAGTGCAAACCTTCAGGCTGCATCTGGATCACCTGTTGGGCTGGTTAAAGCAGATCGCTGGGCCCCACCACCAGAGTGTGGTTCTGAGGCTACGGGGTGAGCGCTGAGAATCTGTATCTCTAACATCTTCTTGGCTGCTGCTACTGCTGGTGGTAGTGGTTTGAGGACCACACTGTGAGAATCATTGCTGGAGTCTAGACCACGGAGATGCTCCAACACCAGACCAAAGAGTTGGGCTTTTATTCAAGAGCAGCTGGGAAACATTAGAGGTTTCTGAGGAGGACAACGACAGACCAGATCTTCCATACGTATTAGAAAAATGCCAGTGGAAAAGAGAAAGATGACTTGGTAATAGCTCAGTCACCTAGATAAACTTCGTGTTCATTAACTTCTGTGCTAAAAAGACTGAGAAGTATACAGTGGCATTTAAAGATAGCTCCTATCAGAATTATCTTCTGCAGGGAGAAGTCTGGCTTTCAAAAGGAACTCATTGTTCAAGGCTGTGAAAGAAATACCTGAGGTTTCACTTTCATATTGTTTACAGTGTGTACCTAATAAAGAAAAATGGGGCACACGTTGTCTCTCTCTGACCCTCAAGTTTTCTTCGTTGAGACAATGTCCATTTAAAGGTTTAAATATTGAGCAGTGTCATAGCTGGCTTAGGGTGGTCTAGATGTGTGTCAGTATTTGACTAGGACAGATTAGTAGAGAACATCAACTTTGCTCTATTTTTTAATGTACTTTTGATTGATTCACTCTTTAGTGAATTGTGAAGTTCTCAGATTAGTGAAATTATTGGAAAAGGTGGGAAAATATACAAATAAATACAGTGGATATAGTTTTTCATTCTCATACGCACAATCTTACCCATGGTGAATAGGAATTTATACTAGATAGCTATTAAAGGCCATGGATTAAGTCTTTGCTATAGAACAAATTAGGAGCATGGTATGGGGGAAGGAACAAAAGAGCTTAGAAAGAGAAACTCTAGAACATAAAAATGTGGCTGTAGATCAGCGGTCAGCACGTTTGGTTGCTGCCTGTTTTCATCTTTCCCACAGGCTAAGAATGGCTTTTATAGATGAATATTTACAGTCTATTTGATGATAGGGGACACTAACTTTGAAAGCTAGTTACCTGAAATCTCCCACCCCCAGAAGAATTCCATTCTTTTCATTAGTAGACCTGGATTACAGTAAATTGAACTCATTATTATAATTATTATTGTAATTACTTATTATAGCATTATAATATGGTACTTATATATTATAGTACTTATTATACTCTTGGTTTTTGTCAATAAAATTTTGTGGAAATTTGTTTTCTCTCTTTTATGTAAGTACCTACATAACATCCTTGGTTTCTCCTCTTGGCCCACAAAGCCTAAAATACTTAGTATGTGACCCATTGCAGAAAAAGTTACCACCCCCTGATATATATCAGATTATATTCTTACTTCTCTGTCTGGCTTTGCTAAGAGAATGCTGAGCTGTTTTGTGCATTTCACATACTCATACCTAGCCTGCTTCCTATGTTTATAATGACTATATAGTGCTTGGGTAATGCTTGGATCACAGACTTAGCTTATATGATTATTTCTTATTTATATTTCTTTTTATTTCATGTTACTAGCAGGAGAATTATTTCAGTAATAAAAGAGTGTTATTCTAAAATGTGCTGTACAAAGCAGTGCAATGTTTTTCTCATTGCATTTGGGCATTTTGCAAAAGAAAACTTCGAATAGGAGGAAATCCTATTCTTTTAAAGTTCTTTCTGTATAAAACAACTCAACTCCTGAAGCATAAGCAGCTACAATTTATTAGCCCCAAGTGGCAGCAATGGATTTGAGGACACACTGTTATTTATCCTTATGACAGGAGAGCTTCCTCTTTGGTCCCTGCAGGCCTCAGGGGAGCGATGGCATTTGCACTGGCCATCCGAGACACAGCATCCTACGCGCGCCAGATGATGTTCACGACCACCCTCCTTATTGTCTTCTTCACCGTCTGGATCATTGGTGGAGGCACGACGCCCATGTTATCATGGCTTAATATAAGGTCGGTTTGAAACTAAGGCCAGTTTTGTGTCTATGTCACTATTCCCATGTAGGGGGTACTGCATACAGCTTAGTGCATGGAAGTCTTTTATAGTTCTTTGTTTTGTTTGGGGAAGGATTAAAAATTTAAAAACAATAAATAAAAATTCAGAGTATTGAATTTTCCATGAGAAAAAAATATCATTAAAATGTTTGTGGGTACAAAAACACAAGGAATTAGGAACACCTGGACCTTGCTGGCACCGTGACATTAGGGCAAAAGAATTCAAAGAGTCTTCAAGATGCAGGAGAGAGAATAGACATAGCTGCTGGCAATGTCTGGCATTTCACATTCCTTTGAAATCAGACCTAAGGCCTTAAAAAATAAGCTCATCAGTCAGAAATAAAAGGAGGCAATTATAAACTGTATGCGGTGTCTCTTCTCACTTGAGTGTACAGAAGAGGTGACATTTCCTGCATAACCCTCATTTCTTGCAGCCTCATGGACGTCCCCTGCCTGTGATTTTGTAGCTGTGTCAGGATGGAGGGGCATTGGCCCAAGTTTGATTTTTTTTTTTAAGAGCATTTGAATTCCAAACTGTGCTTATGAGCTCCAGCACCTTACAGTAACGAGGACATTGGAACAGGGGTCAGGAGACCCACAGCCTAACTCTGGCCCTGGTTTAAGACAAGCTCCTCATGCCTTTGGGCCTCCCTGCATCATTGGAGGTGCTGTCGCCACTTGCCTCAGTTTCAGATCTGCAGAGGGTGGACGTGCTGGGAATGAGAAGACTTGGGTGGCACATAGGTGTGAAGAATTCTCTGAAAAGCCACAAGATGGCAATGTTTTTTTTTCTTCCTCTGTTGGCTGTTAGTTTGTTCAGGGCTAACAACTGTGGAGTACACCTAGTTTGGAGGAGAGAGAACCAACAAGGATCTCACAGTCATCCATGGGGTCAGGGAGAAAACTGGGATTTCAGAGAATAGTATTCCCCCTTCTGGAACTTTTATGTTGATGGGAGGCAGGGTTTCCTGGGTGTGGCCACTGCCGGCTGCACCATTTCTGGGCTAGCGTGTCTCAGCCTCAGATCTGGGTTAGATAATCGCTAACATTTGTGCTGCAGGTGGTTTGAGATGCCAACACGTACATTAAGATAATCCTCATAGCATTCCTATAAGGGAGCTACTACTCTTATCTTCATTTTAGAGCCGGGGAGATTGAGGCACAGAGCAATCACTTGCCCAAGGTCACAAAGCTTTAAGTGCACAAGCTGGGATTTGAACCCAGGAACACTGTGCTGTACTGCCTGAAAGGCTTGCTGTGTTACGGACTGTTTTTATGTTGTAAAATTCGGGATGATTAAAATTTCAATTTCCTGGCATGAATCTCAGGAGTTGTATTAAGGAAAATAATTCACCTGTGGGAATAGAAATCTGAAGAAGGAAATGTACAGATTTTTGGCCTTATACTTGAGACATAGGTTGGTACCATCTTTGTTCTGTGTAGCAGAATAAGAGCAAGAAAGGAGGTTTATACTGCACAGAGTTGAGAATCGTTGCATTTGGTGACCTCTCTGAGATTACTTTCTGCTCCTATTGCTCCTGTTTATCTGGTCACCCAGTAGGTGCCCTGGATGCTCAGAGCCTGGTTAAATCATGTTTGTGTTTTAGTCTATTTCATAAGTTCTTTTCTGATCCCCGCCCCCCCCACCCCCAACAGATACAGACCCAAATAATTTTCCACTGAGAGTAGACAGTTGACTTATGACATTTTGCACTTCTCATAACCCTTTTCAAAAAGTGGGCCATTGAGGTAGTCCTACCCAGAGCTGGGAGCATGGACCACTTTCCCTGATGCATGGAAGCTGTATATGTACACATATAATAATTGGATTGTTGTGAAATATTAATGGGATATATAGGTAGCACTTAGAACATAACAGCTAGCACATGGTGAGAGGTCAGAAAATGACTATGTATGAGGGATCCAGTTTCTCCACATCCTTGTCAGCATTTGGTGTTGACACTTTTTTATTTTAGTTGTTCTAATAGGTATGTGGGGATACCTCATTGTGGTCTTAATTTGCATTTCTTGTGGCTGATGGTGTTGAATATATCTTTATGTGCTTATTTGCCATTCAAGTAAGCAATGGTGAAATATCTGTTCAAGTTTTTTGTCCATTTTCTAATTGGATTATTTGAGGGTTTTTTTAACTGAGTTTTGTGAGTTCTTTATTTGTTCTAGCTACCATTCTGTTATATGTGGTTTGCAAATATTTTCTCCTAGTCTGTATCTTGTCTTTTAACCATTTTAATAGTCTGTCATAGAGCAGAACTTTTAATTTTGACGAAATGCAATTTATCTTTTTTTTTTCATCATGCTTTTGGTGTTCTGTCTGAGGACGCTTCATCAAGCCCTAGGGCCCAAAGATTTTCTTCTGTGTTATCTTCTTTTAGTTTCATGCCTTACATTTAAATCTGTGATCCATCTTGAGTTAATTTTTATATTAGACATGAGGTTCAGGTTTCATTTTATTTCATTTCATTTCATTTTAATTTTATTTTATTTGTCTGTGGCTATCTAGTTGTTCCAGCACAATTTGTAAGAGAGACTATCCTTACTCCATTGAATTACTTTTTCTCCTTTGCCAGAAATCAATTGGCTGTATGCATGTGGGTCTGTTTCTTTTCTGCCCTATTGATTTATGTGTCTGTACCTCCACCAGTACTACACTGTTTTCATAACTGTGGTTATATAATAAGCTTGAGCATCAGGTAGAGCCCATCCTCCCACTTTATTCTTTTTCTAAATTGTCATAGCTATTCTAATTCCATTCTATATACATTTTAGAATGAGCTTGTCTACGTCAAAAAAAAAAAACCTTGTTCTGGGATTTTCATAGGAATTGTGGTAAACCTGTATGTCCATTTGGGGAGAATTGACATCTTTACCTTATTCAGTCTTCCAATCCATGAATATGGCATGTTTCTCCATTTTCGTCTTCTTTGATTTCTTTTAGCAGTATTTTATAGTTTTTAGCATAGAATGCCTGTGCGTGTTTTGTTAGATTTACGTCTAAGTATTTCTTCTTCTTTTTGAGTTATTTTAAATGTTATTCTATCTTCAATTTCAGTTTCCGTGTGTTCATTGCCAGGATATAGAAATACAGTTGGTTTTTGTAGGTTGATCTTGTATCCTGCCACCTTGCCAAATTCACTTATTAGTTCTAGGAGGGTTTGTTTTTGTTTTTATAAATTCTTTGGGACTTTCTGTGTAGACCATCAGGTCATTTGCAAATAGAGACAGGTTTACTTTTTCCTTTCTGGGTAGGACCATCAGTACTATATTAAATAAGACTGATGTGAGCAGATATCCTTGCTTTGTTCCTGATTTTAAGGAGAAAGCATTCAGTCTTTCGCCAATAAGTGTAATGTTAGCTGTAGGGTTTTTGTAGATGTTCGTCATCAAGTGAGAAAGTTCCCATCTATTGCTAGTTTTCTGAGAGTTTTATCATGAACAGATGTTGAATTTTATCAAATGCTTTTCTGTATCAATTGATATGATCATATGATTTTTCTTGTTTAGCCTGTTAATATGGTAGGTTACATTGATTAATTTTCAGATTTTGAATCACCCTTGCCTGTCTAAAATAAACCCCACTTGGTGGTGGTGTATAAATGTTTTACATATTGCTGAATTCTATTAGCTAATATTTTGTTAAGGATTTGGGATATTGGTCTGTAGTGTTCTTTTTTCATACTGACTTTGTCTGATTTGGTATCAGGGTAATCCGGCCTCTCAAAATGAGTTGGGACATGTTTCCTACTCTTCTGTTTCCTGGAAGAGGTTGTTTAGAATTGGTGTTAATTCTTCTTGAAGCTTTTATGGAATTCTCCAGTGAAACCATCTGGTCCTGGAGTCTTCTTTTCCAGGAGTTTTATTATATAAATTATGAAGCCAATTTCTTTAACAGCTATATTTCATATTGGTGAGCTGTGACAGTTTGTGAAATTGGTCCATTTCATCTAATTGTCATGTTTATGTTGTTCATAGCATAACCTTACTATCATTTTGATATCTGTGAGATCTATATCCCATGTTTCATTCATGATACACTATTGGTAATTTGCATCTTCTCTCTTTTTTTTGCTTTCAGTCTTGCTAGAGGTTTGTCAATTTTTAAAAAATGCCTTTTATTTTTTAAAATTAATTAATTAATTAGGTTGCGCTGGGTCTTAGTTATGGCAGGCGGGCTCCTTTAGTTGTGGCACATGGGCTCCTTAGTTGTGGCAGGCACTCTCCTTAGTTTTGGCTTGCCGGCTCCTTCATTGTGGCATGCATGTGGGATCTAGTTCCCTGACCAAGGATCGAACCCAGGCTTCCTGCATTGGGAGCATAGCATCTTAACCACTGCACCACCAGGGAAGTCCCAAGGATTGTTAGTGTTAATGATCTTTTCAAAGAACTAGCTTTTTATTTCATTGATTTTCTGTATTGTTTTTCTGTTTTCCATTTCAGTCTGCTTCTATCTTTATTAGTTCCTTCTTTCGGTCCAACTCTACCCAGATAGTGTAATGAAGCAAAGTGTGCCATTGGTGAAAAATACATATGGTGTCAGTTCATTGCATTTTTCCAGATGTATATAAGTAGCAATTATGTTAGAGGTAGAAACTGACATTTACAGAGATTACATCAAAAGAAATTCCCTCAGAAATAAGGTAATGAGACTGATTGCCTTGTGGCTTGAGGTGTTACTTAATGGCCACGAATCATTTATATGAAGCAGGTTCTTATTCTAAAATGATTCAGAAACCCCCTGAAGTTCAGTGTGGTGTTTTGACATCTGTAACCTCAGTAAGATCAATACCTAGATGTCTCTTACTTCTCCAGGCTGCTGACAGAGGCACTGATAAGCTGCTAAGTGGCTGCTCAGAAATCAGAAGCCCAGGGTAGAACTTGGAGTCCCTCCATAAGTAACTAGGAGTTAGCTATGACTTTTAACCATGGCTGATTTCTTGTCTGTATATAATATAAAATGAATATAACCACAAATCCAAAGCCAGGTCACTGCTTTCCAGAAATCCAACTTATCTTTTTAAATTGGAATTTTGTGATTGCTATTTTATTATTTTTAACCATTAAAAAATTGAAATATAGTTAGTTTATTACGATGTTATGTTGGTTTCAGGTGTATAGCAAAGTGATCTGCCATCCATGTTGCTGCAAATGACATTATTTCATTCTTTTTCATGGCTGAGTAATATTCCAGTGTGTGTGTGTGTGTGTGTGTGTGTGTGTGTGTGTACACACTACATCTTCTTTATCCATTCCTCTGTTGATGGACATTTAGTTTGCTTCCGTGTGTTGGCTATTATAAATAGTGATGCAGTGAACATTGGGGTGCATGTATCTTGTTTTGTTTTATTTTGTTTTGTCTTGTTTTTTTGGGCATACCACATGGCTTGTGAGATCTCAGTTTCCCGACCAGGGATTGAACCTGGGTCACAGCAGTGAAAGCCTGGAATCCTAACCACTGAGGCCACCAGGGAACTGCTGCATGTATCTTTTCCAGTTATAGTGTTCTCCAGATATATGCCCAGGAGTGGGATTGCTAGATGATATGGTAGTTCTGTTTTTAGTTTTTAAGGAACCTCCATACTGTTCTCCATAGTGGCTGCACCATTTTACATTCCCACCAACACTGTAGGAGTGTTCCCTTTTCTCCACACCCTCCCCAGCATTTATTATTTGCACACTTTTTAATGATGGCCATTCTGACTGGTGTGAGGTGATACCTCATTGTAGTTTTGGTTTGCATTCCTCCAATAATTAGCGATATCAAGCATGTGATTGCTATTTAAAAACATAATGGCAACATGCTCAAATTGCTTTCTGGTAATATGCAAACTACATAATATTTTTCTTAGTCTGTTGAGCAAGTGTTGTTCACAAAGGTTGCAGTTTTGGCAGCTTCAAAAACCATCAGATGAGCAGTTTCAGCAGATGAGCCTCATCTATGTCCTGAGCACATTTTGGTGGCATGGTGGCTGTCCTCTTGGAAGGCCCAGCTTCAGGTGACACACCAATGAAGTAGTGGTGATGGTGAGGGGTTAATGGCGTACACTCAGGCAGCCAAATGGACAGGATCCCCTTCACACCCCAGAGTGCAGCAATACAATCGCTCAAGGACAAGCAAGGACACTCTGCTAGGTCTAATCATGTCACACTGAGAGTTTAAGATAAAGCTCTTTATAAGGTAATTTAAGGAATAAAGGCAGGGAGAAGCCCTGAGCTCTTTATGTAATAGCATTTGTTACTGGATATTTTAAAAGAATTTAAAGACGCCGCCTTGTAGTCAAAGGCAATATCCTATAAGATGCAGAGCTGGGGCTCTCGGATCTAACAGCTTCAGTTGCAATCTTGGTTCCACCATTTTCTACCTTTGTGACCTTGGGCAACTTATTTAACCTCTCTAACTCTCAGTTTCCTGACTGGGTAACTGGGGATGACAACAGTGTGAAGATAAAATATGATACTAAATAAATGCGATAAAGAATTCTCCCATTAAAGGTACCATCTGGCACGTGGAAAGCACGTAGTGTATTTTAGCTATAACATTGTCATTGCTAATCATAACCTTAGTACTGCTGCTTTTTACTATTATTATTACTAGTGAATCTTACATTAATGGAATCCAGCTTGCTCTTCTGAAATTTGTTATAATTTTTCAATACTATAGTCTGGTTTAAGTCACATTCTGAACATATACCTAATTAAAAGTACCACCTTAAGAAGCATCGTCATCTCACTTGCTTATTTCAGGGCATATTGTAGCATGAGAATTTGGGCATTGTCTAGCACAGTGTTTCTCAACCTTTCTTTTTTCACCACTGCCCCTCTGAGGAACCTTTAAAAATGTTCTTTTTATCTACCTCTTCCATTGAAATTTTAATACCACAGATCTATATATCTGTTTATGTACTATGGTGCTTTAGAGGGCTACAAACCACTGTAATATCTAAAAAAAAATTTTATCCCATAAGAACCGATTGTCATGGCCCTGGGGACTATATCACCCCCCATTGAGATTGGAAGATTTAGTGCAGAGGTTCTCAACTACTGGCACTTTTGCCCTCTTGGGACATTTGGCAGTGTCTGGAGATGCTTTTGGTTGCTCCAGCTGAAGGGGGTACTACTGATGGTATCTTACAGGTAGAGGCCAGGGCCCAAAATGTCAGTAGTGCTGAGGTTGTGAAACCCTGCTCTTAGTATGATGATGTAATTCACATGTACTCTGAATAACCCAGCAATTATTAAGGGAGGTACAAATGGACCGTGTCAACTTTTGAAGCCATAAGGTAAAGAGAAGAGCAGAAGTTGGGTTCCTGACCTTCAGGTTGAACCCATGGACACAATGTGATTACTTGTCTAGAAAAAAAGGCCATTTCATCTTCCGTTGTTGCTGTTCTCACTGATACAGTGATTTTTCTGTCAAATACGTGTAAAACTGGGTGTAAACACTTCAAATATATGTTTAATAACAATCTTCTGTTTTCTAGTTTTTGTATGGATGTGTCTTGCTTTATGAAACATGAATTCCTGAAAAATCGTATGAAGTCCTTTTCTATGAGTTGCATTTATTCCTCTGATTTCATTCCATTATATTTTGAGAGGTTTGTCTTCATTCCTAATCAATCCTCATCTGACCTGGCTGCTAACATTGTTGCTTTTGGTGTGAATTTAGCAGCCTCTCTGGGTTTTAGAGAACAGGGGGACACTTTAAGAGAGGGTACGGATTTATTCTTTGCTGGATGTGGTCCAGGTCAAGTGCCCAGAGCTCCTGGCTCCCCTGTTGTCCCCGTCACACTCATGTTCCCTTCTTCTGCTGCTCAGAGTTGGCGTCGAGGAGCCCTCCGAAGAGGACCAGAACGAACACCGCTGGCAGTACTTCAGGTGACACAAGGGCATCCTCAGAAACAAATTAACCTGGCCTGGCTTTTCTCCTCTTTCTAACCTGAGACGTTTCTCTTTATGCTGTTTGTCTCTTTCTTCTTTCCTGTGTGCGCCAGCCCCCTGCCCCTTTTTGAAAAGGGGCAAAAGGTCCAGTCAAGTCTAATCATTATTCTACCCTCCTCTGGGCTGATTGATGTATTGGTGTTCCTGAGAGTCTGCCCCCGCCCCCTGCCACACACACACACATTTTGGACAGTGTGTGTCAGCACCAAAGCTGAAGTTGGCAAGTGTGTCCATGTACAACTGAGTTTAGTGTTAAGAGCAGCCCTTTTTCAGAGCCACAAACACTTTTCCCCACAAAATCCTGCTTGTGATCTAGTAAACAAGGCTATTAAGTCATAAAGAGGACTCGAATTTTGTATTTCAGCTATGACTGGGGTATGGTTTGTACCATCTTAATTAAGCACCAATGCTGTTTTACTTTTTAAGTATGAATTTGTATACTTTATCATGGTGAATCAGAAGATACAAAAAACAGATTTTTTTTTAAACCAGAAGATAATGAAAGACTCTTCTAATACAATTTGTTTCTCATTGTCCATCCAACTTTATGATTTGATTATGCCTAATGGTGGTGATGTTGGGCTATCAGAGTAAAGATGTTAATGTTTCTTCTTTCCTTTCTGTATCTTTAACTGGCATGCTTTCTTCCTGATCTGATTCTGGGTGCTGGTAGATAAATCAAACACAAAATAGGCTTGAACTCTGTTCTTCTCATTGTGAAAGTGTTTCACTCTCTGAGGACAGTGGTAAAAGCAGTAGTACCTGTCATGGGGCATGAATCTTGGGATATTGCCAGACCCCCATGTAAGCTGCAATGACATGCATACGTGTTCAAGTTCCCTGGAGTCACACTTTTTCCTACTGTGTAAAGTACAAACACACACACACACAAATTCATTTTCAGAGACCTGACTGTAGCTACCAGTTAAGTAGCAGAGGAGAGGAAATCCTTTCCTTTGAAATATCCAAACTTCAAGAAGGATGGTCCCTCAGGCAAAGAGCAAGTTATTAAACTTGGGACATGAGATTCTGATCTGTTTGTTGTTCAGGGTTTTATATGAACGTGTGTGTTTCATATTCCCCAAATTATTTAGGACCTCAGCCATTCCAGTTAAAAAATAAAAACCTGTTGATTGAAGTAGAACGCTTCTAAAATTTCTGAGATTTCATGGCATTTTTATATGGTGGTTAATCAGAGTATATGTATTGTATCAAAAGGGAAGTGATTCATTTTTTGTATTTATTCATTGCAGAATGAGCACATCAGTGTGATTGCTTTATTTTCTCATTTGATATGGGATTACCACGTTTGTCTCATTCTTAATGAAAGTAAGGATAATCCACTTCATTCTGGAAGAAAAAACTGTTACATGTGCTTAGATGAGCTCAACACTGATGTATCAGGGGAGTGGTAAAATATGATGTAATAAAACAGCACTAAAGTTTTAAATTTATATTAGTGGCCTAGATCAAAAGCATTATAATAGTTCAGGAGGGAAATATATATCGTGGACAGTTGTCTGAAACTAGGAATTTCAGAAAGTTAGGGAACCCTAAGTCTTCTGAAGCATTATACTTAAAATATTGTACCTGGTCTTTCTTGCTGCCCAACACACCACCACACGCCCTGCCCCAAGAGTGGTCCATTATTATCCTTGGGGATTGGTCCAAGGGGCCCTCAACCCTGCCAGAAAAGTAATCATTCAGTTGTCCTGAAGTAAACAGCCTTGAATGGGGAAAGAAATCGCAGAACACCATGTACATCACAAGTCCCCTGATCTGTTTTCTTTTGGCATTTAAAACGCGGTAGCAAGCTGAGAAGCAGGTTTCCTTTCTCCTGTTCAGCACTTACGTCAGTAACAGGGACCTCCGAGACTTTCCAAGTTCCTCTGTCTGTGGGAGGGCCCCAGAGGTCTTTGTAGGCTCCGTGTGGTCAGGAGTTGGGCTGCATCTCAGGCAGGTAGTTGGTAGCAAGGGGCTGCAGCGAGGATCAGAACCTCCATGGCAGAGGGAGGGAAAAGCAAGGGACGAGGGCTCTGGGTAGGACTGTGCTCAGAACTGCAGGTTTCCAGGGGACGTGCACAACCAGATCTGAGCATGGCTGTTTTGGTTGGAGTTTAGTTAACTATATGTTTCAGTTAACTAGCATTTTTCTCCTTGCCCTTCACTTTTAGGAGGAGAAGCTAAACAAAATATTCCAGGATTTATCTGGGGAAAAAAAAAAAAAAACCCATGTAATTACTAGACTCTGTATCTACCTATTTACTTATTATAGCACCTTATGCCCATGAATCTTTACAATTCGTGGTTTTCAGACCCTGAAATAATATGAGATCCTGAATCATCCATCATTATTAGTAAAGTAGATTAAATTATCAAGACCGGAAATTTTACTCATGTGTGAAACATTTTCACTGAAGATATAATTAAATATTCTTTTTAAGTTGTGAAAAATTTTAAATCTGCCAAAAAAGCTGAAAGAATAGAGCAATGAATATCCAAGTTCTAACCTGGATACAGCAGTTGTTAACATTTTGTCATACATTTTGGTTCATTTTCTCTCTGTTCCCCCCTCCCCCCAACCATTTCAGAGTACTTCAGAGTATATTATAGACATCATGACATTCTACCCCTAAATACTTCAGCATGTATCCCCTAGGAATCTAGTCTTCTACATGATCACAGTACCTTTATCACACCTGAGAGTAACATGAATTGTATACACACACACAGGATCCAGGATCCAATCCAGGTTTCCTTTGGTTGTCATCTCTCCTTTTTTGTTTTTTTTCTCAATTCAGGCCCGTGGTGGCTCCATGCCCCTCCTGCACCTTGCCACCACATGCTCTGACTGACCTGGTTGTCATCTCTTTAGTCTCTTTTAATCTAGAACAATCCTCCCCTCCTCCTTTTTTTTTTTTTTTTTTTTTTTTTTGGTCTCATGACATTGAGGGTTTTTTATTTTTTTAAGGATTCAGGATTTTCAGGATAATTGTCTTGCATAATACCCTACAATCTGGATTTTTCTGATTTGTTTTCCTCTTGACTAGAGATAGATAATCTTTTTTTTTTTGGCCCAAAATAGCGTAAAAGTGATATTATGCATTTCTTGCATCATATCAGGTGATGCATGTTGTCAGGCTGTCCTTTTATTAGTGATTTTAAGTTTGATCCCTTTAGACCCCAGGTCTCCATAAAAGCACTGGTTTCCCTTTGTAACCAAAAGGTTACCTTTAGAGTGATCCTTTAACATCATATGAATAGTCAGATTCTCAACAACCTTTTACCCACTGGTAAAATTGTCTTGAAACAATTATTACACTGTGAGGGGCAAATGGTGATTTTCTAATCCTGTCATTCCAGTCATGTTTATGACAGTTATCTGTATAGAAGAACTTTCAGAAGGTTTCCAGTCTTATTTTCTATACTGATGAAGTGAGAAATCTCTCCATTGTCTAAGTAATCAGTTCAAGCAAATTTTTACTTAATATTTGTGGGACTACAGAGATGCGTCTCCGCAGGATCCCAGCAAGAATCCTGGGTGTTGTCACTGAGAAGGCAGAAGATAGCAGACAGTTGTCATTTTTTTGGCAGAGAAAAAAGTGATGCTAGAGAGACATGGCTGGAATTAGTACTGTCTAGAATCTGCACTGTCCAGTTCGGTAGACACTAGCCACATATGGCTGTTTAAATTTTAACTTTAATTAAAATGAAATAAAACTTAAAATGCAGTTCCTCAGTCATATTAACCGCATTTCAAGTACACAGTGGCCACATGTGGCTGGTGGCTACCTCATTGGACAGTGCAGATCTAGAACACTGCCATCACTGCGGAAAGTTCTGTCGGACAATGTGCATCTAGAATCACTCTCAAGTTCCCTCAAGCAAAATGTCGAACCAGTTCGGGATGAGGTTAGGGTGGCCCTAATTTTGTAAGTTTATTATTCCAATGTTTTGTGCTCCATTGTTTGAATTCTAGCCTGGCTCTGTGGATCCAGGATAATAGATGACTTCCTTTTACGTTGCCAGGACTTGAATGAAAATAGTCAAAACATAGTCTTTATAAGCAGTTCTTGTTAAACAGAATTTACCTCAATTCTCATTAAACAATTTTTTTTTTTCTCCTAGCAGAGGCTAGTTGAAAGAATAGAGGGGGCTAGATTTCATCTGGCAGCTTTTTATTATGTTTGCCTTTATTTTCTTCATTGTAGGACAAGGCACACTTAAGCCTTTTCTCCTACACATAGGCTTCCTGTTTCATCTAGGCTGATAAAATCAACTTGTTTTATCTTTACTGTGTGGAAGCCACTTACAAAGGCTAATACACCTGATCCAAAATTCACAGTAAAGAAAGGAGAGACTGTCCGTGGCAGATCTGAAGTGCTGTGCTCTTGGCCATGCTGCCCGCCATGCCCTTCAGATCACATCATCTCGTTGCCTCTGCCCCCAACAATAGCCTCTCTGTGGTTAGGCAGAGGGCTGCCGTGACACCGGGTGTTCCAGTAGGCTGTCTGGGAGACAGACTGGTAACCAGTGTTCTGCCCCTCTCTCTGTCTTTACTGGGGAGCTCCTCTAAGCAAATTAGTCTGCCATGAAGTGGCTCCATGTGGCTGTAGAATCCACAGAACAGAACCTAATGTTGAATTCCAAGCTGTTGATCTTACAGATGCTGACACCATGTAGAGGACTTTTCTCTACGGAATGTACATTAAGAGACTCTCAAAACAGGTGGGAGTTAAAGATCCACAGCTAGGAGTTCAGTGTGACCTCTCCTATACCCGTTTGGTACATTAGACACTTTGGGAGCATTGAGGCTCTCATGTGACCTCTGTGGGTAGCCCTGGGGCCCCGGAATATTTCACATCCAAAAAAAAAAACAATCTCTGAGAATTGTTGCTCAAAAGTTCCTGGATAATGTCCAGCTGTGAGGTCAAGCCTCCAGGCCTCAGAAACCTGTGCCAGAAATCGGCCTCTAGACACAGCACAGTCCATCTAATTCACTACAAAAGATTCCATCAAACCTCAGGCCCATGGGGAGGAAATCTGGTGCCAGGTACACTATAGGTTTTAACGAAGTGCTACGAACAGGGCCTGGGTTAGTAGGCACTCAATAAATATTTGCTGAATACATGAATTCATCTTGTGGTTTTTTAACTTTGCCTTCAGCAAAATATGGGGTAACTGTTCCCTTTCCTTCTGTATCTCCCTGCCCCCATCCAGGGGGCACAAACCTTGGATTAGTGCTTGGCAAGCCTGGAATAAGACAGAGTAGAGGCTGCCTTTGAGAGAGGGGTACATCCGTGTTGTCTTCTATTCCTCCTTTCCATTAGTCTCTTTCCTCAAGATATATCCTGGGCATCACAGGTGCAGAAGCGGGAGGGAGAGGAGGAAAAATAAGCACAGATGGGGCTTTGCACATCCACTTTCTGCTCATCGGAGTCAGCGCCCTAGTGCCAGACAGCAAATAACACCCCTGGTCAAGGCCACTCGGCACCGCTCTTTAAGCTCGCATCAGACCTGCTGAAAGCTGTGTTTTCTATTTGTCTTTTATGATACCAGCCACTCTTTGCAATACTGGAGGGAACAAGGAAAGCTAGAGATTTTTCCTGGCATCTTTGTTTCCTCGTCCACTGCCCCATGTTATCCGTGTCATTAGTGCCACAGCTCTCTGCCTTAGAATGAGGAAGGTTCAGGAATGAAGAATTAGCAGATACACAGGACAACAGTTGGTATGTTGCTAAGCCAAGTCAGCTAGCCTAGTGCTTTCGTGGAATTCATTATAAGTGGATTTTGCCACCTCGCCTTTCCTTTCTGTCTTCAGTTGCTGGCCTCAAACGTGTGAGTTCTCAGGTCATCTGTGCTGCAGGAGGACACAGGGCCACCAGGATAGAAAGCTAATGATATGTATGCTGAAATATTTATGGAAAGTGTACAGATGTCTGCAGCTTTATTTGAGTTCATCCAAAAAATAAGGTGGATGATGGAGAGAGGGGTAGGTATGTAATAAAGATACACCAAAATGTTAATGGTAGAGTCTAGGTGAGGGGTATGCAGGTGTTCACTACAAATTCTTTCAAAACTTCCCTGGATATATGAACAATTCCATGACAGAAGGTTAGGAAATAAAAGCAGGTCAGGTGGAAATGAGGAAGCAGCAGAGGAAGAGGCCTGGGGTGGCAGGACCCACCTTTTGCTCCCTGGGACCGTCTGGTGCAGGAAGTTGCCTGCTGGTGCCATTCCCCAGAGGCCTTGCTTAAGGTGTTAGCACACAGGTTGATTGCCTGGCCTACCCCTGGGATCTGATGTGGTGTATGACTTCTTTCTCACGACTTTTGCATGACAGCCTTCCCCTTCTTTTAGCTAACCACTCCTTCCACCTCAGGAAGAGGTCAGCCTCTTGGCTACTTTCAGCCGGCCTGGCGGCCATGGTCCAAGCTAATACTCTCTGTTTTTCTCCTTGTCTTTCTTCCTGATGACTTCTAGAGTTGGTGTTGATCCAGATCAAGACCCACCACCCAACAACGACAGCTTCCAAGTCTTACAAGGGGTAAGTCGCAAGGGATGCTTCTTCCCAGGAAGGTGTTATTAAAAATAGCTAAAATTTATTGAGCATTTACTACACTCTAAGCACTTTACATGGATTCCCTCGTGATCTTGACAACAACCTTATGAACTAGGAACTGTTATTCCCCAGTTTAGATTAGAAGCTGAAGTTTGAGAGTTGAAGTGAGTCATCTAAGGTCAGAGAATTAGAAAATGATGGAGCCAGGATTTGACCCCAGAGTCCCCATTCTTAAACAACGTATTAAGGGGCCAAAAAGAGTGTTTAAGCTGACTCCTTACCTTCCAAGAATGGATGTATGGATTCATTGGTGATTGGCTCATGGTAACTGGTTCTGGGAAGGAGAGGGATGTGATCGACTCTCCAGCCCAGGGAATCTGAGCAAGAGCGGAGGGACGCTGGGTGACGGCAGGCCCTCCTGCTCTTCCAGGGCCTGGCAGCCTCTACGGCCCAGCAATAGCAGAGCAGCAGCCCTCAGCCCCATAGGCGATGAAGGTCCCAGCAAGACTAACAGTTAAGGTTTGGGCAGGACCGTGGCAGCAGTGACAGCCTGGAGCGGAGTGCCAGGGAGGGAAGCCGTAGAAGCAGTGAGGGCAAGAGCCCTATGACCACATCTTGTGTGACAACAGGGAAGTTTCTGCTGCTGCAGAGAATCCTGATGGAGACCGGGGCGGGGTGGGGCTGAGGTGGGAGAGGCTCGTGCTGGTCCTTGGTTTCGCTGTCTGTTCTGGTAACTGTTGCAGCATAATGAGCTTCCCCAAACATAGGAAAGAGAGCAGCAGTTTTGTATTCACGTGCATTCTCTAGGTCGGGAATTTGGAGACGGCATAGTTGGGACAGTTTGCCTTTGCTCTAAGGAAGCTGGGGGTAACTCAACAGCTGGGGGCTGGAATCATCCAAAGCCTCATTCTGTCGTATGTCTGACGCCTGGGCTGGGAGGACTCAGACTAGGATGGGTGACTGGAATGCCTGTGATGGCTTGTCCATGGCCTCAGGGTATGGGACTTCTTATGTGATGGCTCAGGATTCCAAAAGCCTGTGTCCCAGCAAGCAAGGTGGAGGCTACGTGGCCTTTTCTGGCCTGACCTTGGGAGTCACACAGCATCACTTCCGTGACTTTCTCTTGGTTACAACAGGTTGCTAAGGCCAGCCCAGATTCAGTGGGAAGAGATAGAGACCATCACCTCTGGACAGGAGGAGCATTAGCAAAGTGGCAGCCACGTTCTAAAGCTGCTGTATCACCCCTGTTGGGCTGGCGGGGTGATTCTGCCTCCAGGTTTTGCTCTTTCCCCAGGCCAGCACTTGCTGGGCGGGCAAGGTGGGGGAAAGGAAAGTCATAAGAGGAGCAGAAATTTGCTTCCAAAATGTGATTATTTGGCCTTGGGAGTGAAGAACTATTTTTTCAGCATAGAATACCCAGTGCTGAGCACAGGGCCTGGCCCATGGGGGGCTTGATCAGTATTTGATGGGAAGACGGGGCAGCAAGAGCAGCACAGGGCGTGGGAAACTTCACTGAGCGCGTGCATGTGTCATCTGCAAAGCCATGTCGAGTGTTTCTTTTTCTTCCAGCCAGCTTTGAATCACGCTCATCATTGCACTTAATCCCAAATTCAGTCTGCATGTCTCAGATTCCCTAGGATCTTCTAAATGACTCCAGCTACCAAATGAGATTTAGCAAGTCTCGCAAAATGTGGTTCCGTGTGGGGCCCGGGGTGCTGCCACAGCTTGCTCTGAGGTCTTTCTCTGTGATGGTGGTCACAGCCTGATGAGCCCTTCTTGGGTTGATGCCCCTTAAGGGACACAAAGCCATGACCTCTGAAAGTTCTAGGCATTTTGGGAAGAGCTTTCAGTGAGCTTCACTGGAGATTTGGTGCCTATTTAAATTTAATGGTGCTCTAGAAGGCCTTTGTGACTATATTAGAATTGGCCATTGTGCCAGTTGGGAACATGTGCTTTCAATGATAAGTTCTTTTTGAAAAGTTGTTATTTGACTCGAGTTTTGATTAAGGACTTTAGAAAACAGAGGTTCAGGAATTGTGCACCTAGCAGCTAATTTAGAGTCTGACAGTTTGGGTTTCCCCAACCTGGGATTTGAGGAAACCTGGGTGAAATCCGTGATGGACATCCTCATCTCACTGAAAGGGAAATAATGGCTCTGGTAGGATATACATCTTCCATAGACCTGTGGCCAGTCAGGATTAATTTTGTAAGAAAAACAGGTCACAACCAGATGGATATCCAGGGTTCGGGGCAATTTCATCTTGACAGTTCCAAGCCAGTCAACACCCACCTCACCCCCCGCCCTGCCCCTGCCCAGTCTTTTGCTGTTTTCCATTGCTCCTGCCTCTGGACTCAAGCACCTGTGAAAGGAAATACGTGAAATGGTTTGGTTGGTTTCATGTAGCTGAACTTACTGTATGTCTCAGAGACACCGGGCTTGTAATTAGACTTAGTGATGAACTTGCTGTGGAAATGTTTGAAAAGGAGTGAGTCCTAAGGGCTAGGGGTTCTGGCAGTGCATTTAGTCCATGCAGTGATAGCTAAGTAGTGCCCCCAGCCTCAGGCAGGGTGAACCTTGGAAACCACCCTTTGGGCTGGTTTTGAGCAGGCAGGTGGCAGCCGCTTCCATTGCACTCCCAGTGGCGCCCCTTTGGCCGGCCCTAGTCAGGAGCTGTGTCACACGTTCCCTCTAACCACCATCCTTCCAAGCCTCCCACACGGTCATGCAGAGGGCCCTCAAAGGCAGTTCTGTTGGCATTTTGAAAGTCTTTCAAGATCGCTGTCAGACTGGGGGAAAAAGGCAAACTTCAAGCTCAGTTCCTCAGGACACCTGAAACATGACTCATGAGCTCGTGCAGAAAGGGCCTCATTTCTCCAAGTCCTCCTGGCCTGACCTTCGTGCTCCAGTACACCATTAACAACAGGGCTGCGAGCACTCGGCGCTCGTGAGAAACCAGTAAAACAGAGAAATAAATGGGCTTGTCATTTTTGGGTGAAACCCTGGGTTCTTGCAGCTTCCCCTGAAACGGATCCAGGTCACACGCTCAGTGTTGTCATGAAACTGAAGTCAGAGGTGGGGGAAGTCCAGATGTTTGTTCCCCATTAAGAAAGGGCACTTCTGTTTACCTCATGTTCTAAATGGTTTTGCTAAAAGCAAACAAAAAAGTGATTTTCGACTTACGAAAAAAGGAAAGCCCTTTTTATAAGGAGCACGATTTTCCTCACCCATCCTAGAAGCCCAAGGTTATAAACAGACTCATGGCTCCAGAGCCACAGAATATTAGCTCATGTGGGCGAAGGAAGGGAGCTGTTGGCCAGAACTTTTGGCTCTATGTGAGGGAAGCATAAGGATATTGTGGATCGACTTCAGCTTCATGTCCCTGGCAAGTTTGACTCAGAACAAAACAAAACAAAAAACTCAGTTGCTTTGTTTCTCCGGAGGTCTTGGTGACTTTGCAACCAAAACAAAAGCAAGCCCAGCTGGAGGCAAGCTGCCCGGGCCTGGGGGTGGCCTCCCAACCCATTCAAGGGGGGATTTTTCATGCCAGACACAGCTGAGATTTATGTTGGCCGGACATGCAGACACATCATTCACTTCCTTCCCCAAGTTTACAGAAGCGCGCTCATTGATGAGGCCGCTTTGGAGTAGCTAGGAGCACGAATCTGAACGTATCCCGCCTCTGTCATCTCAGCAGGACAAGGTCACAAGCAGGATATTAGTGGGATGTGGAGGAAAGGGAACCACTGTGCTTGTGTGTGTGTGTGTGTGTGTGTGTGTGCGTGCGTGCGTGCGCGCGTGCGCACGTGTACCTGAAAACTGCAGAAACTCAGCCGTTTATAGTTGCATTGACATATACTTTTCTGGGCAAGTTGGATTTGTTTGTTCCTGGATCCTCCCGCAGTTTCCGTCCAGGCTAAAATCTGACATCCAGTCCCTTAAATCTTTAACTTCAAACAGTTGCTGAAGTGCCTTTCCTCAGATTACTGCTCTCTGACCCCCTTCCCGACCATGCTTTTTTGTTTTTCCACATGTATCTTTATTTTTCTTTAGATCTTTATTGGAGTATAATTGCTTTACACTGTTGTGCCAGTTTCTGCTGTACAACAGTGAATCAGCTATATGTATACATATATTCCCATATCCCCTTCCTCTTGAGCCTCCCTCCCACCCACACTCCCTATCCCACCCCTCTAGGTCATCACCAAGCATAGAGTTGATCTCCCTATGCCATGCAGCAGCTTCCCACTAACTATCTATTTTACATTTGGTAGTGTATATATGTCAATGCTACTCTCTCACTTTGTCCCAACTTCCCCTTCCCCCCACCTCGTGTCCTCAAGTCTGTTCTCTACATCTGCATCTTTATTATTCCACTATCACTAGGTTCATCAGTACTGTGCTTTTTTGTTTTTCTGATTGCCTCCCTTGGCCCCTGATTTCCCTTTCGGCTATTCTTTTTTTTTTTTCTTAGAAGTTCAAAATTAACATTAATTTATTCATTCACTTGACAACTATTTATTGAGCATCTGTTATATTTCAGACATTCTTTCAGGCTCTGGGAATACATCTGCAAACGTGACGGATGAATCTCTGTCCTTAAGAGCTTGGTGACAATGTGATGAAGGATAAGGGTGGAGAGTGGCAGAGGCGAGATTGTGGAGGGCCTTGTCTGCTTCTTCATGAGGGACTGTGGACCTCTCCCTGCTGTTCCAAGTGTCCCCGTGGACAGCAGTCTGGGCATCACCAGAGCGCTTGTTACAAATGCAGACTCTCAGGCCCCACCTAGACCCACAGAATCAGAATCTTCACTTTAACAGGGTGCCCAGGATGGGTGTGTGCACTTTACAGTTTGAGAAGCCCTGGTAGAGGCAGTGTGGAGCCCTTAATTCCCTGTTTTTAAACCCTGTGTTACCCTCTTCTGAGAAATCTTGGCCCCATCACCCCAGTGACATGAAAAAGACCCAAATCGGGTTGCATCAATGATATACTATTTTGCTCTGCATTAGTTTCTTGTCGCTGCTATAACAAATTACCACAAACTCAGTGGCTTAAAATAACACAGCCTTAGAGTTCTGTAGGTCAGAAGTCTGGTGGGCTCTCCTGGTTTCTCTCTTTCAGGTCTCTCAAGGCCAAAATCAAGGTGTCTGTGGGGTTGGACTCTGGGGGAGAAGCCACTTCCAGGCTCATTCAGGTTGTTGGTAGAATTCGTTTCCATGTGTTTGTGGAACTGAGGTCCTGTTTCCTTGCTGGCCATTGGCTGGGAGTCAAGCTCAGCTCCTAGAAGCACCCGTATTTCCTGGTTCTTGGCCCCTTCCACCTTCAAAGCCAACAACAGCGGGGTGAGCCCCTGTCATGCTCTGAATCTCTCCTTCCTCTTCTCCCACCGGATTTCTCTGACGCCCTTGCCCCACTTGTTCACTTTTCAGGGCCCATGTGATTATACTGGGCCCACCTGGAAAACCTTAAGTCCACCCACAAAGCCCCTTTTGCCGTGTAACGTAACAGAGTCCGGCTCCAGGGATTAGGATGTAGAAATCTTTCAGGGGTGGGGGCAGTATTCTGCTCCATCTCAGAAAAAAAAAAATAAGCTGTTCTCATTATTGTAATGACCTTAACATAAAAATATATCTCTTAACAATAAGAATGGAATGAAATATAACTCTACCCAGAAATCATTATTCATTAGTTCTAGAAAAATTATTTCAAAATGGAACCTTTCGCCACTCCCCAGGTCTTTAATCTACTTTCTTCTTCTTTACCCCCATACCTATCTGTCTGTCGCGTCCCCCTCTGGAAATGTGCTCCTCAAGTGGCAGGTGCTGGGTCTCATTCCTCTTTGCGTTTCCAGCACCCACATGGTACCTGGCACACAGTAGGTGCTCAGTGAATGCAGGAGAAATAGCCACTCATTGTTTCATGCTCAAAAATTGGTGGGAAGCAGAGCTGGTGGTATTGATTTTCTTGAAGGGGCTTTTCTATTAACAATTTCAGTAAAATGTTTTAAAATCCCTTGTGTAATTCGTAAGAACAGAGAGCAGAATGGTGGTTACTGGGGGCTGGGGGATGAGAGAGGGAGAGATTTGGGGAGATGTTTAAGAGTACAAACTTACAGCTAGTAGATAAATACATTCTGGAGAGCTAATGCACAAGCATAGTGAATGTAGCCAACAATACTGTGTTACAAAGTTGCTAAGAGACTAGATCTTAATCGTGCTCAACACAAAATAGAAATAGTAATTATATGAGAGGGTAGAGGCATTAGCTAACCTACTGTGGTAATCATACTGCAATATATAAATGCATCAAACCAACACTGGTGTATACCTTAAACATACACAATGTTATGTGTCGATTATGTCTCAATTTAAACTTGCCCAGAGTCACACAGCAAGGCAAAGGCACAGACAGGAGTAGAGCTAGGGCTTGGACCCAGGTAGTCTGTTGAGAAAGCCTGTGATGGTTACACCCACACCTCTTGGAGCGGTCCATTGCCTTTGAAACATTTCTCAGAGGTGCTGACCTTGTACACAGTCTTGAGAGATGAATAGGGATCAGTCAGGTAGGTGTTGTGGGTGGGAGAAGGTGACAGTATGCAAGGGTGTTCTGAATTCTAGAAGCAGCCTGAGCTAAAGACATGGGGGTGCGAACCGTCCTGGTGGTTTTGAAGAGGGCGTGGTGAGAGAGCAAGTCCCCACTTCTTCTGTGGGCAGTGCTTGAACAGAAAGCCAAGGGTCTGCATAGGTAGCCCTCCTATTGTAGGATCACCTGCATCCACACCGACCCCTGCTCGGAGCCCGCAGGAAGGACTTACTGCCTTGTCCATGGTAGTCGCCCAAATCATGCTAGGCCGCAGCTGTTGGTTGTCTTCTGGGTCAGCTTAAAAAAAATAAGCCCTGTTCCACAGACCCTCCCTGATTTCCCCAAAGCCTCTATATGTAGATTTATCCAAGTTCTTCTTGTACATAATCATGCTTCTGACTCCATCTGTTAGAATAAGAAGTTGTTTAACACCCTGTTACAGAGTTGCACTTTTTATTTGCCCGGAATTTGTAACTTCTCGGGGTTGGCTCCTAGTGTCTTACATTTCTAAGATCACTTTATCTTATTTGTGGACTGCAGGCATATCTCTTTGTAGTCTGAGAAGACTTTTTTTTGTTTTTTAATTATACTTTGGTTGGGTTTTTTTTAATATTTATGTATTTACTTATTTATTTTGGCTGTTCTGGGTCTTAGTTGCAGCATGTGGGATCTTTAGTTGCGGGATGTGGACTCTTAGTTGCGGGCCCCCTACATTGGGAGCTCAGAGCCCTACCCACTGGACCACCAGGGAAGTCCTGAGAAGACCTTTTCTTAATTTGCCTTCAAAAAAGAAGCCTTTCCATGGCTTTACTCATTTTCATTGTCCCTCTTGGGGCTTATATAAGTCAGTCTCCTGTGGCTTTCTTGAGGTGAGATGGCAAGAACTTAAGTGTTGCAGAGGTTAGGATGACAGAATAGGGGTTTTGCCATTTTTATTGTTGTTTTAATGGAAGAGCAGAAAAAAGTGACTTTGGGGAACTTGTCTTATGCCTGATGGTTTATAGCATCCTTTCTGAAGATGTTTATCATCTTGCTAGTTTTTTTCTTTAGTAAGATTCTACAGACACTTAGAAGCAAGAGCTTAGAGCCTATCACTTTATAAAGAAGCATTTAATTTTTTTTCATAAAACACTCATCTCTCAAAACAGTCATCTACCACTTTTCCACTCAGTCGTGTGGCATTTTGAAATCTCCCGAGAGTTGTCATCGGGCTAGCAATTCACTACCGGAAGGAATGATTGTTACCTGCAAATGGAGACGTTTCTGTGCCCCCTTTTCCCTACATGATTTATTAAAATGTAAAATAAAGTTGGTCTCTCCTTCTTATTTCCTCATCCACAGAAGGGCCCATTTAAGCCGTTTCCATATATGTCACTAAATATTCCTCAGATACCATGGGGGACTGCTTTTAAGTCATCTTTGCCATTGGAAACATTAGGAATTTAATTAGTGCTTGCTAAGTTCCCTCCCTCTATTTGTCTCTATCTTACCTTCTCAGAGATTTCTGACTCCTCCTTGGCATCTCTGCTATAAGTAGAATTTACACCCACTGAGATTTAGAACTACATACTTGTAATCGTGACTCAACTTTTATTTGGTTATTGTCGATGGCCCCTTACTTGTGGAGCTACCTCTCCCTAAAACATTCAAGAGGAGAATGATAAAAATGGCTGTGCTTCACAAGCAGTCTGTACTTTCAGAGCTTGTCATCCACCAACATAGAACCTCAGCAGTGCTCTCAGATTGCTGCCATCAGTCCACTTTTTAATATTAATTGTGCGGCTTATAGTACTTGCACAGAACAGATTTCCTAAACCTCAAATGAATGTTTGCTTTTGCCAGGTGTTTTGGAAATGAAACGATGTGGATGTTTGAGCTGGAAAGGCATGAGAGGAGTAGTAAGGGAACGTACTACTTGAGGGCAGAGAGAATAACAGAGATGCTGATGCTGGCTCCCTTTCCCCTGCCCACTACCTCCACCTTCCTAAAGCTGGTAGGGCAAGCTACTAACTGCCTGGAACACAGTGCAGGTGCCTGGGGAAGGACCACCAAGAGCTCTTGGCTGGTTTGTTAGGAAACTCAACCACGTGTGATTTCCCCAGGCCAGCTTTGGGAGACCTGGAAAGTTGGTTTTACAGACGCTTCCTTTAATATTCTCTATAAATCAATTTGGGCCTGTTAGGATCGAGACTACTTTAGGGTAATTAATCTGCTAAAAGGCACTCTGAGGAAAATTACAGTAAAAATGCCAAAAGAAATTTTGTGCTGCATTGAGTTGGTCTACCCCCAGACATAACCAAGCCTTTTTCTTTGGGGATTGATTTGTCCGCCTTTTGGATTTATTCCATTTCTTTTAAAATATTGCCTCCTGATATATCTTTGAAATTTTGGTGATACGGGATGTTTGACTCTGAACTCAAAATCTCTAAAGGTTATGGTTAAAAGGGAAGTCCCCCCACCCCCCCCACACACACATTTCAGTTCCTTTTCTGCAACTAAGTATCTGTCTTCTTTTTTGTTCCTAGGATGGTCCAGATACTGCCAGAGGAAACCGGACAAAGCAGGAGAGTGCTTGGCTATTCAGGCTGTGGTACAGCTTTGACCACAAGTATCCTTTTAAGGGGCTTCCCTGTATTTGTGAAACATCGATGATGAAATCCTCTTGTTTAGTTGTCAGTGAATGACTTCTGATGAATAAGGAAAGATGTGTGCATGTTACAGGTGTAGTCAGTCCCTGTTGGGACACATGCAGTGATCATTCAACCATAGTTGATAACAAGCATCTCTGTGGCCAAGAGGAATGTTTGTGCATCATTAGGGTAGTCAAGCCACAGCCTGGTAGACTCATGTGGCTCTTCAGAGCTTTGTGTCCAAGGGAAATATGCCTGTGTAGGTGATTAGTTAAAATTACACTTGAACCATGCTGTGGTCAGGAAGGGAAGTGGAGGTTGGCCAGTTAATCCATGTGGGGAGGATGATTCCTATTGGCTGAACCAAGTCTGGCCAAGTCTGATCCTGGCCTTCACTGGACCATATGCAAGGCAGACTCTGTTGTAATAGATTCACTTGGCCCCAGGTGAAAAATTAAAAACCAAAAAGTTACACTTTCATGGTTTCTAAAGTTGACATAGTGATCAAATGGGTAGGTAGCTTATATATGGTCTTTGGAGACTTTGAAAATGTTTAAAAATTTTTTTATTGACGTAAAGGATATGTATAGGAAAGTACACAAATCATAAGTGCTCAGCGAATTATTGCAGAATAGGTATACTCAATACCAAACAGGTCATGAAACACAAAATTACCAGTTCCCTTCATGCCATAACCCAATTACTATCCCTTTCTCCTCCCCAAATGTAATCACTCTCCTGACTTCTAGCAGCACTTAATAATTTTACCTGTTTCTGAACTTTGTATAAATGTGATTATAGAGTGTGTTTGTGTGTGTGTGTGTGTATATATATATATATATATTTTAGTGTCTGGTTTGTTTGCCTTGACATCATTTGTGTGATTCATCCATGTTGTAGCTCTAGATCATCTATTTTTATTGCTGTATAGTGTTTCACTATATGAATATAATCATAATTTATTTATCATTCTGTTGATGAACATGTAGATTGTTTCTAATTTGAAGCTGCTATGAAAAATACCACATGAACATTCTTAAACATGGTGCATGTTTACATACATTTTTGTTGGGAATATACCCAGGAGTGAAATTGCTGAGTCATAGGACATGCAAAGGTTCGACTTTAGAAGATGGTGTCAAACAGTTTTATAAAATGGTGGTACCACTTTCCACACTTACCTCTAGTGTATGAGAGTTCCATTTGTTCCACATCTTCAGTGACAGTTGGTATTGTCAGCCTTGTTAATTTTAGCTATTCTAGTGGATTTATAGTGGTATTTTATTGTGTTTTTTTTAAATTCAAGTGTAATTGATTTACATATTAGTTTCAGGTGTACAACACAGTGATTCAATATTTTTATAGATTATACTCCATTGTGGTTTTAATTTGCATTTACCTAGTGACTAATAAGGTTGAGCACGTTACCATATATTTACTGGCCCTTTGGTATGTTCCTTTATGAAGTGCCTGTTCAAATCTCTTGCCCATTTTTGTCTTGGGTCATTGGCCTTTTTATTACCAATTTTAAGAGTTCCTGTGTATTCTAGATATGAGTGTTTTGCTAGTTATATGTGATAAAAAATCTCCTCTACTTGTGACTCACCTTTTCACTTTTAAATAGATTGGACCTTTTGATGAACAGAAGGTCCAACCCAATTTGTTGATCTTAATCTGTTCTGGTTATTATTGTTTGTATACTCTTTTAGAAATCTTTGTCAACTCCAAAGTCATGAAGCCAATTTCCTGTGTTATCTTCTAGGAGCTTTATTGTTTACCTTTTGTGCATCTGTTTTTTTTTTTAACCAAGTGCCAGACATAAACAGTGAAAAAGTATAGAGATAATTTGAGATGCTCTAGATGAGGTTATCATCTTTCAGAGATGATTTACCTTACATCTGGTCGGTGGCAAGTTTAGGGGAATTAGCAATTCCAGATTACTTTAATCCAATTGGAAATAAAGGTGATTTGAAGCTGGGCTTCAGTTCCTGTGAGGGTTAGTCTGTTTTCTGTGTGCCCTTTTTTTCCAGGGTTCCAACCCAGAGCCTAGAGTGTTTACACAGACTTCCTCACAAGACCCCAGACTCCAGTTTTTATCAGATTCACTCTGTTTTTGTGAGTCTGCCAGATCCTCTGCTTAGTTTCTCAGGTGCTTTTAAGAAAAACGTGGCTTACCACATGCAGGACTTCACCTCTTGGATTTCCTTTTCCAGACTCTGGCCCTCTTCACTGCCCTGGTAGCTTTCTGATGCCATTAAACAGAAAATTTTGTTGTTTTATCTTGTTTTCCCAGCTTTTCCAGTTAGCCTCAATGGAAAAGATGGTTCAAATTACCTTGTTTGCCATTAACTAAAATAGAACCCCCAGGGATTTTTTTAAGTCATATGCACTTTGTCTACATTGTAATTAAGAATGCATGTTATTCACTGGGCTTGGAAAGGATGTAGAGGAAATTGGAGCAAGTTCACTGGAGAGTGACAAAACGCTAAAGTGATAGATCACTTGGATAGTAAATCAATAAGGCAACATTGGACTTGAATTACATTTTAGACTAAATGACATTTAGGCATATACAGAACATTCCATCCAACAGCAGAATATACATTCTTCTCAAGTGCACATGGAACATCCTCCAGGATAGATCATATGTTGGGTCACAAAACAAGTCTTAGCAAATTTATGAAAATTGAAATCTTACCAAGTATCTTTTCTGATCACAATAGTATGAAACTAGAAATCAGTAATAGGAGAAAAACTGGAAAGTTCACAAATATGTGGACATTAAACAACACACTCTGAAACAACCAATGAGTCAATGGAGAAATCAGAAGAGAAATTTAAAAGTTATCTTGAGACAAATGAAAATGGAAACACAACACACCAAAACTTATGGGCTGCAACAAAAGCAGATTTTTGAGAGGGAAGTTCATAGTGATAAGTGCCTACATTAAGAAAAAGGAAAGATCTCAAATAACTTAACTTTATACCTCAAGGAACTAGAAAAAGAAGAAAAACAAAGCCCAAAATTAGTAGAAGGAAGGAAATAACAGGACAGAGCACAAATAAATTAGAGGCTCAGAAAACAATAGAAGAGATCAACAAAACTAAGCATTGGCTTTTTGAAAAGATGAACAAAATTGATAAAAGTTTAGTTACATTAGGAAAAAGAAATATATAGGCTCATAAGAGACTACTGTGAACAATAATTCACCAAAAATTGGATAACCTAAAAGAAATGGATATATTCCTAGAAACATACAACTTACCAAGACTGGATCATGAAGAAATAGAAAATCTGAACAGACCAATACAAGTAAGGACACTGAATCAGTAATTAAAAACCTCACAACAAAGAAAAGCCCAGGACCACATGGCTTCACTGGTGAATTCTACCAACCATTTTAAAGAAGAATTAATCCGGGAATTCTCTGGCAGTCCAGTGGTTAGGATTCCATGCTCTCACTGCCGAGGGCCCAGGTTCAATCCCTAGTTGGGGAACTAAGCCCCCACAAGCCATGTGGTTCAGCCAAAAAAAAAAAGAAAGAAAGAAAAGAAAAAAGAAGAAGAATTAAGACGAATTAATCCTTCTCAAACTCTTCCAAAAAACTGAAGATGGGGGAATACTCCCAAATTCATTTTTTGAGGCCAGCATAGTCCTGATGTCAAAGCCCACCAAGGACACTACAAGAAAAGAAAATTACAGGCCAGTATCCTTGATGAAGGTAGATGTAAAATTCTTCAACAAAATACTAAAAATCTGAATTCTGTAACACATTAAAAGGGTCAAACATCATGATCAAGTGGGATTTATCCCTGGGATGTCATATAATCAGATCAATGTGAACTCCACATTAACAGAATAAAAAATAAAAATCATGTGATCATCTCAGTAGATGCAGAAAAAGCATTTGACAAAATCCAACATTCTTTTATAAAAACTCTCAACAGATTAGGTATAGCTGGAATGTACCTTAACATAATAAAGGCCACATATGACAAACCCACAGCTAACATCATACTCAGTGGGAAAAGTTAAAAGCTTTTCCTTTCAGATCTGGAACAAGGCAGGGGTGTGCACTCTTTCCACATCTATTTAACACAGTACTGGAAATCCTAAGCAGAGCAATTAGGCGAGAAAAAGAAATAAAAGTTATACAAATCAGAAAGGAAGAAGTAAAATTGTCTCTGCAGATGACATGATCTCACATATAGAAAACCCTAAAGATTCTACCAAGAAATTGCTTAAAGCTTTTAAACTAAATCACTAAAGCTACAGGAGATAATATCAGCATACAAAAATCAGTTGCGTTTCTATGTACTAACAATGAACCATCCAAAAAAAGAAATTAAGAAAACAATTCCATTACAGTAGCATCAAAAACATTAAAATACTTAGGAATAAATTTTACCAAGGAGGTGAATATCTATATACTGAAAATTAAAGAACACTGCTGAAAGAAATTGAAGAAGACACAAGTAAATGGAAAGATACCTGTATTCATGGATTGGAAGAACTAATATTGTTAAAATATCCACACTACCCAAAGTGACCTACAAGTCCACTACAATCTCTGTCAAAACTCTGATGGTATTTTTCTCAGAAAAAGAAAAACCATCCTAAAATTTGTATGGAACCACGAAAGACCCTGAATAGCTAAAGCAATCTTGAGGAAAAAGAACAAAGCTGGAGGCATCACAGTTTCTGATTTCAAATTATATTACAAAGGTATAGTAATCAAAAAAGTATGACATTGGTATAAAAACAGACACACAGATCAAGGGAACAGAATAAGAAGTCCAGAAATAAAATTTGCATATAGGCTCAAGACCAACATGCCAAGGAAACACAATGGGGAAAGGGCAGTCTCTTTTTTTTTTCCTTCTACAATGATTTTATTATAAATACATTCTTTTGGAATAAACAAATATTGCATTCAAGGCTATCGGCAAACTTGTTCTAAGGTAATAAAAGAGGGGAAATGGAACCAGGAACCACTTATAAGTCAAGATAAATAGCAAAGACACCTGTATGCTAGGCTGAGCGCTTTTCCCCCAAGAAGAAAGAGGAGGTTAACAGGAGACATCACATTTCTCATCAGCCTGTTAATGAAAATAAGAATCGAGTTTGGTAATTTGCACTAGTTCTGTAAACTGAACTGCTCCTCTCCTCAGCCCTAAGAAGTAGAACGGGAAGACAGTCTTCAGATCCCAGCATCAACAAGGAAGATCTTGACTTTGTAACTCTTTGCTCTCAGAACTGTTCACTACTTGCGGGTGCGATGTCTGAGTAGTCCTTCAGCACCCCAGCCAAGTGCTCATTGTGAGTCTTAAACCGTCGCTTTTTCTGTGAAGCAGGCTTTTTCCTTCTCTGAATAGGGACCACTTTCTTTGGTCCAGATTCCTGCATGGAAGAAATACCCTGTCACTTCAGATACTCTTCAATTTTCTCCTCATCCATTGAATCCACAGTGACACTCCTCCACAGTTTCTGAAACTCTTCATCCACAGAAAACTGACAGCTCTTATCATTGAAGAAAAGAATTTTTTCCTTATCAGGACGGTTTACAAATAGTATCTGGTCCCCTAACGCCTTGACGGCTCTCTGGGAATTGGGCAGTCCTTCCTCAATGTCTTCTAAAAGAATTCCTCCTAAGCCTCGCTGGTCATGCTTATCTAAGAGCCTAAGTAGGGCCTCCTTATCTTTCAAGTTGTACTTGGGCTTGAAGGCATACTTTCCATCTATTACTTCAATTTTGGGATTATTGACTAATGCCTCAGTCATTAGCCATTGCTTCTGCTTGAGTCCAATATCTAAATGTTGTGTTTCATCCAAAATTTCTTCTAAAGTAAGAGGATGTGTATCTCCTCGCTGATGCCATGTCTTTATGTAATTCACAATCTTAGCAAGAACGCCAAACTTATATCCAGAGCTTCCTGACAGAGCTTTCAAGTTAAATGATCCATTGCTATGGTTGGAATTCTGTTTAGAGCCTGATGACCCTCCATGTTCTAGCTTTGCTTTCTTCTTCTTTGATGATGACGATGGCTCAGATGATACAGAGCGTTTTTCTACTACAGGAGTGGAAAGAGCTCATTATTTGAACAGCTCTCGTTCTCTCAAGAGGCTTGGATCCATAATGCTGAGCCAGGAGGGCCGCCCCACGCCTCCCGCCGCCGCCACCTCCCAGAGCCTCCGCCGCGACCCGTCGCCCACGCGGCCGCCGCTTCCTGCTGGTCGTCAGCGCCCCCCACACGCCCAGCGCCGCCCCGTCAGGTCGGGGTCTCTGCACTGGCGGCGGCGGCAGCCGGCAGTCTCTAATGAATGGTGCTGGGAAAACTGGATATCCACATGCAAAACAGTGAAACTGGATCTCATCTTATGCCACTCACAAAAATCAGCTGAAAATGGATTAAAGAGTTAAATGTAAGACCTGAAGCCATAAAACTCCTAGATGAAAACAAAGGGGAAAAGCTCCTTGACATTGGTCTTGGCACCGAGTTTTTCTTGTTGTCATTGTATTTGACACCAAAAGCACAGGCAACAACAGCAAAAATAAACGTGTGGACTACATCAAACTAAACGATTTCTGCAAGGCAAAGGAAACCATCAACAAAATGAAAGTTCTAGGATAAAAATTTTTTTCTGAGCTTAGAATTCTACACCCAAGCTGTTAATCAAAAATGAGAAAAAAAAAAGGAGGATAGCTTTCAGACATGTAAGAATTCAGAAAGCTTAGCACCATGCAGACTCTATAAGAACGGGGGAGGGAAATAACATAAGGATTAAAACAAAATAAAATCCAACTAAGAGGACAACATTGAAGAAGCAGTGATTTGTTATAACCCAGAAGAAATGAACAAGATCAAAAAGAAATTAGATCTTTTTTGTTTTTTGCAAGACACTCAAATGTTCTCTTCTGACTAACAAAGTTTAAATGACATTGTATTACATTTCCTTTAATACTATTTCAACCACTGCTTGGTTACAGTGAATGATATTCATAAATTACATTATTACAAGTGTTACTTATTGGTCTTTAACATTAGGCTCAATCCACAGGCAAAGCAGAGCTTTGCTTATTAGTTACAGAATGCAAATGTTATATATCTACAGTATAAAATTAATTGTAATAAAAATTAGGGAAAAAAATTGAAAAGAGGCAGGAATGTAAATGAATTAAATTTACCAGCCTTCATAAGAGGGAGTTAAAAGCTTCTGACTACAGTTTACAAATCAGGAAATAGGGCGAAAAAATGTATTCTATAAAGTTGTAATGGTAAATTACCAGAAAGACTGGGTGGGAGAGAGGCTTGATATTTCATTTTTTGCCCTTCCAACAGTTTGAACATTTAAAATCTATCTGTAAATGTGTTTTCTTTTTTAAAGAAGTTATTAGAGGGCCTTTTGTATTTGGGAAGAGGGAACTTGTCTTTGAACTGCCCTAGACAGGGAACCTCTGAAAGGTAGCCTCTGGGTTCCCTGGGACTCTTTTGTATTAGTCATTCTGCAAATCCAGCTGCTGTCAGCTTCTGAGCTGAAGACACAAGAAAACTGATAGGCCTGTAGGGGCTGTTTCTAGGAACGAGGGCAGCAGTCAGAGGGGGCTTGTTCTGTTTATAGAGTCCCAGCAGAGCCTGCATATCCTCCTTTGATGAGTAATTCCCAGCTAGAAGTTTACCCCAGGGTCACCCCTCCATCTCCTCCTGTAGAGAAGCCTTTTCTCTCTCGTGCTGCTCTGAATGAAGACAGGGAGTGATGGCGCTTGGAGCAGTCATCCTCTTGGGTACAGACAGCTGGGATGCCTTCTCACCTGACTTAAAAGTCTCTTGGCCATTCCTGCATTTGAGGTGGCCCTGTAGGTCTCCACCTTTTCCACATTGCTTAGGCTGTGGGTATCAGAAATGGTGTCCATCGTAATGTGACACACGCTTCATGGTGCTTCCAACACAGGGCTGCACATTTGGCGGCACAAATATCCACAGATTGCAAACCCTGAGCCCGTCTCCACAGAACAGTTGACCTTCATGTTAAAACAGGGGGCTCAACCGAGGGCAAGTTTGCTTCTCAGGGGACATGGGGCAATGTCAGGAGACAGTTTTGTTGTCACACCTGAGGGAGGGGTTGGGGGTGCCATTGGCATCTGGTGGGTAGAGGCCAGAGATGCTGCTAGACATCGTATGATGCAGGACAGCCCGCTACGGCAGAGGGTGATCTGGCCCAGAGTGCCAGTAGTGTCGAGGTGGAGAAACTGTGTTGGAGAGTCTAGGAAAGAGGCAGCAGGTAGAGGGAAGGATAGTCCCGTATGGGAAGGTGGGAGATTGAGGTCTGAGTGACCTTCGTGAAACCATTTTGCCTTGCCGAGTCCTCTAAGCTCCTGTCCATTCTGAACATTTCCATCACGTGACCCCTGGGTAGAGGGAACCCAAGGGCTGTAACATCTCCACTCCAGCTACACGATTTCCTATTTCCAAAACATGAGCTGATTGTTTGTCAAAAGCTGGAAGGCTGATCAAAACTAAAATTCTCATTCAACATAACAAAGAAGGCAGAAGGGTGTCCTAATTAATCAAATACTCTTTTTAACTGAAAATGAGGAACCGCCAACCTGAAAGTTAACAGTTAACACTTAAGGCTGATGGGGCATAGTTTAATCCTGGATTCAGACTGTTGCAGACTACAAGTCCTTTCTGTATTGTACGGGTAAAATGGGGGAAAAGAGGCTTTTTGTGGGTAGAATGACAGATGATTTACTCTGGGATTTCTAAACACATTTTGTTGGGTGTGTGTTTTCTTTGCAGGCATTTTTCCTTAATTCTCTTTTTAAAGTTACTTGAAGCCCATCCTCACACACAGTGGCCCCCCATTAACCACCACTCTCCCAGCCTGGTGTGGCTTGCTCGCGCGATGTCTGACCAGTCCCCAGGTGTATGACGTAAGTACAGCATGGCTGAGTTGCCACGGTAACACTGCAGTTCTGCTACAGCTTTTCCTTTGAATTTCCACCAAACGTAACAGAGAACAACATCAATGTCTCCTTCTCTTAAAAATAGTTGAGCCTTCCAGCCTCCCCAGCCCCTCCCCATATAGAAATGAAATTCCTATGCCACCGCTGATAAACTTTTAAATTACTAAGAAATGGGTCAGATGCTGAGAACGCCATTTCCCTAGAACTGCTCCCAGTTTTGTAAAGTGATTTTTAATGCTTGTGGTGAGTTTTTAGTAGAATATGAGCCTAGATAATAATGTTAATTACCTTTTATGTTGGAAGGATGTAGACCAATAGCTTAAAAAGTTAGTTTCCCATCCTGTTTTATTTAATAAGTCTGTCTTTTTTTGAATGCTAAACAGTTTGCTCAGTTTGGACCTCTGTGTAAAGTGACAGTGTGGGCCATTTGGATGTGTTTTATCATCAGAAACAAAGGGTAGTGACTCGGCATCCTCACTTCTCCCACTAAAGAAACTCCAACTGGTTACACTGTTTGATTTTATTTCACTGGACTTACCTGTTTCTTTGCCTTCTAGCTCTAGTCTCTTTTAAACAATTTCTAAAGCCCTCCTTCTCACTTAGGTTTTACAAGGGTCACTTTTCACGTCTCTGTAATAGTAAAATAACTAACCCACTATTAAAACTTTATAAACACCTTATCTAATTGGAAGCTTACCAGCTATTTCTCGCACATCAGTTAGGGGTATCTGGCCTACTTTGAACTCAGCCTAAACTCAATATACTTCCAGGCACTTAAATTAAAAGTGCTCCCCTCTAAATCTATGCAGTTTATTGTATGTTAACTGTATCTCAATAAAAGTTCTAAAAAAAAAAAAAGTGCTCCCCTCACCACTTCCTGAGACTGCCCAAGGTTTGCTTCCTGGGGTAATGTTTGGGCTGTGGACTCCCCACAGCCAACCCAAGATGGGGTGACATGGGTTACAGGCAAGAAGCGCTCTCCATACTGCTGCCACTGCCTTGGGTTGCGGTCCTGACCGGGGGCCCAGCCAGCTTCGGACACAGAGAGGCCTGTTGCTGAGAGAGTGAGAGCAGAGAGTCTTTGGAAGTTTAACTGAAGAAGCCAGAGGTGAAGGAGTGGAGGGGGCCTCACTGTGGAGTCTAGTGCTGGGTGAGGGCCTCAGATGAGCCGCTCTCTTGGCTGTTGGACACACTGTTGGGTGGCCCTCCCCCAGCATCTGTGTGACGCTTTTATACTTCACCAAAGTTCTTTGGGAGATGTGGAAGATGTTGTTATTCCTTGTTTCCACTAACTCGCAACAAAACTTAGGTTTGAGAACCGCCTAGAAAACAGTGTTCTTCCACTTAATCATCTGTGGATATTTAAATGCACACTTTCTCATGACACTTGCTTATAGGTGTCTGCAGGTTATTTCAGTGATTTCCATAGCAGCCCTCATTGGACAGCTAGTTATGTAATTACACAGACCTTCAGCTGAACAAAACTTCTGTCGATCCTGTCATCTGGAATTCGAGGCTGTGGGATGGTTTGGTCATCGGCATAGAACATTCCTCAAGCTTCGCTCTCGAAATCCCTCTCCACTAAGTTTTACTATGTCTTTGTTTCTGAGTGACCTTTCCTGGGGTGCTGTTTGTCTGCACTTGTGAGTTTCATCATGGAATGGGACAACATCCAGTCTCGTATTCTCCTGTCAGGGAATTTTGGCCCTGCTTCCCACCATGAGGGGTCAGATGGGGCCACGCCGAACCCTCCACCTGGGGGTTCCTCTGTGCTGCTGGGGAGGGAGGGGCTTGGCCCCATCTGCAGAATTCCCTGCACATGCAGTTGTTCTCTATTCCCCTCTGTCCCTGTGGGGCTCCAAACCCAGCAAAATACGTGCCAGGAGAGTCTCCTCCTGAACACTGGGAGCTAAGGAACCCTGGGAGAGAGACTTTGACAGAGATGAACGAAAACATTACTTAGCACATGTATGAATGGGAGAGATGGACCGTGCTAAAACAGAACATGCTGTCATCTGTTGTTAAGAAAACCATCATGGAGCAGATGGAGTTTCAGGACTTTGGAACTACTATTGGAGAGGAGGAGATTGGGGAGTTTGGAGTGAGCTTTAGAATTACGCTCTGCCTGAGTCGAGGATGTTTCTTGAACTGTACATTTGCTCCCTGCCTCATTCCAGTGAGGACTGGAGGCTGCAAGCAAGAGGACTTGCATGCTTGCCTGTTAAAAAAGCTGGAGCCCTGGTTCAGTGGAATCACACTGTGGAGAGTGGAGAAGCTGACATCACTGAGATACAATGCAGAAAACAAGCATGTGCTTGTCACCAGTGTGTGCCCAGAGATGGGCCAGGATAGGAGAGGTGAGGGATGCAGAACCCACAGGGCCTCCCTGGGTCAGTGTATTTAACAGGCGTTCATCTAGCACCTCCTATGAGGTCAGCAGCACAAGGAAGGGTGCCAGGAAGAGGAGATCACTGCCATTCGCTGGTTTCTCACATAGATGGAGATCCCAGGCCTGGACACTGGAGAACCTACCCTGGCCTCAGGCAGCATGACTGAATGGGGGCCACGTGGCTGTCAGGTATGAAGGTTCGGTGTCCTGCAGCAAGGTGACCCTGTCGTGTAGAGGCCTGAGGACTTCAAATGTGCTTTGAAGGTAGATGGGACGTAGGAGATAAAGAACCGTTTACCCAGTGTGACTTGGAACCATATGTTTGCCATTCAGGGAAGAAGTTCGCAGTGTTTGACAGCTGTGTGGCGGGGGTGCGGGGAGCGCACCACCCCTGGCTTTGCTTGTTAAACCTGTCAGAGAGTGAAAGGTTGCGTCTGACAGCACGCTGCTTCCTGACACGCCCCGTAGTCTCAGAGTTTCAGGTGGCTGCCACTTGGCTAACTTAGCCAGCTTTGCTCAGCCTTGTCTGTTCTGCTACCACCGCTGCCTAGCATGAGATGCCCCACCAGTCTTCTTCCCGATGGGGTGATTTTTCACATCCTTTATGTTGGTAGAATCAGTCTAGAGACAGCATAAATCCTAACTCTGCTTCCAAGTAGCTGGACAACCTCAGGCCAGTTCCATGGGTTCTCTCCGGTTTTCTTCTCTATGACCCGAGTGTTTGCGCCCTTCATAGGGAAGGGGTGACGATCAAAAAAGAGCTTCTGTGATGTTCCTGGCAGGTGTATAATAGATGCTAGAGAAACGTCCCCTCCCTCGCTGTCCCTCACTTTATCTCCCTGACGGCTTCCTTCCCATCAGGGTGTTTCTGTGGGGGCAGGAAGGACATCGTAATTATGACTTATCCTCTTCCCTCAATTGCTGACTAGGACAGAGAGTGGTTCAGCTGTAAACTAGGTGGGTTTAGGATGGTTTGTGTAGGGTAGGAGCTCCTTGCCCAGAAGACCTTCCCAAAAAAGAGAGGACCCGAAACCTATTTGCAGGTTTGCCCAGGGACCTTACCACTTTCTTTTTTTGTGGGTTGGGAAGCTGAAAATTGGGGCTGATCTCCCTTTCTTCCCTTTTGTCACTTTTTGTCCCCAAGCTGTCAGGCATTTTAAAAGTCAGAACTGCTTTCTGGGGTTCGAAGTCCTGGTTCAGCAACAGCCTGACGTTGAATAGCACTCTATAGTTTACATCCAGTTATCACGCTTGAGGCTCAAGGCAGGCAAGTTTTGTGATCCCTATTTTCAGATGAGGAGTTGAGGTTGGGGTTGCCTTCAGCCCGGGAAGATATCGGTCTCCCATTTGTTGTTGATGATGTTGTTGTTTGTTGCACTTTTCAGAACCAAGAGCCACTGAGAGAGGAAGACTCTGATTTCATCCTGACCGAGGGTGACCTCACCTTGACCTACGGGGACAGCGCGGTGACTGCGAACGGCTCCTCGGGCTCCCACACGGCCTCCACGAGCCTCGAGGGCGGTCGGAGAACGAAGAGCAGCTCCGAGGAGGTGCTGGAACGAGACCTGGGAATGGGAGACCAGAAGGTTTCCAGCCGGGGCACCCGCCTGGTGTTCCCCCTGGAGGATAACGCATGACTCCTCGCCCTGAGCCCTGAGTGCTGGGGCAGGCCCACTGGCGGGGTGAGGATGGCTGCGAGCCCCGGTGTTGTTTGAGGTGGGGCCTTGACTGAATGGAACTAACACGTCTATTTTATTGGGGTCTGAAGATATCTTAACATTTAAAATTTAACCCAAGATGCAGCTGGTGGGGCTAAAGTGTCTCTAAATCAAGACAAATGCAGACCTATTCCCACTTTTTTCACATAGTAGTGCGCTGTTCAGAGTTAAATAGCATGCTTTAATGCTCTCTTCATTCATTCACCTGCAGATCTGAACAAGGTATGGCAGGTGCGGGGGGGTTCCTCCCAGGAGAGGCTTCTTATCCAGACACAGCAGTGCAGGTCTAGCTGGCTGTAGGAATAGCAAAGGGAGAACAGGCTAGAAAAAGATTGTGAAGGAAGGCAGTTGAGATTGGACCTCCAAGGATTACGAGAAGCTGGTGTTAAATGGGACAGAAAACGTGAAAAAGCAATTTGAGTGGAGGCTCTAGCAATGAGGCTTCGTGCCTGCAACCTCCTATCAGGATTCCTGCCCTTTTTGGCTGTGTTGCCTCTAGACTGAAGATTGGAAAATATGTCCATGAACATTTCAACAAAGTCCAGTTCCTTCTGTGGAAATCTCCATAAAGAAGAAGTTACTGAAATGTTTGAAACCAAAGGCAAAATAGTGTTATATTGTTGTTTTTAATTAATCTGAGGACAGGAGAAGCTGTTTAGAAACTGATGGTGTTATCACTGCAAAAATCAGTCAGTTCTTGAGGGCTCCCATATGAGCCGACTGCATGGAAAATGATTAATAGGACTGGATTCTACTGTGGGTTTAGAAATAAATTTTGGGGATGCAATTTTATCCAGGGAAGAGAAGGCAGCAAGAAGCCTAAGAGGCAACAGGCTGGTATTCAGAGGGAAGAAATCGCACTGCAAACAAAATTAACCTCAGAGAAAATACAAGATCGTATACTAATGACTGAGTAGAATTCCAACCTCAAGCTAATAAATTCCAACCTCAAGCTAATCTCATAATGAGATTTCAGTGGCCACATGAGGAATCAGAGGCAAGTCAATGGAAAGTTAAGCATTATTCAACCTGGTAGAAGGTTCTGTCTACTATAGACAGATTAAGAATCCAGATGTCTTGACATTGAATGCCATGTAAAGAAGGGCCATTTGCTTGGTATCCAGGGAGCCTTGCACCAGCTTAATGTGTAAGTGCGGTTTAAAATTTAGGTTTTTAGTTTGGGTTCTTTGTGGATGAGCTGTTCTACCTGCCCTCACCTGTAGTAGGTGAAATACTGAGAGAACCCTTGGAAACCAAGTTTGAGATTCTCCCCATGTCTCTATGCTTCAGTGCTAGTGTATTTGAAAACCCAATTTCTAAAAAATGCTTTCATAAAACATGGGCATTTTTCTTATTATGGCAGACAAAATAGTGGCCCAGTTCAGTCTAGGACACCCATAATGAAATCAGTCATTTAATCTTAACTCAGATTTTTAATGGTTAATTTTTAAATAAGACATTGCTTGACACTTTGTTTTTGAATTGATAATTTGTGCAAACCAGGAAATATTTATTATTAGGTTGAGCCATATGAAATTGCTGACACTCGACCATTAAAAAGAAAACAGAAATGCCAGTTTCATATGGTTCAATATAATTGAATCATTTTTATTCCCCTCTTTCCTTTGTGTCTACACTAAAGTCCATTTTGATTTTATGGTCATCCATGGGCTTTGTACTCCTCACTGCAAACCTTTTAATCTAACCTACTTAAATATAAGTAAGTGGAGGTTTGCTAAGACCAAAAGTTAGCCAGGTTTGTAGTTATTTGGTTGCATTTTTTATTCAGGGGATCAGAGTAAGTCACTGACCTATGGTCCTAATTTTTGTTTGCAAGATGTGGAGATTAATCCTGACCTTACCAGGGGTCCTGGGAAGTGAGTCCACTCATCAAAATGCTTCCACCTCTCAGAAGCATCGTGCCTGTGCTGAGTGGCAAAAAAGGTAGGGTGCCACAAGCGCCTCAAACCACCTCACTCGAGGCCGAGTATCTGCTGCCGGTCTGGCAGAAATCAGATTGAAACTACTAAGTAATGGTGCATCCAACTGAAGAAAGTTCCCCTGAGGGAGTAATCCCAGGTCATCTCAGAAACATGTCTGTTCTGGGTTGGGGGTGGGGGGTGACAGTTTCAGTAGTTGAATGTTCTAGAGCGCAGGTTCTCAACCCCGGCTACACATTAGGATTACCAGGCCAGTTTTTAAAAATATTGATGCCAGGGCCCTACCCTCAGAGATTCAGATTCAGTAGGCTTAGGGTGGGGCTGGCTGCCATGCTTTGTTCTGTATCCTCAAGGATTCTGATGCGCAGCTAGGGTTGAGAGCCTCTAGTCTAGAACTTGCAGTGGACCCTATTTGGAACCTTAAAGAATGGCCTAGCAAAGAAAGTTTTATTTTAATTGTTAGTCATGTGGAACAAACAGGGTTGATCAATAATACAGACTGGGCAGCTGTGAGAATTTCATGCTCATAATCTTCGCAGAAGTCAAGAACGTACTTCTTAAAGTGCAACTGAAAAGTTCACTTTTGAAAACCTTAGAGCATGAGGAGGAGAGATGGGTGACTTGAGTGTATGTATGGAGGGAGGGTTAAAAACCTGTCATCTTTGCCCCCATTTGTGGGGAACAAGGGCTTTTGTCTTAAACTGAGCTGCAGGCTAATCAAATGTGCAGGTTTCTGAGATGCTGTCTTTGCAATTTAACCTGAGATTATATTAATAGTCCCCTTTGCAGTCAAGTGAATTTTGTTTCTCTTCACACTTTGCCTGTCCCCATGCCTGCATCCACACTGGACTCCTCAGGATAAGGATGGGCCCATTTATTGCCTGAGCAGAGGCCCCGTGTTAAGTGGGAAGTTGTGATCACTTTGCTGTCACGTGGCAGTGGTGTCAGTAGCAGGTAATTAAGGAGATGCAAACTTTTGTATAGCACCGACAGAGGAAAGACAAAAAACGCCTGCAATTCCTTTCCATACTCTATCTGGGGACCACAAGGAGAACTGAACTAAACAAGGAAATTTGGAATTTAAAGAAAGCTGTATTTCCTCCTAGGAAACAGGTATAGGAAGGGCATACAGGGTGCTTCACTGGAGTGACAAGACAAAGCATTGATGCCCTGCAGCCAGAAATCACACTGCGACATCAAATATCTCATCAAGCAAACAGCAAGAAGCTCTTTAGGCTGTGTTCTCTAGACCTGAAAATGTCCTCCATAGTTCGGTTGACAAAATCTCTTTAGAAAACCTGAAGAAATGTTATCTCAGCTGTCTGTGAACATTTCAGTGTAGGGCAAAAAGTAATGGTTCTTTCCAAAACAGAAGTCTGTTTCACACACACCCCCCACCCCCCATCATAGCTCCCCCTTTCTTTGTCCACAGTTGAAGTTGATGTTATCATGTCAGCTATTTAATGTGCACAAAATGATTTCTAAATGTAGAAACACTGCTGATGCACTCAGGGGAGATTGCTGGGAGGGCAAACAAGCAACTCATCTGAGGGGAAAATCAGCCGCTTGGAAACCTACCTTGGTACCCATTGCGAGTTCTAAGAGGTGGATCAGAAAGCTGCTTTTCCCATCTGCTGTAAAATACAATCTGGACTGAGAGCATCTGAAAAGTCAGCTTTCTGATTCAGTAAGTATATGACTCCTTATTCCACTTCAGAAATGGGGCACTTTACAGGTTTCATGTCTGCTTTCTGATGTTGCTTCTGTAGATGAGTTAGTGTAGGAGCTACTCTGTCAAATGCAGTAGAGTGGTATCATTGAATTCTGATCTCTTCTGTTGTTTTTTAAGTGAGAATCTGGCTCACCATTGTCAATTGCCACATTCTGAAAGCTACATTCATGCTTTCACCATGTGGATACCTGAAAAGCCCTTTCCTCTTTCTAAAACCTAATGAGAACAATCTACAGAGAAATGATCCGGAAGCCAATGCTAGTGTCTTAACGAGGAAAAGCAAGTAGGCTTTTTGACAATCCTTTCAAAACAAGACCTAGAAAGAAACCATTTTTTTTCCAGTTCCAAGTTTCGTAAGCAGAGTTTTTGTAAATTAACAAACCCATCTTGTCAGTCAGTGCCAGCAGAAATTGTAAAGAGCAAAACCAAAGTTTTTGATGTCTTTTATTTTTGTAAGCAGGGTATACTTTAATCATGGCCCACATGGCACACACAGGCAGCCAGTTTTTTGCGACATGAGCCTTGGAGAAGATGAGGAGGAAGGGCTGCCTGTTCTGCTGCCCTTTGAAAAGGTCTGCAACAGCCATGAAAGTGCTTGGGAGAGGTCACTTTCTCATCCTGATGGCCACCTTTTCAAAAGGGTTCACAGAACTGCCAGATGTCATGGTCAGCTTGACTCTTGGGCAGTTGGAAAATTATCTGGGCCTGTATGTGTTGGAGGAACTCAGATGCAAAAGGACCTGGAAACAGCATGAAGAACTCCACATCTGCTGTCTAAAGTACTTCAAAAAAGTTAAGATCTCAGTGTTACTGGGTAAGTGTCTCGCTGCATGGACATTTGGGGGTTGACTTTGGTTGTGATTATCCCAGCTGTGAGCTTTGGCGAAGCAGTGGGATGCTTTTCAGTCATGTGGGTGTTAAGTCTATGGATTTGGAATTTGTCACTGAAATCACTCATTCAAAGTATGACTTCATGGTAGGGTCACCTCCTAGGTTTTTTATTTTTTACATAAAACACATCTGGGACTTCTTAAGAAGTTTTACTATGTCCATTAAAATGATTACATGGGAAGGCCACCAAGATTCATTTAATAGCTGAAAAGCAGTTTTTTAAATAGACTAGGGTGAATTTCATATGGGCTGATGTGACCTTCTGGGGAATTTTTTATAGAGAGCGTACATACTGTAATTGGGGAAATTTTTGTCTTTTACTCCCATCCAACAGTAGCAAACTGGTGGTTTTATAAAATTAACATAGTATGTTATATAAACATGTTATATAAAATAATATTAAAGTATGTCTAACTGTGAAAAAGTGAAGACTTGGAGTTATCAGCAACCTTGATGTGCAATAAGGAAAACTGGAGTTAGACCCCCAAAGTGCTCCCTTTCCCTAGCATTTTACTTAATGTTTGCCTTTGTGTATATGTTTAGATTGATATTGTAAAGCTAGCTACACGTTTTCCTGCCCTTTACTGATATTTAACACATTTTTCTCAAAGCTTTTTTTTTTTTTTTTTTACAAAACTCAAAATAAAAAGATTAACTGGGTGAGCTCATCTTCTTTTGTATTTTTAAAAGTATTGTCCCTTAGTAGAAGAATGCAGTATGATCCTGTTCTTAGTCTGTTTCTTCCCTTACAGAGAGGTTCTGTTCTGGGTGTAGGCTATTTCTCTCCAACTTCATTTAGGACAGAGATTGACAAATTACTGCGGCCCCTGGACCAGATCCAGCCTACTGCTTGTTTTTGTAAATAAAGTTTTATTGGCATATACTCCACTCATTCGTTTGCATATTGTCTGACTGCTTTCACGCAGAGCTGAGGAGTTGTAACAGCAGTGAACAACTAGCTGCTCGTAAAGCCTGAACTATTTACTATCAAGATCTTTACAGAAAAGGTTTTTGCTGACCCTTCATTTAGATGCTTGAAAATTTTTAGCTTTAAAATCAGATCTAAACATCACAGCAACAGATTTTTTTTGTTTTGTTTTTAGATTTTAAAAATGTGCCTTAGGATTAAAAGAAGCACTTTAAACCTGGTCTCTGCCTGTGACTTCTCTCCGCCTGCAACCATCTTTAACAGGCTTTGAGTGCTGGCTAACTGCTAAGATTCTTGAGTGCGCTACAGTTTCCTTCATAGTCTTTGTATTCCTTTGTATGTGGACTAGCTTTTCCCTAAACCATGCAATTGAACTACATCATAAAATCTGCTCCCTAGCAAAACAAAGAAAAACAAATCCTGTCATTAACAGTGACTCCAGAGTCATTTAATAGTATAATTGCAAAAATATCAGAACAATTTAGAAGCAAAAATTTCTTTCAGTTCATTAGGGTTCTCCCACCCCAGGGAGAGAAATTACTTTTTAAAAATCCATTCAAGGGTGGGGGCGAGGGGAACTATTGGAAAAAGAGTTGGATGAGTCAGATTTTAAAAAATACCACCCAGACCTTTTAATTAATATTAAGTAATTTAATCAAGATACACAGGCCTGTACTTGGCCCTTATTCACATTGATGTTTTGTCCAGGCACCTGCTGATGGGAAATGGTACCAAATCACGTCTCTTCTTTGTTCTGAGAACGCCTTGTTGACATGGCTCCAGCAGAGGCAGGGTCAGGCTGGGAACTAAAGCTCTTCCTATTTTATGGCCATAATTATCCACATTGCACTGTCACTTCCTTACTGGAAACTTCATTTCAGTCAATGTGTCAGTCATTATTTAACAGCTCATGATATTCCTGCTCTGCAGAATTGCACAGCAGTTGGTACCAAGTCAAGCCCCAGTCTCTGACAGTGTGATAGATTGCTTCCACAGCATGTCTTCTCCAATGCTGGACAACATGCTGAGTGCCCTGGTTCGTGGTGACTGACCTGGAAGGGAAGGAACAAAGGATGTTTGAACTACAGAACACAGAAATCCACAGATGGAAAGCCTGTTAAACCTTGATGATATAAGGCCTCTTAAATATGAAACCTATAATCTTCCTTACCTAAGCTGCATTATCCAATGCTGTAAACCCACACTGAATCAGTATCTATCATTTCTGCTTGTGACCCAAGAGGTGTTTGGTGAGGATAAAGACAGGGAAAAGATAGGGGCATCTCTCTTAGTGTGACTGTGCTTTCTGCAGCTGCTGCTGTGCGGTGCCTGTTGAGAACTTTCTGAGACCTGCTGGGTAGAGTGGGGTAAAGGCTGGGGCTGAAGCTGTACCTTTAGGCACCGACCATATAACCATCCATCTTTCACTTGTGTACTGGTTCATATGTGTGAAATAAATCATGCCAACAACAATCAGCTCTTCTGTAAAACTGAGGCTGTATATAAGTAATGAGTCCAGCTTCCTACCTTTGTGGGATCTGGGTTTTTTCCTTCTTTCATTAAAACACATCGCTGCATTACTTTATGGGAACAGCAAAGGATGAACTATGTTCATGCTAGTTCTGCCACCAGTTTCTGACTTTCTTGTGATCTGTCCTCTGATCCTGGACCTGTGCCAAATTTGACATTATTTTCTAATGTGCTGAAACTTAATAGATGCACAGTTTGGATAAGAAGCACTTTCAAGATGATTAAAAATATACAATAAAGATTGACATTAAGCATTAGGAAAGAGTTGATTTCATAAATGCCTTGAGGCCTGTCTAATGACCTTTAGCATTCTGTTAGTACAGGTTATTTACAAGAGCTAGCATGTCAAATTTCAGTATAATTTAGTTTAATAAAAACCAATTTCCAGATAGGCTGACTGTGGTTCCAGGTAAGGTAGAATAGATGCATTTCTCCTTATTCCTCCCACAAAGTGTAACTAAAATTCTCAAACATAATGTATTTGTAAAATAAAGATAAGACTCTGAAGGATAGGGAAAAGAAGGTGGACTGACTAGGGACCTTGGGAGTTGAGGAACAACAAAGGTGTGAGTTGCCTGGGTTTTCTTTTTGCCTCTATATCCTAGGATAGGTGCTGAAGAATCCAGCAGGCCAGAAATGCCAATGGCCACAGACCAAAAAAGCCCCATGAAAAGCCTATTATCCCTAGCAAAAGGGCAGGGAAAGGGTCAGCCTAGAAAGACAGAACCCAAGCACCACAGAAGAAATGCCCCCTCCTGTCAGCAGAGGCCTAATGGGAAGCCAGGGCTTCTGGACTACCACCCCCACCTGGCAATAACCAGGTGATGCTCCCTTCTACCAGCCAGTGTCAATGGAGGCCTGCTGAAATAAAATTCAGAGATTCATAACATATGTTCAAAGGTATGCCAAATGTTCAGGATACAATAAAAAAAAATCACTTGTTGAACCAAGAACCAGGGAGATTTTGACTTGAATGAAAGACACCTGACAGATGCCAACACTGAAACAACACACATACTGAAATTATCCAAAAAGGATTTTAAGCCACTATCATAAAAATACTTCAATTAGCAATTACAGACACACTTGAAGCAAAAAAATGAAAACAAAAACAAAAAACAGAGAGGGGGGGAAGGGAGGGGGAGAGAGAGAGAGAGAGAAATGCCTGGCAAAGAAATATAATACAGAAATGAAAAAAGAACCAACTGGAAAATTTAGAACTGTAAAATACAATAAACAAAAATTTAAAAAGCTTGCTGGATAGGCCTAATTGCAGAATAGAGATGACACAGTGTAAAGAACTAGTGAATCTGAAAATATAACTATAAAAATTACCCAATCTGAACAAAAAAGAGAAAGCAGAGTGAAAAAAAGAAGAGGGCATCAGGGACCTGTGGTACTACAATAAATGATCTACTGTTCTTTTTTTTTTTAATCAGAGTTCCAGAAAAAGAGGGAAAAGAGATTGAGGCTGGAAAAGTATTTGAATAAATATGGCTAAAATTTTCCCACATTTGGCAAAAGACACAAACCTAAGATTCAAAAAGCTGGGTGAATCCCCCAACAAAACCCCAAAGAAATCTATACCGAGATACAGCATAATCAAATTTCAGGAAAGTAAAGACAAAAAAAAAAATCTTGAAAGCAACTAGAGAGAAATGACGCACTACTAATGGAAACAATTATTTGAATGTCAGTGGATTTCATATCTGAAACCATGAGGCCAGAATGAAGTGGCATGACATTTTTCAAGAGCTGAAAGAACTGTCAACTCAGGCTTCTTTATTCCATGATAATATCCTTCAGGAATGAAGGTGCAATAAAGACATTCTCAGATGAAGGAAACTAAGAGGGAAACAGGAACAAAAAAAAGAGGGAAAAAAACAAGTCAAGTTTTTAAAATGGCAGATTTAAGCCCTATACTATCAATAATTACATTAAATATAAATGGTCAAAAAACACAAATACAATGTACAAAAAAAGACCAGCAGAACAGTTAAAAATGTGACCCATCTATATGCTCATATAAAACATATAAAATCCATTTTATATATGAATATGCTCATATAGAACATTATAAAATTCATTTCAGATATGATATAGGTAGGTTGAAAGTAAAAGGGTGAAAAAGATAACCACACAAATATTAAAAGAAAGTAAGAGTGGTTATAGTAATGTCAGATAAAATAGACTTTGGAGCAAAGAAAATTACCAGGGACAATGAAGGACAGTACATAATGGTAAAATGTTCAACTTACCAAGAAGACAATAGCAATCCTAAATGTATATTTGTATAGCAAACAACAGACCTTAAAATTCCTTGAAGCAAAAACTGAAAGAATAGAAAGGAGAAACAGACATGTCCACATTTATAGTTAGAAACTTCAATACCTCTTTCTCAAAACTTGAAAGAATTACCAGACAGAAAATCAATGATAGGGAACTAAACAATACCATCAACCAAATGTTTCAATTGACATTTATACACCATTGCACCTAATAACAGTAGAAACACATTCTTTTTAAGCATAAGTGGAACATTCCCAACATAAACCATATCCTGGTTCACAAAACAAACCTGAACAAATTTAAAGGAATTGAAATAATAATACAGAGCATATTCTCTAACCCTGATAGAATCAAACTAGAAATCTATAACAAAAAGATAGCAAGAAATTCTCCAGACTCTTGGAAATTAAAGAACATACCTCTAAATAGTCCATGGGAATGAAATGTAACACACCAAAATTTGTGAACATGGCCAAAGCAATACTGAGAGTGAAATGTATAGTATTAGATGCTTACATTAGAAAAGAGGAAAGATCTCAAATCAATTATCTAAGCACCCACCTCAAGAAACTGACAAAATTTAACAAACTGACAAAATTTAACACCCATTCATCATAAAAATTCTCAGCAAACTAGGGGTAAAGGACAACTTCAACTTAATTTTAAAAATCTACATAAACCTTCATCTAACCTCATTATTTATGATGGGAGACTGAATACTTTCCCTTTAAGATCAGGAAGAATACAAAGGTGTCTATACTTACCATTCTTATTCAACATAGTGCTAGAAGTTCTAGCTAATGAAATAAGGCAATAAAAAGAAAAACCATATTGATTGGAAAGAAAGAAAACTGTCCCTATTTGTGATTATATGATTATGTACATAGAAAATCCCAAGGAATGTACAAAACAAACTCCTAGAACTAATAAGTGAATTCAGCAAATTTTCAGGCTACAAGATCAATATTTTAAAAAATCAACTTTATTTATATGTATTAGAAATGAACATCTTGAAACCAAATTTTAAAACTCATACTATTTATAATTGCTCAAATTAAATAGGTATAATCTAACAAAACAATAAAGAACTTGCATGCTAAAAACTACAAAACACCAATAAAAGAAATCAAACAATATCTAAATCAATAGATATAATTACATTCATGGATTGGAAGACTCAAGTAAAGATGTCATTTTTCCCCAAATTGATGTATAGTTTTAACAGTATTCCTATCAAATTCTATCAATGCCTTTTATACATATAGATGAGCTTATTCTAAAATTTACATGGAAAGGCAAAGAAACTAGAATAGCTAAAACCTTTTTGGAAAAGAATAAAGTAGGAATAATCACTTCAATATTATGCTACATCTAACTACATTAATGAAAACTGTGATACTGGTGAAGGACAGACAGTTTTTAGACATGACATCAAATGCACAATCCACAAAAGAAAAAATGATAAATTGGATTTCATCAAAATTTTAAAACTTCTGCTCTGCAAAAGATCTTGTTAAGAGGATGAAAAAACAAGATACAGTCTGGGAGAAAATATTTGCAACCACATATCTGACAAAGGGCTTTTATCTAGAATATACAAATAACTCTCAAAATTCAAGAGTAAAAGACAATCCAGTTAGTAAATGGGCAAAACACCTGAACCAACATTTCACCAAATAGGAGATATGGATGGCAAATAACCACATAAAAAGGTGTTCAACATCACTAGGCACTAGGAAAATGCAAATGAAGACTACAATGACATACCACTTCATACCTATTAGCACGGCTAAGATACCACATAGCAACAATACTGAATGCTGGGGAGGCCGCATGGAAATTTCTCTCTCATACGTTGCTGGTGGGAATGTAAAATGGTACAGCCACCCTGAAAATTAGTTTGGTAGTTTCTTATAAAACTAAACATACATATACCACACAATCCAGCAACTCCACTCCTGGGCATTCATCTCAAAGAAATGAAATTTTACATTCACACAAAAACCTATACTCAAATATTCCTTGCAGATTTATTTGTAATAAGTCCAAAACTGGAAACAATCCTAATGCCCTTCCAATGGGTTAATGGTTAAACAAAGTGTGGTACATCCATACCATGGAACACTACTCAGCAATGAAAAGGATACACGCAACAACCTGGATGGATCTCCAGAGAATTACACTCAATGAAAACAAACAATTTCAAAAGGTTATATATTGTATGATTCCATTTATGTAACAATCTTGAAATAATAGTTATAGAGATGAGGTACAGATTAGTGTTTGCCAGGGAAAGGGGTGGGATGAGGTGAGGTATGTGACTATAAAGGGATAGCATAAGAGAGTTTCTTTTTGCTGATGGAACAGTTCTGTATCTTGATTGTGGTGGTGTTTACATACATGTGATAAAATTACACAGATCTGTGCATACACATACACACAGAATGAGTACATGTAAAAACTGCTGAAAACTGAATAAGACCTATAGATTGTACCAATGTCAATTTCCTGGTGTTGATATTGGTCTACGTGTAAGACATTATCTTCGGGAAAAGCTGGATGAAGGGTACACTGGACCTCTCTGTACTATTTTTGCAACTTCCCATGAGTATAATTACTTCAAAATAAAAAGTTTTCCTCTGTCACTCTTTCTTTGTGCAATGCATTCAGCTCTCCATTTGGGTCATTTTAAAGACTTGAGAACAACTTGGCATTAACTCGGGGTGGCTTTCTGTCAATAACTAACCAAGTGCTAAATGTTGCCTGATCAGATCCCACGTCCCGACAGACATTTATGGAGATACTATCAGCCCAACCTCTGGACCCATAAGCACTCTTTAAATCCTTTTATTAAAAACCTTCTTTAGGGACTTCCCTGGTGGCACAGTGGTTCAGAATCCGCCTGCCAATGCAGGGGACACGGGTTCAATCCCTGGTCCGGGAAGATCCCACATGCCGCGAAGCGACTAAGCCTGTGTGCTGCAATTACTGAGCCCACGTGCTACTGAAGCTTGCGTGCCTAGAGCCTGAGCTCTGCAACAAGAGAAGCCACCATGATGAGAAGCCTGTGCACTGCAACAGAGTAGCCCCTGCTCATCTCACCTAGAGAAAGCCTGCCCATGCAGCAACAAAGACCCAACACAGCTAAAAAAAAATTAATAAAATAAACTTTTTAAAAAAAAAACCTTTAAATTTTTTAAAAAATCTACCTGAAATGCTGCTTTACATAAGTCCAAATTTTTTATCAAATCACCCAGCAGTACAAGGTGGGAGAAGAGGAGAGACAGGTGCCCTCAAAGATCTACTGCTGCCTCTGGAGTATTTGAATAACAGTTCTGAAGTCCTGCTAAGCCAGGCTGGGCACAGGCAGTAACCCCACAAGGCCCTTTCTTCACGTCAGAAATGGATTCCCATCCTTCTGGTTTGGTCTCTGTTCCTGAATGTCACTACACCAGGGCAGAGATGCTCAAATACCTTCCAGTTTCTGACTTCACCTCCAAGTAGACCCTACAAAAACCATCAGTTAATTTCCCACCTTTTTTTTTTATTACTTTTGGTTGTGTTTGAAACATAAACATGTCCATGAATTCTTAGTGTGATGTTCCCCCAAATTCTTAAGCCTCTTAGATACAGGATTAAGAATTTAATTAATTCCATACCCCACTCTTCTTAATAGTATGGGGCCAGATTCATTTGCAGCCATGAAGTATTCAAGTCTGGGTGCATGGTTTAAAACTGAATTCTCAAGTTATCAGCCAGCTACAGTTACTAATTATCCAGCTTTGCCCTTTTCCCCAACTGCTAGATGTTTAACAATGTAGAACTGAAATTTAAGCTACTAAACTTCTTGGTTAAAATGATTTCCACTTGCCCAGTGTCTGGGGAGAATGTTTGCTACTGCCTGAACCACCTGAAATGGTGTAGACCCTTCTGGTCATTCCGAAGTCAGAAGTATTTAAAGACCTATCCTGTATAATAATAGAGAATAGATAATTTTAAAAACTGTCTTAGTGGAATTAACTTCCAGAATTACCGAGATTTCTGTACATCGTTTTGTGAAGCATGTATAAAAGGTCTTTCTTTTTAATGTGGCACTTAAGTGTGAAATCATTCCTTAATACTCAAATTAATTCACAAATTCACTTGCACTTTTAAAAAATGGATTGTTTACTTAAAGATTCAAAGTCATACTCCCTTGAGTTGGGTGTATTTTATCTCCTTTGCTACAGTTCCCCCGAGTATTTAAATGACCAGCCGGGCCCTAAATGCAGCTGGTTGACCTACTAATAGCCTCACTGCCATCAAAGGGAAACTTCATTCCAGGCCGCGATTGCCTGCAGTTGGCTTGGCTGAGGCTCCCCAGGGCGGAATAATTCAGGAAGACACACTCTTAGCATTTTAATCATACTTTTTTCAACCTTCGAAGCTGGGATGGGGGAGGAGGAAGAATCAACTTTCTGCCTGCCTTCAAGGTTGAGAACAGAAGATTCGGCCAAAAGAATCTGCCTCTCTCAGTGGCCCTTCCTGGTCCGTTTCAAGTCAGGTACCGAGCCCTGGGCGTCCCCCGCGGGGCACCTCCCTCCCCCCCTTGAATTGTACTTGTAAGATTTCTACTAGCCCCTCTTTCCTTCCAGTTTTTCTTGGTTTCGCCTGTCCCTGCCCACACACTTGTGGCAGGTGAGGTGCCCCGCGTTCCCCACCAGAAGCCACTTCACAGACCCTAAAAGTTGGTGCCAGGACTTGGCACTGCGGCGGCGGGGAGCTGAGGTTTCCGGGTATTTAGCGGGTCCCGTTATCGCGGGGGAATTACTTTCCAGCCTATTGTAACAGCCTTCCTCCTGGACCCGCTGCAGGACAAATGGTCCGAGGACAGCCATTAGCCTCCTTTTCAAGGGCAACGCGTTCTTGCGGGTGAGGGTGGGGGGAGGTCATCTCCCAACATCCTACTCTGGAACCGCCCTCTGTGGGTTATGTTACCATCTAACTTTATCTGTTAACCCGGGTTAAGCATTTTTCACCTTCCTGTTTTCACCTCAAATTAGTGAAACGCAGTGCCAAGGAAAACGGAAATGACTGACAAAGTTTGTGACAATAGAGCCATTAAGTTGTCTTTTTTTTCTTTTTTTCTTTTTAAGGGAGCTGCCTAGGGATAATGTTAAAATAATACTTGAAATACCAAAAATGTCAAAGTGCAAGCATTCCCTCCCTGTGACTCTAAAGCAAAATGGAATAGGAAACACTGAGTTTGCTAATATACCACACTCCCCCCCCAAATAGCCAAAAATGTACTTTAAGCAGCATACGTTATAAATCATTTCCAGACTTTCAATCTGAAAAATGAAGTGGCAGTGGCGGAGACACCAGTATCTTTGCATTGGTCAATAATAGTTTCAGTCCCATTTAATACATGAAACAACTCTCTCTTTAGGTGAAAACAGAGACTGAGTTTAAAAGAAAACAAAGGGACTTCGCTGGCGGTCCAGTGGTTAAGACTTTGCCTTCCAATGCTGGGGGTGTGGGTTCGATCCCTGGTCAGGAAGCTAAGATCCCACAAGCCTTGCGGCCAAAAACCCAAAACATAAAACTGAAGCAATACTGTAACAAATTCAATGAAGACTTTAAAAAGTGGTCCACATCAAAAAAAAAAAAAAAAAATCTTTAAAAAAAATAAAAATGAACAGAAAAAAAAAAAAAAGAAAGAAATACAAACAAATAAAAACTCTTGCCTGGGGAGTAAAGGGGAAACTAGAGGAGAAGCCACTTGCCTAGCTCTGGGCAGCCCATGTCCAGAGCTGAGATGCATCCCCACCCCTCCCTGCCCCCAGTGGGAGAAGAAGACTCACTTCTCTGCTCCGGAAATTAGAGTAAAACCTCATTCCATGTGACTCATTAGTCAAGCCCCAGAGTTAGCTAGTGCAAAAATGAAATGGCCATGACATTTCCCCAGTAGAAGAGAATAAAATAATAACACGTTTCCAATTTTATCATACCCACCCCCAGCTAAAAATTTCCCAAATTTTTGAGCTCACTTCAGAACAAAAGGAATGTGCTCCAAACCAGTGTTAATAACACTTGGAAAGAGGTGAGTTTGCCTAGTTGACTTTTGTTTTTCCCTTTCATTGAGCTGCTCCAAGATATAATTTTAATTGTTGTACATAATTGCTTTTGTGAGTAAAGTCGTTTCCAACTCAAATAAAGGAATGAAGTCAGTATAATATATATTTGACCGCCCACTTGCAGATGTTTGCCATCTACCAAGTTGGGGTGGCAGGGGTTAGTGAGGGCACAGGGATGGGAAGTGACCAGAGCTTGGAACTGGCATTCAGGCAGCCCTTTGGCCCGTACAGGGGCTATGGGTCAATGGAGTAGGGGGCACTAGGGCCGCCTCCCATCAGCTCCAGGATTCACAGGTTAGGATGGCTAGTTAGGGTACAGAGTCTGTGGGTCAGCCCAGGTCTAGCCCATCACTTCTGGTTCTCCCTGCAGAGAGAGGCACTGTGTCTGTTTCACCTTTCCCTGGCGCTGTCCACAGTCTGGCGGGGATAAAATGGCCCATGGCCAAGAGCAGGTTCACATTCGCAAAGGACACTGGAGAGCCATACACCAGTCCTCTCCTGGGACCATAGGATTGCCAGAGATTGCCATACATAGGAGCAGGACATGGATTTTTCCTGAGCTCAAAATGATTTCTCTTCCCCTTTCACTGTTGAGAAATAAAAATAAAATAAATCTAAAAGGCATTCAATAATGCTGGGAGTTTTGTTGTTCTTTGGGAGGGCTGTGTGTGTTTATTTTCAGCCGACCATCTCCTTTATGTAAAGTAGTCCCCTTGGCGATTCCCAGTGGGGGTGGGGGCGGTGGGGGGGGTGATGGGGGGAGGGGAGTGCACAAAAAGGCAACAAAAGTTTAACTTTTTTGTTGTTTGCAGAACTTGAAAAATGTGTTGTTTCCCCTTCTCACATTCCTGTTAGCAATATCCTTTATTAGAGGAAGAGACAACATCTATTGCATTGCTTCGAAAATCTATATATTTAACATGCGCCAGCTCTAGGCTGCTCGAAAGGAAGTCCTATTTTTAAAACATTATCTTGATTTTAGTATTTCTGGCTTACTGTTCCCATAAGCTCTCTGAGGCAGTAATGAGCCCTTTTTGGTAATGTCTGGTCTCAGCCATGGGGAAAGTGACCCTCAAAGCCCTGGGACATTTTTCCTTGATGTTCACCTGATCTGAATGCCAGGACTGCTTCAGCCAGCCTCCCAGTTCATGGGGGGTGGGGGTGGGGGAGCTGCTCATAACTTCACCAGTTCATCATCTATACAAACGAACTCAGTTTTGAGCCCCCACCCACTCCCCATACCTGATAAACGCTGCTGTAATGTTCTATTTCAGCCTTTCAGTTAGGCTGCTTTCTCTCTGTTTCCAGCCTGCTGGTTACTGTGACCAAACCATCTTAATCACACAATATTAATCTGTCCAAGCTGGCCCTCTAGGTGTTTGCATTTCAGGCCAGATTTGAGGCTTCTTACTGGCAGGGCCCAGAGACTGCCCTGTATTCTCACAACTCTCCCTGTGCCTTCGGGGCTCCTTCTAACACCTCTGCCTGAAGATAATACGTAACAGAAAGGGCTTCCATTCCACCAGTGAAAAAACATCTCTACCTCAGTGGCTATTTTTAAAGTGTGACTCTACAGCCAAGCCCCCTGCTGCATTCGTTTTAGGGTAGGGGAAATGTACTCAGTGTGGTCATCGATGAAGTCAAACGTGGTGGTCGTCTTCCTCCACCTCTTAACCCTCCAAATTCCAAAACATTCACTATCAGCTGCTGCTCAGATGTCTTCCCAGCATCCAGCAGACTAACAGCTGCTGGCCCGGTGCCCGTGGGCTGGAGCAGAGCTGAAGGCTTCCCGTTCCCATGAAGACATCACCGAGCTCGGCAACTTTGTTCGGGCTGAAACTGCTTCCTGTTCAGCTCCCCAATAGTTCTCCACTTCCCTGTGTTCTTGAACTTGGGCCACAGCTGTTTCTTAGTCCCCGCTGTTCTTATTTTATACTGCACCTGAGCAGAAACGGTTCTTTGAATAGTACAAGTTCCGAGAGGATGAGGGGCCAGGGGACCTCACAGAGACAGGGGTTCATTTATTTGTCACCTTGTTCGACTGGACACACAAAAGCAAGTCCTGGTCAGCTTTTTTTAGTTGCAGTCTTTTCTGTGCTGCTTGTACTGAGAATAGGCTGAGAAAAGGCATACTGAGGAATTTTAAGCCAGCTGCTTATAAATGTTTTCTAAAAGCATCACTCCCAACTATTTATATTACATTTGTATTCATGGAAAACAAATCCCTGCCCAGGCTAAAAAAGCCTCTTTGAAAACCCTCTGAATCCTGCCTCAACAACTGCAAATGGGTACTTCTGCCCTCTACCCCCGCCCCCCCTCCCCCCACCCCCCAATAAAGAGGGCTCTCCGGCGTATAGAGAAAATGTATAGACTTCAACCTTATTTAAAATCAGCCTCAGTTCCCCAGTGATAGTGTCCCCAAATAGCTGAAGTTCAAGTCACTAGGTACAATCCCCTGCAGCAGTACCAGGAGGAGGCCAGCTTAATAAGAAGCTTGCTACAATCTGACGCCCTGTGTAAGTGTGGTTTCATAAAGGGATGATCATTTTGATTGCAAAATGTGTCCAGTCCTTCAAAAGAATCACAAACATGACACTTTGTAAATCCAGGTGCATTGAAGAAGGACTAAGAAATGAATTTCATCTCAGCATCTGGTTACCACAACCTGAGGTGGGAGGCAATTATTCACTGTCTGAGATGAACTGTAGGGTCAGAGAGCACCAGGGTGCTGGGAAAAAGGATTTTCCACCCATCACACTAGCCAAGTTGAAAAAAAAAAAAGATAAAATGCTTGTTGTTGAAAGTCTAGGAAACAGACGCTCCAAGAAACAGCTGGTGGGGGCAAAAGTTGGTGCAACTTTAAACAACTTAACCTCTCAAAATGTAAAAAAGCCTATATCCCTTTTGCTCTATAAGGTCGCCCTACTATAGAAATTTTTCTTGTAGACATACTTACATGTATGCAAAGGATGCTATTAAAAATGTAGCAATGAAATGTTGGGACTAGGAACTGGCTAAATATGTTACAATACATTCCTACAATGAAATACTAGACAGTCACTAGAAAGAAGAAGATATAGGAACTTTTTTTTTTTTAGATTACATTAGTTTTATTTCTGTAACCTTTAAATCATACCTCACAAATTAGATTTTGTCACAACTGGATTTAGGGAAAGCAGAGGAATCGAGTTCACTATTTTCTGAAACACTGACACCAAGAAAAGGAAGGGAAGAATTACTTAGAAAAGATTACTCGCAAAAGACTATCAGAAAAATCCCTAAACGAAAGCTAAATACTTAATCATTGTTTAATGCTCATCGGTAAAAGATTTGAAATCAATTCGCTGTCATTAAGTTTCTTGTTTAAGTCCACAAATTTTCTCTAAACATTACTGATCCTTTGCTAAGGGATAAATGGATGAATTCAGCAGTACCTTGTGACATAGCTAGCTGTTGGAACATTCCATAAAAAAATGGAAAATAATTTTGTAAGAACATGATGGCAACACTCAGCAGCCAATATTTTCAGAGTTTCCAATTACCAAAAGCATATACAATTTTAGTCTAGAAAAGTAAGTCAATTTTATAAAATTAAGCTTTTTAGATTGAAAAGTATGCCACTTTAGGGGCTTCCCTGGTTGTCCAGTGGTTAGGACTTCATTTCCACTGCAGGGTTTGCTCCTTGGTGGAGGAACTAAGATCCCGCAAGCTGTGTGGCCGGAAAAAAAAAAAAAAAAAAAAAAAGCATCCCACTTTGGCACACAAAGATACTGAAAAATAGTCCCTAAAATTCTCACAAAACAATTTATAGAAAGAAAAACGTGCCCTTGTGGTGATTAAATGTAGTCGGTATTGAGACTCTTCAAAAACAGGTGGTAGGGACTTTCCTGGTGGCCCAGTGGTTAAGAATTCGCCTACCAGTGCAGGGGAAATGGGTTCGATCCCTGGTCCAGGAAGATCCCACATGCTGGGGAGCAACTAAGCCCGTGCGCCACAACTACTGAGCCCATGTGCTGCAACTACTGAAGCCCGCACACCTAGAGCCCGTGCTCCGCAACAAAAGAAGCCCCTGCTCACCGAAACTAGAGAAAGCCTGAGCACAGCAACGAAGACCCAATGCAGCTAAAAAAACCAAAACAAAACAAATAAACAATCAAAAAAATAAAAACAGGTGATATATGTGCCCTCAGCTGCTGGCTAGGGACTGGCAAATGGATGGCTGAGAGCGGTGAACGTGCCCCACGGCCATGTTCTCTCCATAGCCCAACTTCAAGTACTTGTCCAAGACAGTGATTGCCTCATTATTTAGAATCTGGAACTTGGAGATTTGAATCCTCTCCTCCATCTTCAAAGGCACGGTTTTGATAACCTCATCTTTGCCATCATGTTTCTGGACTCTCGGTAGATGACAGCAGAAATCCAGTACAGCAAAGCGCCCCTCCCTGTCGCCCAAGAATGGTGGGAATGTGAATTGGTGCAGCCACTATGGAAAACGGGATGGAGGCTCCTCAAAAAGTTAAACACAGAATGGCCATAGGATCCAGCAATTCCACTGCTGGGTATTTATCCAAAGAAAATGAAAACACTAACTCAAAAAGATATCTGTACCCCTACATTCAGTGCAACATTATTTACAACACCCAAGATATGGCAATAACTTACGTGTTCATCAGTGAATGAATGGATAAAGCAAATATGGTATATATGTATACAAGGGACTACTATTCAGCCATAAAAAAGAATGAGATGTTGCCATTTGTGACAACATGGATGGACCTTGAGGGCATTATGTAAATGAAATAAGTCAGAAAGAGAAAGGCAAATACTATATGATTTCACTTATATGTGGAATCTAGCCCTCTACCCCCCCCCCCAAAACCCATGAACTACAGATGCAAAGAACAGACCGGTGGTTGCCAGAGGCAGAGGGTGCAAGGGTTGAAATGGGTGAAGGGGGTCAAAAGGTATAAATTTCCAGTTATACAATAAATATGTCATGGAGATATAATGTACAGCATGGTGACTACAGTTAATAATAATGTGTGTGTGTGTGTGTATCTTTTTTTTTTTTTTTTGGCTGTGCCGCACAGCTTGTGGGATCTTAGTTCCCCAACCAGGGATGGAACTCAGGCCCTCAGCAGTGAGAGCACGGAGTCCTAACCACTGGACAGCCAGGAAATTCCCATATATATACATTTTAAAATATTTATTTATTTGGCTGCATTGGGTCTTAGTTGCAGCACACGGGATCTTAGTCGTGGCACGCAGGATCTTTCATTGTACCGGGAGGATTCTCTCTACTTGTGGCATGCGGGCTTTAGAGCGTGCAGGCTTAGTTACCCCACGGCATGTGGGTTCTTAGTTCCCCCACCAGGGATCGAACCCACGTCCTCTGCATTGGAAGGTGACTCTTAACCACTGGACCACCAGGGAAGTCCCATATATTTTAAAGTTATTAAGAAAGTAGATCTTGAAAGTTCTCATCATAAGACAAAAACTATGTAATGTATGGTGATGGATATTAACTAGATTAATTGTGGAGATCTTCTATAATACATACAGATAGTGAACCATTATGTTGTACACCTGAAAGTAATGTAATGTTATGAGTCATATCTCAATTTAAAAATGTTAAGGAATTAAAAATAAAAAGATTTAAGTACAAAAAGGCTATATATTTCTGTTTGAATTTGCATAAAATATTTCTAGACATATATCACAAGAAACGCAGTGGTTACTTCTATGAACTGAGGATGGCAGCTATATTATATTCTCCTAAACTGCTGAACTATTTTTTCGCCTCATGCTTATATTATTTCTAAAAAAATTTTAAACACGTTTCAAAATAGAGAGCACCTGATTTTAATCCTCTGGCTGTATTATCCTTAACAATTACCCAACCTCTCTGAGCTTGTTTCCCCATTCATACAAAGCTAAGATGAGGAGTAACTCCGACAACATGCACTAAGCAAGTAAAACAGCACACAAAATAGGCACTCAATAAATGTCACGCACACACCCACTTGGCACCAAGAAAACTTGTAAATCCTCTTAATTCAACCTTTTCTTCTTATTGGTAAGAACACTAAAGCCAACATGGTTTAGGGACTTGCCAAAGTCAATCATGTAGCCACCCGGAAAGCCAGGCTCTGATGCCTGGGTTCCTATACCCTAATATAAAAACTGATTTCATATGAGCCAAGGAATGACGGTTACTACCTTATGGCCACACCTCACTTTGCAGGAGCAGCCTCCTCCCCTGCTTCACTTGCCACACTTGATAAATCTTGATTTTTCCTAAATACCAAATCCACCATCAACTGAAGGCATCCTGCCTGGGAAGGCAGCCCCAAGGTGGAGCTCCAAGAATGTCTTAGTCAAAGGCAGCGCTAACCTCACTAGGGGGAGATAAGATTTGGGACATGGATGTGTTTTTAAAAATTGTTTGCATCTTACTGCATCCCTGCCACTCAAGTACTCAACTACTATGTTTACACACACACACACACACACACACACACACACACACACACACCCCATCCTAACTTCTAGCCCCCTGGCTTCAACACAGTACCTATATTGATTTACAATTAGGAATTTGAACAAATTCTGTTGAATGAGAAATTCTATGTAGGATCAATGTTTAACAAATGCCTGTTTTTTCGCAGTACAAACTGCTGTTTAAGCAAGAGGTATTTCAGTGATTTTTATACATAAGCCATTTGGCGTTACTAAAATGGAATGACTTTCAAAATGCTTTGTTAGGGATTTGGTGATGGCTGCTCATTTCTTTTTCTGTTTGGATGATTTCCTTAGAAAGAAAGCTTTCTGATTGTTGGGGTTTCGGTGACAGTGCAACTTACCTCCCTTCCTAATTTCATTCAAAGGATCCATCTAGCTTGTCAAGAACAAAGACCAAGATGTCTTAAATGCCTACAGGAATGACATCTTGGGTCCTACCAAGGGCAGAGGTCAAAGGGACACCGCTGAAAAGGATAGGACAGCACATGAGTCTGTTCAGAACAGTAGTGGGTAGTGTACTGTGATGGATTATAGATAAGGAGCTACGGACAACAAAGCATTTGAAGGAATGTGAGAGGGTGATAAATGGAGCCGTGAATAATTTACCGAGTTTCCATATTAACACCCTACAGCTGCTTGGTATTTCACAGTTCTAAGTTCCTTCACATAAGTGACTGTGGCAGACAGTTCCCTGCTCATCAACTTTAGTCCCCATCCTGATCTTGTTCCAGGAGCAAGGGCCCAGATGAAGCATGACTGATCCAAGTCGGTGGCTCTCAACTTTGGCTGCACTGTACAATCCCCTGGGGAGCTTTTAAAACATCCCGATAACTGGATCGCACCCCAGGCCAATTAAATCAAAATCTCTGAGGATGGAGCTCTTAATATTGACATTAAAAAAAAAAAAAGAAAGCTCCTCAGGTGAATGTAATGTTCAGCCAGGGCTGAGAATCCACTGGTCTAAGTCAATCATGATGACCCCCTTGCCTTTCGCCAATTACTGGGCTAGGGCAGACCACCGTGACCCAGTTCTAGCCAATGAGACATAAAAGGAAGTTGGCTGCAGTAGGGGGTTCTGGGGATGGTTTTATAACCAGATTGGAGGGAAGAGAGATATACGAGGTAAAACTCTACCTCTTAGTAACCATCTTCCTTCCTTTCTGAATTTTCACAACCTTGTGTAGTTAGGTGAGGAAGTGATGCTTCTTGCTGAGGCTACCATCTTGTGACAGTGGGAAGATAAGTTGGTGAAAGAAAGCCAAGAAGATGGAAAAGATGGAAAGGGCCTAGGTCCTTGGTGACTTGGTTTGGTGCTTCGGTCCCCACCCAGCCCTGAAAAAAAGTGCACTGCCTCCTTCCCTGCCAAATCCTGGCTGTCGGGTCTGGAGCATCCAGAAGTCACTCAGGTTAATTCACGTGTAGCCCATCCTCACTGCTGAGCCGGGGTGCCCCAAGCGAAGAACAGCCATGGGGAGGACAGCTGAAGAGCTAGGGGCTCTCCTGTGTAGGTGCTGTTGGCAGCGTTCAGGGATTATTTTATTGGTTTGTTCAGTGTTAGTAATAAAGCTAAGTGTGGTTCTCACCCTAGACTAGCCACTAAGCCTGGCTGCGGGGCCAAAAGTGCGCCAGGGAATGGTAAGGTGGAGCGGGGAGTGGTGAGGGTGTGTTATAATGGAGAGATTCTGAGCTCTGGGGTCTAACACCAGTGCTGTCTGACCCTCAGCAGCCCAGGTGTGACTTTGGGCAAGTTACTTGACTTCTCTGAGTCTCTGATTTCTCATCTGTAAAACTGATAATATGTCATGATGAAAGAAATGTTCACATATGGAGGTATGGGGAAGTCATTCTGGCTTATACGTGATTTAACTCGAATGTGATGCTAACTAAAACAGCCTGTTTGTGGCCCATCAAACATACACTGCACATCTACTTTAATTATTAAAGAGCGCATTGACCAGAAGTAAAGAATGTCCATGTTAAAGATAAAGATTAAATGCCTCCCTTCCTGGGATGCCAATGCTGGTACTCCTTCAATCATAAGATTCCCTTCCCAGGAGCCAAGCCCATACTGACTCGCTCTGTACATGCTGATCTGTTTTGTTTTGTTTTCTTTCTTTTTTTGACATCTTGAAGGAACAGATCCCTGATTTGCTTAGTGATCTTTGTTCTGACAAGATGTAAAACTGGCCTGAAAACCATGCTTCTCTGGAGCAGTTCCTTGGAGTCATCTGACTGTCTTCCTGTCTTCTGGGGTATAGTCCTCAGTTTCGCTAAAATAAAATTCGTTCCTATTCTTATTATAGATTGTTTATTGATTATTTTCATCGACAGTCACAGTAACGATATATCCACAATGCCTAACTCAACACATGGCACCTGAAGATCCATCCCCTTCCTGTCCCTAGAGTGGAGTGTGACAGGCTTTTGGAAACTCATCAGTTGGTCTGTAACATTATCTTTCTAGGAACCAGGAATACAAGCATTTTAATAAATCCACTGGTTGGTGGTGACGTGATAAGTGCCTGATAATTCCAGCAGAAATGCAGGAGGAAGGGCTCATTCACCAGAGTTTGAAAGAGCCTAAAGCTTGTTCCCAGATATTCCTGCAGCCCTGCAAAGAAAGCCCCATTGGCTCCGGCTCTTCCAAACAGCAGCACTGATGTCTGGCCCCATAGTCACTGTCATGTCAGACTCTAACCTCCTAGAGGATGAAGACTGTGTCCTCTAACCCTCCTCTCTATTGACTTCCTTACCTCACCCCAGTCAGCGCCAAATGTTAGCAAAAATGGAAAAAAAAAAAAAAAAAGAAGAGTCAAAGTTTCTGGGAGATTGTCAGTTCTTAAAACCATAAAATGCTGCAGCAATCTGTCCTCCCAGTAGGCGTTCCCTCAGACCCGTGAAGGAGGATTGGGGACCATTATGTTACTTACATCTGTAAATACAGGATTAGCAGATGAAAGGATGTTTTTGTTCAAATGTGACAAGTCACCCTGTGCCTTTTACCTTCACTCTGGAAATCAGGAAAGAACACAGACTTCCTAAGCAATTACAGAAACTGACTAAGAAAACCACTTGATCACTAGGAGACAAATCAGCTTCCGAAGAAATCACTCTGAAACCCTGGCTCTATTAACAACAACAAAATCCATCTTCATTAACATCTTCAACTTTGTCCTCAGAGCTTCATCCCAGAGGAATACTGAATTACACTATAAACTAATGAATGGAAACAAGTCACTTCCGCCCACCAGGCACTGCTCTTCCTCCTCTGGACTGCACGGTGCAGAAGGCTGCACTCCTCCAATTCATACAGTTTGGGGAATCGCATTCCCATGCCACTAACTGGACTCCTGAGGTCAACATCACATAGAACAAACTTTCCTCAGCCCAACGAACAGGCCATAGACTGACCCAGACACTGAACACATTTTGAGATCATTTAAGCCCCATTTTGGCATCTTAGGATATCTTAGGATATATGCTTTACAGAGAAAGAACAGCAGCAAAAACATGGGGGGGATGTCTTTTCACAAAGCTCCTTCTGCAGTCACAGCCAAGGCTGCCACTGACAATCCAAGGTTCCATCTCTCAAGTGGATGGGGCTGAGTGGGGGAAGCCCAGCCCTGAGGTTCTGTCCGCACAAGAGGAAGCAGACCAGGCAGCTTTTGTGACCTGATGTGAACGGGATATGGTCAAATATCCTGCGAGCGCCAGCCATTGGGGGCGGGGGTGGGGGTGGGGGGAGCCACCCCTCGAGCCAGGGGAAAGCAAAGTCCATTCCACGCCAATATACCAGAGCCTGAGACACGCACATGTGCAACAGCTGTTGCAAGAGAGGACTGACTATGCTGTATGCTTGGTAAATCCGAAGGAAAGCCTCGGAGTCTGCACGCCAGAGGGGCAGAGGCAAAGAAATATGAAACAGATTAGGGTAGGTAGGATAAGAGTCCATAACTTTGCCCCAAATTCTGCTTTTAGCTTTCTCTGTGCCTGCGAACACTGCTGCAAAAGGTCTCCCCACAGGACAGAGTGACATCAAGATAAAATCATAATCATGGACCACAAATGGTCCCCAAAATCCTATACTTTTCATGTCAGTTCCCCGTCTCAAGTTTCATTGTGATTTTCAAACCTTCTCTACTCTGCTCAGACCTATGATACCCCTCTTCCCTCTCCTTCCCCCTCCTTTCCCCACTCCCTCATTCTCAACAGATGATCCTGCCACCTCTTACTTCATAGAGGAAACTGGGAGTGGGAGACCTGGGTTCCGCCTCAGCCGCAATGAACCTCTCGCTTCTCAGGGTCTTCCTCTGAGAAGGCAAGTGGCTATGCTAGAGAGTCCCATGACTGTCCCAAATGCTCCCAACTGGGCTTCCCCTACCGCTCAGATATATTTTCATCGGGTGAGATCCATCTGAGACGGTATCCCTCCCCTTCCCTTGAAGGCTGACCCAAGCTTCCGAAGACCCTTTCCTGCCCCTAACCTGCTGGGGGCCACCTTACCCGGATCCCTCCCAGGGGCGCGGAAGCGGGGCTACGTGGCGCCATCGGCCTCCGTCTCTGGCGGCGTCTCCTCGTCCTCGGACGGCTCGGCGTCGCCGTCTTCCCCGCTGCGAGGGTAAGCCAGCAGGCGCATGGCTGGGGCGCAGGCGGCCTCCACCTGGCGCACCTGCTCTCGGCTCAGGCGCTCGCGCCAGGCGTGCACGGCCTCGCGGGCGTCGCGCGCCGACAGGTGGAAGGGCCGGTCGGCGCCGTAGGCCGCGCCGCGCGTCATGTTGAGAGCGAAGGCGTCGAGCGCGGCAAGAGCGCGCAGCCCGGCGAAGCGCTGCAGGCGGCGCAGCTGGGCGCGCGGCTGCCGCACGAGGTCCTCGTAGCGCAGCCTCAGGTAGCGGCGCCGCAGCCAGGAGGGCGCGCCGCGTGCGAACAGCAAGTCGCGCAGCCAGGCTTCGCAGATCACCTCGAGCGCGCCGGTCAGGAAGAAGTCGGCGCGCGGGGCGGCGGGCAGCGCGCGGGACGGGCCTCCGGGGCGAGCGCCCACGCCGTGCGCCAGCAGCACGCGGTGGAAGCGGTCGCCCCTCTGGCGGGTGCGCAGCACCTGGATGCTCTCACGCAGGAGCCCCTGCCGAGACTTGAGGCGCGAGTTGTGCACGGCCCGCGGGTCGCGGAAAAGCTGCACCACCTTCAGGTTGAGGCCGGGGTCGCGCAGCAGGGGCACCAGCACGCCCAGGTCTAGGAGGCGCACGTCCTTGATGACCACCACCGGATACTTGCGGCACTCGGCCTCCAGGGCGCGGAGAGCCACCGGTGGGCAGCTGCGCTCGCAGGCGGCGTCCTCGACGAGGCCGACCTCGGCGCGGGCCCGGGGCGCGCCGGGGCACAGCGGCGGCGAGCAGATGACCTTGTTGGTCCGCCAGCGAAAGAGGGCGGCCGTGGTGAGATTGGCCGCATCCGGGGCGCGCGCGGCGGGGTCCCCCGGCGGCGCGTACAGCTGCAGCACCGAGAAGTCACAGCGGAAGAGCGAGCGCAGCATGTCGCGCAGCGCGCCCTGCAGGCTCTCGGCATCGCCCGGATACAGCGCCTGCCACAAATGCCACATGGGTTCGTACAAGTAGAAAACGTCCGGGTGCTGGTTAAAGAGCTCGCCCAGGAAGGACGAGCCGGTGCGCCAGGTGGCGTGCACATAGATGTGCTGCTTTTCGCGAGACACCGCCTCCCCGACGGCGCCGGGGAGGTTGCCCGGGGACCTGGGGGACCTGTCCGCGTCCCCCTCCGCGGCGGGCCGCGCCTCCGCGCCCTGCTCGCGCTCGCCCGCCGCCTCCGCCTCCAGGCTCCACACTCCCAAGCTGCGCTGCAGGCCGGGGCAGTGCCCGGCGCCCTTGTCCCTGTCGCGGCCGCCGTCCAGGACAGAGGGGACAAGCAGCAGCACCAGGGTGTACAGCACCAACAGCAGCGCGAACTTGCAGTACTCCCGCCGCCGCCGCCGCCGGCCCTTCATCGTTCACCGAACCCCCCCAGAGCGGGTGGGGCGCCCTTACTCTCCCCTTCCTCGGAAATCCCGTCCGGAATCCGCTCCTCCGACCTCTTGGGACCCCTCTGCGCCGGGAGGAGCGGAGTCACCGGGGCTGTGCATCCACAAGGGAAACTCGGGAGGCGGTGGTGCTAGTGGCGGCGTCCCTGCCCTCTCCCGGCTCCGCGCTGGAGAGCCGCCTATCGGCCGGCTTGGCAGCGGCCCGCCCCGCCTTCCATCCGGCGGCTTCTCCCCGCCTCTCTACCCGCCAGGGTTCGGCCAGGGCTCTGCCAGACGCGGGCGGGGTTGCCGCGGGGTGGGGGACATCGGCTGGGGCGCAGGGAGCCAGACCCCACCTTTCCCCAACCCCTCTGTAATGAAGTCAAGTCTTCATGAATTCACTGCAAGCAAGGGAGGGGCTCGTGTGTACAGAATGTACCCAGTGACAGGACGTGGACCCCACCCGGACAACTCCACTGCCTCTCCTGTTTCACGTCCTCTGCTTGGCCATCTCTGTCGTAAGCAGATTCGCCTCCACACTATTTAGAGTGGGGCCCCTGGTCACTATCTACATCCAGCGCCCCCGTCAGCCCCGGGGTGGGTGTTACTGAGTTCTGGATGGGAGCATTTCAGTAGGATAAAAGCGGAGATTGCATAGTGCGTCGTGCTCCAGAGGAATTGGAGGCACAACTGCGTTCACGCAGAGCGTTTAATTGTTACGGTGTAGCCTTTGCGGAAATTTAAGTGTTGTGTTGCTAGGGTTTTGCCCACTGAGGGCCGTGCACATTTTACAGACACACTGAAGATCAGTTTACTCATTTGTAAAATACGGATAAGTTTTAGTGTCTCCGTACCTTCCAGCCTGAGATTTTGGGGTCCTTTGTTAGCACAGCATAACCTAGCCTATTATGACACACATGAGCAAGAGACATTTACAGAATTAGAATGGTAGAATGGTGGAATTTCTCAGGAGCTCAGTGTTTAAAAGGACCCGTAAGGAGAATGGATACCTGTATATGTATGGCTGAGTCCCTTTGCTGTTGTGCACCTGAAACCATCACAACATTGTTACTCGGCTATACTCCAATATAAAATAAAAAGCTAAAATAATAAATAAATAAATAAATGGTCCCATAAGGAGGAACATGTACTCAAGGATGGATGAAAAAGTGACAGGAAGTCCAAGAGACAGATTAAGCTTATAGTGCCTGAAATCCAAGAGAGAACTAAAAAGGCTAATTTTTGCTCTGTTTTGGGAGGACAATGAACACTCTCTTGAGAAAGTGTTGCAAGGTTAATGAGGATAGAAAGCAAATCTATTCATCTCGATCAGGGGAAGGTGTTCAAACTGGAAAAGTGAGAGCATCTCCAAAGATCTTCTCCTCTGGTCTTTTTCACCACAAAAAAAGACTCCACCTCTGAAATCACTAGCTCAGGCATTCTACTTTTTGTCCAAATTCCCTCTCATTTCAGCCACTGGTTCAAGTCCTCTCTATTTTCCAACCTCATTGACCACTCCCCCCACTTCCTTCTCAATTTTTCATATTCAGCTAAGAGACCCCAGACCATTATTTTTAATAATGTTTCTACCGATAACCTAAACTCCCTGGCCCTCTGTCTTTTCATTTCTCACTTAACAACACCCCCCAAACCCTGCTTTTGGCTTTCTCTGTGCCTGTAAACACTATTGCAAAAAGTTTCCCCAAAGGACAGATTGGCATCAAGATAAAGTCAAAATCATCAGTTTAAATGGTCGCTGAAATCCTGTGCTTTTCATGTCAATTCCCAGGCTCAAGTTCAATTGTGACTATTTCAAACCTCTTTTCTGAGACGAGGTCTACTCTGTTACCCCTCTTTGCCCTCCACCCCCCCCCATTCTCAACCGATAACCTTACTTCTTACTTCATAGAGAAAATGAAATGGTTGAAGAATCTCACTTTTCCACTATCAGACCCATATATCCACTTACTTCTGTACCCATCTTCTCCTTTGCAAGAATATTATTTTCCAATATTAATCTATAACTTTTTCCTTCCTTATGTTTTCACTTTTCCCTTCTCTCCTTTTTTAAGCAAGTAAGCGACTCTGCGCTCACCTGTAGGGAGTGATGTGACTGGGCAGAATGCAAAAGTTCACTGTTGTTTCTTTCCAAAAGCCTGCACTTGCATCCTCCAGCCAGGCATCCTTGCCACACCCTTGTCCTGCTGTCACCGGTTTCTCTGTGCTCCTCACAGCCCAGCTTCTCGGTGGAGTTGTCTCTACTTGTTCCCTCCCTGCTGTCACCTCCTACTCTTTCTCAGCACATTCCAGTCTGGATTGCAACTGCATATTGCTACCTAAACAGCTCTTTCTAAACCTATTAATGGCGTCCACGTTACTGAATCCAGGGGACATTTTCAATGTCTCGCCTATTTGACCTTGCAGTAGCATTTACACTGTTAACAGCTCCCGCCTTCAAATTCTCTCCTCTTTCAACTTTGATGACATCAACTTTGCCCAGCTTTCCTCCCATTTCATAGCTGCATCTTCAGAGCACAGCCCTTGGGAGACTGGGCTCTGTAAAACAGTGACCCTGGGACTTCCCTAGTGGCACAGTGGTTAAGACTCCGTGCTCCTGATGCGGGGGCCAGGGTTTGATCCCTGGTCAGGGAACTGAATCCCACATGCATGCCGCAGCTGGGAGTTCACATGCCACGACTGGGGAGCTGGTGGGCCACAACTAAGGAGCCTGTGAGCCACAGCTGGGGAGCTGGGGAGCCGCAACTGAGGAGCCTGTGAGCTGCAACTAAGGAGCCCGCCTGCTGCAACTAAGACCTGGCACAACCAAATTTAAAAAAATCATAAAAAAACCACCCCCTCCCCCCCCCAGAAAACAGTGACCCTAATAGTACCTACCCTGCGGGGTTATTATAAGAATTAAATCTTATAATACAGATAGCTAGCTAGCTAGATATAGATAGGACCCAGTGTATGACATGGAGTAACAGTCGAGTATTATGCTACTGTCATTGTTGCAAGAAGGTCACCCTCCTCTGTCTGGTCATTCACTGTTAGAATGTTTAAATTCCTTCAGGCTCAGCCCTAGGCCCTTTTTCTTCTTCAATAACCCAGATTGACATTTCTGGCCCAGATTCCTCCTTGGAGCTCCAGACCTAGAAATCCAGTTGCCTACTTGACAACCCCTCTTGGTTGCCTCAAGGTCATCTCAAGTTTAATATGTGCATGGGAAAACCATTGATTTTATTATGCAGTCAGAAATGTAGAAGGAGTTGGTCTTGGCACCTCCCTCTTTCTCAGCCCCCCCCCCCCAATCCAATCCATCGCCAAGGCAAGTTGGTTTTAACCTCCTTATATCCCTTTAATTCATTTACTTCTCTTCATTGCCACTACCACCAGCCTAGCCCAGGTGAGCACCCTCTGTCCCCTGGAGCACTGGAAAAACTGCTTAGCCGGTCTCTGTCTTCACTCTGCTCGCCTCTGATTTTTCTTTTTTTATCTTAGTTTGGCTGAGCCACGTGGCATGTGGGAATCTTAGTTCCCTAACCAGGGATCAAAGCCGTGCCCCCTGCAGTGGAAGGGCAGGGCCTTAACCACTGGACCACCAGGGAAGTCCCCTCTCCTCTGGTTTTGAATCAGTGATTTATTCTAGCCCTGTTACTCCTGGACTTGGAGTCTGTCATGGCTTCCAGTGGGCGTTTGGATAAAGACAAATCATTAAAGCTTGTAAATTGTGTGGTTAGGGGTCTTGAATGCCAGAGCTAATCATGGTGTCAAGCACATAGCTGACTGCTGGAGGAAGCACTTTTGCATTTGGTCTTTGAAAGCAAACTACTATTTTTATTGAGGGAGTAAATAATATTAGCAGAAATGACTTTCCAAAAATAGTCTTGCTGGAGTCCAGTGGATTGAGATGGAGGCAGGGAGACGTACTGGGATGGAAGGGGAGGAGAATTCGAAATGGTTGGCAGTGGGAAAGACAGGGATGGAGAGAGCCTGGGAAAGCAGAATCTGCAGGCCTGGCTGAGGGAAAATGAAACCAGTGGTTGAGGTGAGAAAAAGAAAAAAAATGATTCCTTTTGATTCATTTATCCTGCTACCGTTTCTCTTTTTCATGAGGTTTCAAACATTACAAGCAGGGGTGCTAAAATCACATCTTTAATATTTTAACAACCCTGGACTGGAGACCAAACTTCCTCAGAAATTGCTGGAACTTTTCTTTGTATCTTTTTCATGTCTTGATATTTATTCAAAAATATTTACCAGATGCAATCATGTACCTGGGCTTACGCTGGGCTGAGGAGATAGATACATGGTGAGGAAAACAGTCCCTGTCTCTGCTCTCATGACCTCTCCAGCCTAGCAGAGGAGACCAGCTGTAACCAAATAAATCCCCCAGTGTGTAAATAACCCCAAACTTAGCCAAGTGCTATGAAGGAGAGGAACACAGTTCTGTGAGAGTGTAACAAAAATGCCCCTCTTAGACTCTCTGTGTGTGTGTGTGTAGTAAAGCCTTCCCAGAAAGGAAACTTGAGCTGAGATCTGAAGATGGAGAAGGACCCAATTAAATGAGGTGGCGATGGAGTAACAGAAGACAACCTGGCCAGTTCAAGGAACTTAGACCATTTTGCTATTCTTGCAAATTTGTTTTTCCATATAAATTTTAGGGTCAACTTGTCTAGGTTCAGAATAAAGCTTATTGGTATTTTTATTGAGACTGCGGTAAATTTTTAAAATGACTTAGGGAGGAGAATTGTCTTTATGATATTGACTTGTCCTATCCAAGATACAGGAATGTCTTTCCATTTGTTCAAGACTCCTTTTGTGTCTTTCAGGACCATTTTAAGACTTTTATTGTATAGATTAGCATATTCCTTGTTCAATTTATTCTCAAGTATTTTATCTTCTTTGTTGCTATTGTAAATGGATTTTTCTCTAAGATTGCATCTGCTAACTGGTATTGTATACATGAAGCAGCTGATTCCTTTATGTTAATTTTATATCCTGCTAACTTACTGAATTCTTTCACTGTTTGAGTTAGTTTTTATTATTGACTCTGTAGGGGCCTCCAAGTTTACTATCATGTCATCTGCAAATAGAAATAGTTTTATTTCTCTTTTTCAAACTCTTATGCCTCTAATTAATTTCTCTTGTCTAATTCTATTGGCTAATTCCTTCAGTTTAGTGTTACATAGTCATGGAGATAATGGGTATCCTTACCTTATTCCTGATCTTAACAGAAATTCCTAAAATACTGGGTTTAGGATTAAGGTGTATACCCTCATACCAGCACCCCACCCACATGTTATCATGTAAAGGAAGTATCCACACATTTCTATTTTCTTGAGTGTTTTTAAAATTAGGAAATACAGTTAAATTCTGCCAAAGGCTTTTTTCACATCACTGTAGATAATCATATGATTTTTCTCCTCAGATGTGTTAATATGGTATATTATATTAATGAATTTCATAATATTGAAGCAACCTTTGATTTCAGGATTACATCCCAACTAGACATGAAGTATTACTTACTAATGTCATGTTGGATCATGTTTGCTTATTATTTAGTATTTTTGCACCTATGTTCGAGATTTAATTTGCAGTTTTTTTGTGCTGTCTTTATAAGGTTTAGGTATCAAGATTATACTTGCTTTGGGACTTTCCTGGTGGTGCAGTGGTTAAGAATCCGCCTGCCAATGCAGGGGATACATGGTCGAGCCCTGGTCCGGGAAGATCCCACATGCCACAGAGCAACTAAGCCAGTGAGCCACAACTACTGAGCCTGTGCTTTAGAGCCTGCAAACCACAACTATTGAGCCCACGTGCCACAAGTACTGAAGCCTGCACACCTAGAGCCTGTGCTTCACAACAAGAGAAGCCACCACAATGAGAAGCCTGCTCACTGCAACAGAGTAGCCCCTGCTCTCTGCAACTAGAGAAAGCCCACATGCAGCAACAAAGACCCAACACAGCCAATAAATAAACAAATAAATTAATTTAAAAAAAGATTATACTTCATAAAAATAATGTAAATGTTCTCCTTCATTTTCCATGCTATGCAATAATTTATGTACTATTTGAACAATCTTGTCTGTGGATGTTTGGCAAAATTCTTCTGTGAAACCATCTGGGCCAACTGCTTTTTTGTGGGATAGTTCTTTTATAACGTTAAAGAAATTGATTTGTTTAAGCTTTGTCTCTCTAATGGGGTCAATTTTTTTTTATTACTTTTTTTTATTGGCTGTGTTGGGTCTTCATTGGCTGCACATAGACTTTCTCTAGTTGCGGCAAGCAGGGGCTACTCTTCATTGTGGTGCACAGGCTCCTCATTGTGGAGGCTTCTCTTGTTGCAGAGCATGGGCTCTAGGAACATAGGCTTCAGTAGTTGTGGCACATGGGCTCAATAGTTGTGGCTCATGGGCTCTAGAGCGTGGGCTCACTAGTTGTAGCGCACAGACATAGTTACTCCATGGCATGTGGTATCTTCCTGGGGCAGGGATCGAACCTGTGTCCCCTGCATTGGCAGGTGGATTCTTAACCACTGTGCCACCTAGGAAGTCCTTTAATGGGGTCAATTTTAACAACTGTATTTTCCTAGAAAATTATCCATTTCATCTGTTTTCAAATTTATTTGCATAGAGGTATATAAAAGTTCTCGATTAAAAAAATTTCTTCTGTTTCAATGGTTATTTCCCTCATGTCATTTCTAACTTTGTATATATCTGCCCCTCACCCTTCTTTTTCTTGAAACACTAGAGAAATTTCTGCTAAGATCAGGAACAAGGTAAGGATATCCATTATCTCCACAAATGTTTAACATTAAAATGGAGCTATTAGTCAGTACAATAGTGGTTTGTCTATTTTACTAATTTATTCAAGAAAAACAGGGTTTTGATTTACTAATTAGATGTAAAAATATAGTTTTTCTATTTTTTACTCATTAATTTCTGCTTTTATCTTTATTTTTTCCTCCTTGTGCTTTTACTTTGTTTACTTTGTTGTTCCTTTTCTAGTGTTTTGTGTTGGGAATATATATATATATATATAAATATATATATATAATTTTTTTTTGGCCACACAGCATGTGGGATCTTAGTTCTGTGACCAGGGATCGGACCTTATGTGGAAGTGTGAAGTATTAACTACTGGACCACCTGAGAAGTTCCCAAGTTGGGAATTTAATTCATATATTTTTATGTTTTCATTTTCTCATGTTATTTGTATTGATATTATTCATTTGTTGATATCTATTGATATTGTTTAAGGGTATGGACTTTCATCCAATCATTTGAAAAATTATATCCAATAATTTCTGAGATGTAGTGTTTTCATCAGCATTATTTTTAAATTAATTCCATTATTTCATTTTTTAATTTCCCTTCCTCTTAAGAATTATTTAATAGAACATTTAAAAATTTCCAAGTAGAATTTCTGGTTAGCAAAACCAGAGAATTGTAAAATTTATATGGACCCATAAAAGACCCAGAATTGCCAAAGCAATCCTGAGGAAAAAGAACAAAGCAGGAGGCATAATTCTCCCAGACTTCAGACAATACTACAAAGCCACAGTCATCAAAACAGTGTGGTATTGGCACAAAAACATACAGATCAATAGAACAGAATAAAGACCCCAGGAAAAAACCCATACACATGTGATCACTTAATCTTTAACAAAGGAGGCAAGAATATAAAATGGGAAAAAGTCTCTTCAGCAAGGGGTGCTGGGAAAGTTGGACGAATGTATGTAAATCAATGAAGTTAGAACACACCCTCATGCCATGCACAAAATAAACTCAAAATGGATTAAACTTAAACATGAGCTATGACACCATAAAACCCCTGGAAGAGATCATAGGCAAAATATTCCCTGACATAAATCGTATCAATGTTTTCTTAGGTCATTCTCCCAAGGCATTAGAAATGAAAACAAAAATAAACAAATGGGACCTAATCAAGTTTACAAGCTTTTGCATAGTAAAGGAAACCATAAACAAAATGAAAAGGCAACCTACGGGATGGGAGAAAATATTTGCAAACAATGTGACTGACAAGGGCTTAATTTCCAAAATATACAAACAGCCTATACAACTCAATACCAAAAAAACAAACAACCCAATTGAAAAATGGGCGGGAGACCTAAATAGACATTTCTCCAAAGAAGACACACAGATGGCCAATAGGCACATGAAAAGATGCTCAACATCGCTAATTATTAGAGAAATGCAAATCAAAATTACAATGAGGTACCACCTCACACCAGTCAGAATGGCCATCACCAAAATGTCTATGAATAATAAATGCTGCAGAGGGTGTGGAGAAAAGGAAACCCTCCTATACTGTTGGTGGGAATGTAAATTGGTGCAGCCACTAGGGAGAATAGCATGGAGGTTCCTCAAAAAACTAAAATAGAGTTGCCATATGATCCTGCAATCCCACTCCTGGGCATATACCCAGACAAAACTATAAGTCAAAAAGATACATGCAGGACTTCCTAGGTGGCGCAGTGGTAAAGAATCTGCCTGCCAATGCAGGGGACACGGGTTCGAGCCCTGCCCTAGAAAGATTCCACATGTCGTGGAGCAACTAAGCCCATGCGCCACAACTATTGAAGCCCACGCACCTAGGGCCTGTGCTCCACAACAAGAGAAGCCACTACAATGAGGAGCCTGTGCACCACAATGAAGAGTGGCCCCCGCTCGCAGCAACTAGAGAAAGCCCGTGTGCAGTAACGAAGACCCAATGCAGCCAATAAATAAATTAAATAAATAATTAAAATTTTAAAAAAGTCCCTAAAAAAAAAAGATACATGCACCCCTATGTTCATAGCAGCACTATTTACAATAGCCAAGACATGGAAACAACCTAACTATCCATCAATGGATAAAGATGTGGTATATATATATATATATATATATACACACAATGGAATATTACTCAGGCATAAAAAGAATGAAATAATGTCATTTGCAGCAACATGGATGGACCTAGAGATTATCATGCTAAGAGAAGTAAGTCAGAAAGAGAGAGACAAATAACATGTTATCACTTATATGTGGAATCTAAAATATGATACAAATCAACATCTCTACGAAACAAAAACAGACTCACAGATATAGAGAATAGACTTGTGGTTGCCAAGGGGGAGGGTGGGTAGGGGAGGGAAGGATTGGGAGTTTGGGATTAGCAGAGACAAACTATTATATATAGGATGAATAAACAACAAGTTCCTACTGTATAGTACAGGGAACTATATTCAATAGCCTTTGACAAACAATAATAGAAAAGAATATGAAAAAGAACATGAAAAGAATATGAAAGGAAATATCTATATGTATATATATGTGTGTATATATATATATATAACTGAGTAACTTTGCTATATAGAAGAAATTAGCACAACATTGTAAATCAACTATACTTCAATAAAATTTTTTAAAAATGGTACTGGGATAATTGGGCATCCATATGTAATAAATGAACCTCCACACATACCTCACACTTTTTACAAAAATTCACTCAAAATCAATCATAGACCTAAATGTAGGATGTAAAACTTTTGTAAGAAAACATAGAAAAAAATCTTTGTGCCCTGGGGTTAGGCAAAGAATTCTTAGATATGACCTCAAAAGTACCATCTATAAAATTAAAAATTGATAAGTTGGACTTCATTAAAAGTAAAAATCTTTGCTCAACAAAAGATGCTGTTAAGAGGATAAGATTAAAAGCTATATATTGGGAGAAAATATTTATAAATAACAGATCTGACAAAAGACATAACTAGAATATACAAAGAACTCTCAAAACTCAACAATAAGGAAACGAAAAGCCCAATAGGAAAATGCACAAAAGATTTCCACAGACACGGCACCAAGGAAGATATTCCACTGCATTTCCTGTAAGAAAAGATGTTCAACATCAATAGTAAAATGCAAATTAAAACCACAATGAAACCACTGAATACCTATTATAATGACTTAAAAAGACTGGCAATACAAGCGGCTGGCAAGGTTGTAGCGCAATTACAACTCTAACACACTGCTGGTGACAGTATAAAAGTGGTTCAAACACTTTGGAAAAACAGTTTGACAGTTTCTCATAAAGTTAAAAATACACTTACTACATGACCCATCAATTCCATGGCAACATATTTACCCAAAAGAAATGAAAACTGATGTTCAAACCAAATCCTCTATGTGAATGTAGCAATTTTTAAATAATTGCTAAAAATTGGAAACAATCTAAATGTCCTTCAGCTGGTGAAAGGAGAAACAAACTGTGTTGATCTATACGGTGAAATACTACTGAACAATAAAAAAGAGCACAATATTGATAATATACAACATGGATGAATCTCAAATGCATTATTCTATGTGAAAGAAACCAGGCTCAAAAGTCTACATACTGTATGATTCCATTTATATTATATTCTGGAATATGCATAAGTATATTGACAGAGAAGAGATTAGTGGTTGCCAGGGATTAAGGACAGAGTAGAGGAACTAATTATAAAGGGACAGAATGAGGGAGTTTGGCAGGGGGAGGGGGTGTAATTATAACTATTCTGTATCTTGCCTGTGGTGGTAGTTACATGACTTGGTGCATCTGTCAAAACTCATAAAACTATATACCCCAAAGAATGAATTTTACTGTAGGTTAATTAAAAAATAAAATTAAGAAATCCAGGGCTTCCTAGGTGGCGCAGTGGTTAAGAATCCGCCTGCCAATGCAGAGGTCACGAGTTCGATCCCAGCTCCAGGAAGATCCCACATGCCGCGGAGCAACTAAGCCCGTGTGCCAAAAAAGAAATCCAGATATTTCTAGCCCTGCATTCTTCCAAAGACCAAGCTCAAATGGATGACAAGGTGGGCATAGGGTTTGCCTGCAACCCACGTCTAAGCTCTAACAGGAGTTCACCCCTGTTATAGGTTGAGTTCTCTGTTGAAGCAGACTCTGAGATGGAGATTAGCATGCAGGAGATTTACCAGAGGGGACCCTTGGCATCAATGTCTATTGAAGGGAATGGAAGGATGCAGGAATGGAAAGGGGGAGAAGCTGGGTTACAACAGGAACCCAACAACTCTTTTCATGTACCACATGGTGAGCTTTGAAGATGGAATGGCCATTCAGAGTTGTCCCAAGTTGAGGCGACAGGCCCACTGTCATTCGATTATTAGATTCGGGCTGATTCGGGCATAGAAGGCTGTAACTTTGGGTGAGGCAGCTCTCTTCAGCCAAGGCAATCTCTGAAGAGGCTGGCAGCTGAGGGATTTCTGTGGGCACCACTCCCAGCAGCTGGGGAACATTTTCTTTATTCCTGAAGGAGAATCTGGACAGTATCCACCACATGCTCTGACATCGTCAAAGGAGGAGGTATTTCAATCTTCTTTACCACCTCCCCAAGGGCAGGAAGGGTGGTTTCCTGTTGAAATCCAATAACGACTCATTTTCCAGGTCCCCTTGTATTTTCTGTTAGAAACTTAAATCAGCAAATAAATGTATTTTCTGGGCAAAGAGTATCTTCTCACAGGAATTTTTTCCAGTTTTACACATTTTCCTTCCTTGTTGTAATATGTATAATTTATCTCGTGAGGACGAAAACATAGATTTTAATGGAATTTGGTTAAGTTTGTTGATTTTTTTTCTCATCAGAAAAGAAAAAATAATTAATTACACAGTGCAGGTCAAGGCATCTTTCATAATACTCTCACTTCACATTCTTAAGATGTTGACTTTCTAGCATGGATAGTCTTCCAAGCTTTGGCCAAAGTGAGGCAGGGATTATTCTAGAAATATTCTTAGGAAATCACTGTATACCACTCCATGTCCCACAAATACAGAGGCTGCACTGTGAGAGGAGGGTTAGTTACCATCTTTCCTCTTCAAACATGACTCTATTCCCCGTGATTCCCTTGCTACCTCTCAAGCTCCTCCTTCTTAATCTCTTTCATAGTCTCCACTAACCTAAAATACTGGGAATCCCATCCCGGGGCCCCCCTTCTCATTGCACTCAACCACTGAGACTCCATTGCCATGGCCTTTCCCAGCAAGTTTACATTGTTCACCCAAATGCCATTTCCAAGTTTCTCTTTTGAACTCCAATCAGTCTCCTATTTCCACATCTGTCTCAGCACCTCCACCCGGATGCCCCCAAGCGTCTCAAATTCATTTTGTCCCAAACCAAATCCTCTACAGCCCTCTACAGATCTGCTATTCTTCATGAATTTCCTGTTTTGAATAATGCTATCATTACACACCAAGATGGCAGAATTAGAACCCTCACAGTCATCTTTGAGCATGCCTCCCCTTTTCTCAGGCACCACATCCAGCCACTCACCTCAGCCCAGAGACCTACCATGTGAATGTCTCTTAAGCTTGCCTTCATCATTGACACTTTTCCCTGTAACATGTCACCATGCATCAATCCACACTGTGTTTTTCCTCTAAGGCTTTGTGTGATTTGTCACCTCTCAATTGATCTCTCTGCTTCCATCCCTCGCTGCCTCCACACCTTTAAAATACAGCTCTCTGAGGCTCACAAGATAAGCCCACACTCCTTAGCACACCTCATAAGGTTTTTCATAGAGCTGTCATTCCTCTTTAGCATGCCTTCTAAGAGTTTCACAGTCTGGCACCAACCTATCTCGATAGTCTCACTTTCCACCACCTCCTTCCTCTTCCTCTCCCATCCTCCGTTCCAGTTCTGTTGGCACACTGTGTTTTATGCTGTGTATTCGAACCAGACTGTTCTGGGTTTCGCAAAAAGGCTGAGTAGTTTGATACTTCTAAATCTGAGCTCAAGTTTTTCCCTCTGCCTGAAATACCCTTTGCCCACATCTCAGTCTACGATATGGCCCTGAGGTTTGAAACTCACATCTAAAGTTCCTTCAACAGAATTAATGATTCACTTTCTGGGTTCCCATGGAATCTTGTGTACCTGTGTATTACGATACCTCTTACCTACTGTTTGAGTTTGTTTCCCTTACTAGATGGACTCTGAGCTCCAGAAGAAAACTTGAAATATATGTTCAATTGATGTTTGGTTTGAACTAGTGTATTTAATATCCTTGGTATAGTTAGCCCATTAAGCTGAGACTACTAATTACACCTAAGAATGAATTTTAATTAGATGCTCTACTGTAGGTTAGAAACTATGGAAGCAAACATTAATGTGTTGAGGTTAAAGGAAGGCAGAAGTGATTCTGAAGAACTAATTCGGGAAACAGAGAGGAATGAGGGACCCGCATGGAAGAAAGAAACGAAGATAAATCAGAGGTGGACATTATTTAAAGACAAATTCACCCACTTGAACATTCTGTCCTTGCTGTTCTATCTTATTATATATGCAGGCTGATGTGCCCTGATGCCAAACGAAAAATAGCTGATAAAAACACTGTGTAACTCAGTACTTAAGGAGTTGAAAATTTTTACTGTATATATTAGTCATGATTTTTATTGTTCTTAGATTGCTTTTATAGATGTAACTTCTTGATGAATGCTTTTTTTGTAAATGAATTCAAGGTGTAGATAAAGAAGAAATGAAATATACAAGTCTATTTTAGTCACTTAGCTTGCTGGTTCTGTTGGACAATTTTCCATAATCTATAAAATGTCACCCTCTGCTGGAGGAAGAAAATATGTACAATTCAACTTTGTCATGAAGTGTTATTTCTAGTCAACATGATTAACTACTCAGAACTATAGAACTTTCAGTAAGATGATCATACCTGTTCAGCTGATGAAGAATTACTAAATCACCCAAGTATTAATAAATATTACTCCTCACTCTGGTTTGTTTGAGGACAGGTTTTCTTCAATGGGCAATTCAGTTCAAGTATTGTTGCAATACAAATAAACGTGAGTTTCTCCATTGATATGGAGGGAATAAACTAGCAGTGGAGGAAATCGTTGCAATGCAAATAGAAGTGATTGTTCTTTTTCCTCTTGAGAGCAAGCAAAACAAAGAGAACGTGGAACAGGCTAGAGGAGAAAGATAACCTGGCCTGAAAGAGTTAATCATTCCTTGTTTTACTTTAGCTGTCACTAATCTGTAGTAACTAGATTTTTACTTCACAAAGCTAACTAACTCCCTGATACTTAGCTCTGTGTGAATCACATCCTGTCTCTCACTCCCTAGCCCTGTTAGTTCCCGGGAGCCTATACGGCTATTGCAACAAAATCATTCCTATAGTTTGTTTTGCATTTCAGAAAGTAGGTCTGCAGCCGACAAACCATAGACACGCAGACAATCAACAAACTGCCCGGCAAACGGACAATCAACAAACTGCCAGACCCCAGTCACCGGGTGGCCTGATGCCAGCTATGACTGTTTTAAAATATTGCAAAGGAAAAAAAGAATAATGCAAAGGGAAAAGAATGCAAGACCTCTACCACCTTGATCCTTATCATATACCCCAGACTGCGAGCCCCCACGTATAAAATCTTCGCTAACTCCCAAGGATGGGCGCGGGGCACAGTTCTTGAGGCACTAGTTTGCTGTGTCTTCACTTTGCCTAGCAAAGAGAAATAAAGCCATCTCTCTCTTCCTCCAAAATCTCTATCTCCGTATTTCTATGAGGGCTCAGTGCACCGAATAGCCGTTATTATGATAACAGTATCCTTCAAAATGTTTTAACAAGCAGCTCTTTCTCAGGAGGACTTGCCTTCTGTTTTCAGCTGTTTGCTGTTAGCACTTGACATGGAAGTATTAGGTATTAAAATGAGCTACTGTAGAGGTGGGACTTCCAAAATGGGTTAGTGAGAAACTCAACAAATCCGTTCCTCAAAAAGCAATGATGAAACTGACAACATTGGGGGAAAAAAAAGGCAAACCGAAAACAAAGACAAACAGAAAAACTCACCAACTTCTTCAGGACTCTGGAAGTTGGCCAGAAGGAGAGGAAAGAAAGGGGCAGAAAAAAAGTTTCAGAAATAATGACTAAAACCATCCCAAATTTGATGAAAAATATTAATCTACACATACAAAAACTTCAGTGAATTCCCTGTAGGATGAACATAAAGAACTCTATACCTAAACATATCATATTCAAACTGTTGAAAGTCAAAGAAAAAATCCTGAAAACCACAAGAGAAAAATGACTCATCAGGTGCAAGGGAATCATGTCACATATAAGGGAATCACAGTGACTTCCTTCTCATCAGATACAATGGAGGGCAAAAGGTGGTGGTATGGTGTATTTAAGTGACAGAAGAAAAAATATGTTAACCAGAATTCTATATCTAGCAAAACCATATTTCAAAAACAAAGGCAATGGGTAAAGGATCTGAATAAACAGATCTCCAAAGAAGATATAGAAATGTCCCATAAGCACATGGAAAGATGCTCAACATTATTATCCTTCAGGGAAATGCAAATAAAAATCACGATGGGATATCAATTCACACCGACTAAGGTGGCCATTATCAAAGTCAGATAGAAATAAGTGTTGGCAAGGATATGCAGAAATCAGAAGCTATATACACCGCTGGTGGGAATGTAAAATGATGTAGCCACTTTGGAAAACATTCTGGCAGGTCCTCAGAAAGTTAAACATACAGTTAACGTTTGACTCAGCAATTCCACCTTTAAGTATGTATCCAAGAGAAATAAAGACACATGTCAACACAAAAACTTGTACGTGAATATTCATAGCAGCAATATTCATACTAGCCCAAAGAGGAAACTACTCAAATGGCCATCAACTGATGAATGGACAAATATGGTATATCCATACAATAGAATATTACTCAGCCATAAAAAGAAATTAATTGCTGCTACATGCTACAACCTGGATGAACTTTGAAAACATAATGCTAAGTGAAAGAAGCCAGTCATGAAAGACCACACATTATATTATTCCATTTTTATGAAGTCTCCAGAATTTGCAAATGTATAGAGACATAAAGCAGATTAGTGGTTGCCTAGGGCTTGGGAGGGGAGTGGGGTTGTGGAAGAATGACAGCTAAAGGGTACAAGATTTCTTTCTGTGTTTATAGCAATGTTCCTAAGTTGATTGTGGGTGATAGTTGCACAGCTCTGTGAACTTACTAGCAACCATTGAACTGTACACTTTAAATATGTGAATTGTATGGTATATAAATTAGATCTCAATAAAGCTGTTATCAAAAAAGAAGTACAATTAAAAGTTATGCTGATAGGGAATTCCCTGGTGTTCCTATGGTTAAAACTCGGCGCTTTCACTGCTGGAGCCTGGGTTTGACCCCTGGTCAGGGAACGAAGATCCCACAAACTGTGTGGCATGGCCAAAATAAATAAATAAATAAAGTTATGATAAAGGCTCTAATGGAAAAACTGCACAATAGCAAGACTAGATATGTAATGTCACAACAGAGATGAAAACTGAAATAATTTTTTTTAATGCTAGAGAGGGTAACATCATTGAAACAGTGGAGAAGGGAGCTCCAAGGATTCATCCCTCCACAGAAGCAATGATTAAGCTGACAAAAATGATCCAAATCAACTCTTTTGGAACTCTGGAACTTAATAAGAAAAACTTACAACAACCATAGGAGTTATTAATGGGAAAAGAGGCTGCTAAATTTTGGTGAGAGATCATTGTAGCATTTCTGTTTATTCACATACCATCCCCCATGCCCCAGCTTGGCAGTGGTTGTGGGGACAGTGGCCTTACTGCTGTGGATTTCTGGTACCAGAGGGGGTAGTACAAGTGTTATTCTTAAAGAATTGTGGTTGTGTATTTTGACCTACCTGGTGTTTTCCTGAGGGATCAGCTTAAAGTCTTCCTTTTGTTTCACCTCCTCCCTTGAAGATTTCTCAGGACTGAAGTGACTCCGGGGTGGCATCTGTCAAAAGTACTTGAAAGCACATCCTCTTCACAGCTACCTGAGGCAAAGGACAATGGAAGGGGCAAGCAGCATTCAGACTTAAAAGCCTGAGAGAAGATACATAGGAGAATAAAGGCTTTGAAGGGCTCCTGCATATATCAGTGAATCTGGAGGGCCACGCACATGCCCAGGATTGGACACATGCTTAGAAAAGACCTGAGAGGACAACAGGCTTTTATCTCTGACTGAACTTTGGACTCCATGTAGCAGGAGGTGAGAGCTAAGGTAGGGTTATAGGTATTCTGACTAAACGTTAAAGGAGTGTCCCAGCTCAGAGTCAATCTGCAAAGACCAAAAGATTTTTTAAAGCTCCATGTATCTAAAGAAGTCTCTTTAATGTTGTTGGCTGACTGCTGAGATAATGGAATGGAGTCTCCAGTGACCACACATGATAAGGAATACAGTCTTTGCAAAAAAAAAAAAAGGGAAAGTCACTAAATGAGTAAATGACTGCAGCCCACAAAAAACAAGAAAAAATCCTGGGGAGAGTTTACCCAAGTAGGATAGATTCAAAGAGATCCACACTGAAACACATTAGAATCAAATTGTTGAAGAACAAAGAGAAAATCAACAAAACAGCAAGAGATAAGTGGCATGTCCTGTAAAAGGAATGCTCAATAAGATTAAGAGCCAATTTCTCATCAAATAATATGGGAGACAGAATGCAGTGAAATGACATATTTAAAGTGCAGAAAGAAAAAAAAAACTGTCAACCAATAACACTATATCTGGCAAAAGTATCCAAAGAGAAATTGAGATTCCTTGGTAAAAGCTGAAGAAGTTTGTTGCTAGTAGACCTGCCCTACAAGAAATACTAAAAGGGAGTCCTTCAGGATGAAATAAAAGAGCCCTAGACAGTAACTTAAAGCCATATGAAGAATACCAGTACAGGTAACTACATAGGTAAATATAAAAGTCTGGGGAGCTACCTGGCAGTACAGTGATTGGAACTCTGTGCTTTCACTGCCAAAGGCCCAAGTTCGATCCCTAGTTGGTGAACTAGGATCCCACAAGCTGTGTGGTGTGGCCAAAAATACACACACACACACACACACACACACACACACACACACACACCCCAGTATGATTGGATCTTTGGTTTGGAACTCCTCTTAGTTTTACTATGTGATTTAGAAGACAAATGCATCAGAAATAATTATGTCTGTGTGAATGGGCACACAATGTTTAAAGATGTAATTTGTGACAATAACAACAAAGTGGGATGGAATAGAGCTATATAGATGCAGAGTTTAATATGCTATTGAAGCTAAGTTGTTATCAATTCAAACTATACTGTTACAAATTTAGGATGTTAATTGCACTCCCCAAGATAACCACTAGGAAAATAACTTAAAAAAATACAGAAAAGGAAATGATGAAGTAATCAAAACAGTACACTAGAAGAAAAAAAATCAATGAAATACAAAAGAAAACAGTAATAAAGGAACCGAGGAACAAAAATGATACACAGAAAATAAGTAGTAAAATGACAGAAGACAGTCCTTCCTCATCAGTAATTACTTTAGAAATAAATGGATTAAACTATCCAATTAAAAGGCAGACATTGGCAGAATGTATTTTTTAAAAACCCAAGAACATGACCTAACAACATACTGTCTGCAAGACTCAATTTTCTTCCTTCCTTCCTTCCTTTCTTTCTCTTTCTTTCTTTCTTTCTTTTCCTTTCTTTCTTTCTTTCTTTCTTTCTTTCTTTCTTTCTTTCTTTCTTTCTTTCTTTCTTTCCTTCTTTCTTTTTTTTCTTTCTTTCTTTCTTTCTTTTCTTTTTCTCTTTCTCTTTCTTTCTTTCTTTCTTTCTCTCTCTCTTTCTTTCTTCTTCTTCTTCTTCCTTCCTTCCTTCTTTTCTTTCTTTCTTTTTCTTTCCTTCTTTCTTTCTTTCTTTCTCTCTTTCTTTCTTTCTTTCTTTCTTTCTTTCTTTCTTTCTTTCTTTCTTTCTTTCTTTCCTTCCTTCTTTCTTTCTTTCTCTCTCTCTCTTTTCTTTCTTTCTTTTTCTTTCCTTCTTTCTTTCCTGTGCCGTGTGGCTTGCAAGGATCTCAGTTCCCCAACCAGGGATTGAACCTCAGATCTGTCAGTGAAAGCCCAGAATCCTAACCACTAGGCCACCAGGAAACTCCCTCAATTTGTTTATTTTTTTAAATTTTATTGGAGTATAGTTGATTTACAATGTTGTATTAGTTTCAGGTGTATAGCAAAGTGATTCAGTTACACATATACATATATTCAGTCTTTTTCAGATTCTTTACCCATATAGGTTATTACAGAATATTGAATAGAGTTCCCTGTGCTATACAGTAGGTCCTTGTTGGTTATCTATTTTTATACATAGTAGTGTGTGTATGTTAATCTCAAACTCCTTATTTAAGGAGACTCAATTTAGGTTAAAAAAAAAAAAACCCTACACATGGGATAAAATGAAAGGATAGAAAACAACATCCCTTGCTAATAGTAACCAAAAGGTATGAGATGGCTATACTAATATCAGACAAAATAAAATCTAAGTCAAAATTTGTTACAAGAGGAAAAGAAGGATATTACATATTGATAAAATGTCAATCAAGATAATACAAAAATTATAAACATATTCACACTTGAAAACAGGACCCCAAAATATATATAAAAAATTGAGAGCATTGAAAAGATAAATAGACATATTTTTGAAAGGAGAAATAATAGTTTGAGACTTCAATATCCCACTTTCAATAATGGATGGAACAACTAGACAGAAGTTCAGCCAGGAAATAGAAGATTGAATAACACTATCAACCAACTAAAACTAACAGACATATATAGAACAGCCCACCACCAGCAACAGAGTACATGTTCTTCTAAAGTTTACAGGGGTCATTTTCCAGGATAGGCAGCATGCTAGGCCACAAAGCAAGTCTTAATAAATTTTTAAAATATTAAATCATACAAAGTATCTTTTGCAACCACAATGAAATAAGACTAGAAATTAATAAGAGAAGGAAAGCCAAAAAATTCACAAATATGTGGAAATTAAACAACTAATTGGTCAAAGAAGAAATGAGAAATTAAAAAATACTTTGAGTTGATCAAGAATAAAAACATAGCATATCAACCCTAATGTGATTCAGCAAAAGCAGCGCTCAGAAGGGAAATTAATACCTGTAAATGACTACAGTAAAAAATAAAGATCTCAAATTAATAACCTAACCTCATGCCTTAAGAAACTAGAAGAGGAAAAGCAAGCCAAATCCAAAACTAGTAGAAGGAAGGAAATAATAATGATAGAGCAGAGATAAATAAAATAGAGAATAGAAAAACAGTAAAGAAATCAAGTAAACTAAAAATTGATTCATTGAAAATATCAATAAGGTTGACAAACCTGTAGCTAGAGTTTAAGAAAAAAAGAGATAATTTGAAAATAACTAAAATCAGCAATGAAAATGAGGACATCATTACTGACCTTACAGAAATAAAAAGTGTTATTAAAGTATACTATGAAAAGTTTCACAGCAAAAAATTAGATAACCTAGATGAAATGGACAAATTCCTAGAGATACAAAACTTACTAAAACTGTTTCAAGAAGAAATTAAAACTCTGAGCAGATATGTAACAAAGTGATTGAATCAGTAATCAAAACTTTCCATCAAAGAAAAGTCCAGAGCCTTGGTTGGCCTCAGACAGCTGGCCCCCCACCATCCCCATGTGGCCCATCAGATGTCCTGTGTGGAGAGCACTTTGTCCTGGGAAACAGGATGCAGCCAGAAAGGCAGCTGCCCCCTCACCCATCATGCGATTGCACTGCTTGTGGGGAACCTGGTGTTAAACCATTGGTAGATGACCTGCTTCTGGGTCAGGGTTTCAAGTGTAGCAGAGCAGCTCCCTCACTGGTATCTATTAAAAGTCAGCCCTCGACACAAGGTTTAAAAATATATATATACATATATTTATAATATATATATATATTTTAAATAAAACAAAGAAAAACAAAAGCAAAAAACAAATAAACAGACCAGCAAAAAAACCTCCCAAAACCAAAGAAAAGTCCAGGACCAAATGGCTTCATTGGTGAATTCTACTAAATATTTAAAGAATTAACACCAATCCTTCTCCAACTGTTTAAAAAATAGAAGAGGAGGTAACACTTCCTAATTCATTCTGATACCAATCCTATACAAAGGAAGTCCAAGAAAGGAAAATTACAGATGATTATCCTTTATGAATATACGAGGGAGAGTCAAAAAGTATCCACACTCCAGTTGTATTAAAACTTCTATAAATTCTACAGCCAGAGTGCAGATAATTTTTGACTCACCCTTGTAGATGAAAAAATCCTCAGCAAAATACTAGTAAATCAAATCCAGCAGCATATTAAAAGGGTTATACACCATAACTAAGCAGGATTTATTCCAGGGATGTTACGGTGGTTCAACATATGAAAATCAATGTGATATGCCATATTAACACATTATTGACCAGGGGATTTTTGCAGAAACTAATGCCTGTGGTAGTAATATGTCTCCAGTCAAAAATGTGTTAACAGAATAAAGAAAAAAAACACATGATAATTTCAATGGATGCAGAAAAAGCATTTGACATAAACCAACACCCTTTTACAATTAAAAAATCATCAGTAAACTAGGAATAGAAGGAAATTTCCTCAACATAATAAAGGGCATTTTTGAAAAAACCACAGCTACCATCATACTCCAAAGTGAAATACTAAAAGCTTTCTACCTACCATCAGGAACAAGACAAGGATGTTTCCTCTTGCCACTGCTATTCAACATTGTTCTGGAAATTCTAGCCAGACCAATTAGGCAAGAAAAAGAAATAAAAGGCATCCAAATCGGAAAGGAAAAAGTATAACTATCTATAATCACAGATGACATCATCCTACATATAGAAAATCCTAAAGAATCTAAACACACACAAACTCCTGTAGCTAATAAACAATCTCAACAAAGTTGTAGGGTACATTATCAACATGCAAAAATCAGTTACATTTCTATTTACTAGCAATAAAAATCTGAAAAAGAAATTTTTAAATTCCATTTAAAATTGCATCAAAAGGAATAAAATACTTAGGAATAAAAGTAATCAAGAAGGTGAAAGACTTGTACACTGAAAACTATGAAACATAATTGCAAAAAATTGAAGACCTAAATAAATAGAAAAGTATCTCATGTCCATGGATTGAGAAACTTAATATTGTTAAGATGGCAAATGTCAACCAAAGCAATTTACAGATTCAAAACAATCCTTATCAAAATCCCAACAGCCATTTTTTCTTTTTTTTTGAAGAAATGGGAAAGCTGATCCTAAAATTCTTATAGAATTTCAAAGGACCCTGAATAGCCAAAATAGTCATGAAAAAGAGAAACAAAGTAGGACTAACACTTCCTGATTTCAAAACTTACTACAAAGTGACAGTAATAAAAACAGTGTGGTACTGGCATGAGGATAAACATCTGGATCAATGGAATCAAATTGAGAGTCCAAAAAAGATTCACACATCTATGGCTAATTGAGTTTTGACAAGTGTGCCAAGACCATTCAATAGGGAAAGAACAGGCTTTTCAACAACTGGTGCTGGGAAAACTGGATATCCATGTGCAAAATATTCATATGCACCCCTATGTCCCACCATATATGACAATTAACTCAAAATGGATTAAAAAAACCCTAAATGTTAGAGCTAAAACTATAAAATTCTTAGAATTAAACATAAGGGCAAATCCTCATAACCTTGGATTTGGCAATGGTTTCTTAGATATAACACCAAAGCACAGCAACAAAAGAAAAAATAGATAAGTTGGATTTCATCAGAATTTAAAACTTGCATCAAAGGACACAATCAAGAAAGTGAAAAGACAACCCACAGAATGGGAGAAAATATTTTCAACTCATATATCTGATAAACGTCTCCTACTTGTATTTTAAAGAAAAGGAAAAAAAAAACCTCTTACTACTTCACAAAAAAGAGACAACCCAATTTAAATGGGCAAAGGACTAGGATAGACATTTCTCCAAAGAAAAAATAAAAATTGCCAATAAGCAATTGAATAGATGCCAACAATTGCCAATAAGCAATTGAATAGATGCCAACATGATTAGTCATTAGGGAAATATAAATAAATACCACAATGAGATACCACTTAGCATCTACTAGGATGGCTAATTATAAAACCAAAACAACACAAAATAGCAAGTGTTGCTGAGGAAGTGGAAAAACCGGAAGCCTCATACATTGCTCATGGAATGGAAAATGGTGCAGCTGCTATGGAAAACAGTCTGATGGTTCCTCAGTAAGTTAAACATAGAATTACCATGTGACCCAGCAATTCTACTCTTGATTATTGTTATGGACTGAATATTGTATCCCTCCCTCCAATTCATTCATTGAAATTCTAATCCCCAGTGCATCTGTATTTGGAGTTGAGGCCTCTAAGGAAGTAACTATCATTAAATGAGGTCATAAGGGTGGGTACCTGGTCTAATAAGATTAGTGTCCTTATAGGAAGAGATACCAGAGAGCTCACTTGCTCTCTCTCCACTTTCATGCACTGAGGCAAAACCATGTGAGGATACAGCAAGAAGGCAGCTATCTATAAGCCAGAAAGAAAGCTTTACCAGAAACCAACCACGCTGGCACCTTGATCTCAGTCTTTCAGCCTCTAGAACTATGAGAAAATAAATTTCTATTGTTTAAGCCATCTGGTCTGTGGTATTTTATTGTGGCAGCCTGAGCAGACTAAGACAGGTATACCCAAAAGATCTGAAAATAGATGTTCAAATAAAAACCTCTACATGAACATTCATTGCAGCACTATTCACAATAGTCAAAAGGAGGAAACAAGCCAAATGTCCATCATCTGATAAACGGATAAACAAAAGGTGGTATATTCAAACAATGGAATAGTATTCAGCCATAAAATTAATTGTACAACATAGGTGAACCTTGAAAACATTATGCTAAGTGAAAGGAGTGAAATACAAAATGCTCCATATTATATGATTCCATCTATATGAAAAATTCAGAATAGGTAAATCCCTAGAGACAGAAAGCAGATTAGTAGTTGCCAGGGCCTAGGGGAAAGGCAGAATGGGGCATGACTGATTACTGTGCAAGGGGTTTCCTTTTGGGATGATGAAAATGTTCTGAAAGTAGATAGTGGTGATGTTTGCACAACATTATGGAATGTACCAAAAGTTACTTGCTTGTGCACTTTTAAATGGTTAAAATGTTACATGTTATATGTAATTTACCACACTAAAACTATTTCTAAAAAAATTAAAGAGATGGAGAAATATATACCATACTAACAGCAATTAAAAGAAATCTGAAGTAGCTATATTAATTTAACACAAAGTTGACATCAGAACAAGAAGACATAACAATCCTTAATATGTATGCATCTAAAAACACAGCATCAAATACCTGAAGGAAAAAGTGACAGAATTGCAAGGAGAAGTAGCCAAATACACTATTACAGTTGAAGACTGTTTTAATGTTAACCAAGAATTCCGAGAACAGAGACCTGGTTGAGGCCAGAAAAGAAAAAAAAAGCTTCTATTTGGGGTTTGTTAGGACTGCAGCCTGGGAGACACAGATCCAAGAAGCACTTGAGTTGTGCTATGCCAGACTACAAAATGGGGGAAGTTTTATAAACTTTTTAAGGCAAAAATCTGCAAGGTTACATAAATTTTTTTTGTCAAGAATTAGGATTGGAGCTGGCAAGAAGTAAGGGTCTTTGTTAAGCAAGGATTAGTTGAGGTTTTAAATGATTACATAGTTATGAAGATATGGAGGATTTTGAAGCTACAAGGTTGCATCTAGCAGCTGCTAGCAGGTATTGTTTTGAAAATGGCTGGTGGTGTCCTTGAATTTGATACAGTTCAGAAATTTCAGGTTCTCAGTGATATAGGACTGTGTTGTTGTTTTTTTTTTGGGGGGGGGGTACACCAGGTTCAATCATCTGTTTTTATACACATATCCCCGTATTCCCTCCCTTCCTTGACTCCCCCCCCTCGAGTCCCCCCCACCCTCCCCGCCCCAGTCCTCTAAGTAGGACTGTGTTTGAAACCACATCCACAATGCCCACCTGGCTCCATTTGGATGCCAGAATCACAGATACTCCATTTTGATTCTTAAATGATCTTAAATATGTCACCAACTGCAATATTCCTGTATCAATAATTGACAGGTCCAGCCAGCAGAAAATCAGTAAGGATATGGTTGAAATGAAAGGCACTATCAATCAACTGAATCTAATTGACATTTATAGAATACTTCATCCAACCACAGCAGAATACACTTTCTTCTCAAGCTCACATGGAACATTCACCAAGATAGACTATATACTAGGCCATAGACACACTTTAACGTAATTGGAAGAATACAAATCATACAAACAAAGTATCCTTTTTATATTTTTTATTTTTGGCTGCATTGGGTCTTCGTTGCTGCATGTGGGCTTTCTCTAGTTGTGGTGAGCAGGGGCTACTCTTCATTGTGGTGCGCCGGCTTTTCATTGTGGTGACTTCTCTTGTTGCAGAGCATGGGCTCTAGGCGTGTGGGCTTCAGTAGTTGCAGCTCGAGGGCTCAATAGTTGTGGCACACGGGCCTAATTGCTCTGTGGCATGTGAAATCTTCACGGACCAGGGCTCGAACCTGTGTCTCCTGCATTGGCAGGTGGATTCTTAACCACTGTGCCACCAGGGAAGTCCCCAAAATATGCTTTCTGACTACAATGGATTTAAACTATAAATCAATAACAGAGATAGCTGGAAAATCCCCAAATGTTTGAAGATTAAACTACATACTTCTAAATAACATGGATCACAGAAGTCTAGAAAAATGTCAAACCAACAGCCTAAGCTTCCACTTTAAGAAACTAGAAAAGAAGAGCACACAAAAACCCAAAGCAAGCAGGAGAAAGGAAATAATATTAATGAGGAAATAAATAAAATAGAGACTAGAAAAACACCATATAAAAAACACCATACAAAATGATCAACAAAATTGACAAAGCTTTAGGTAGTAAAAAGGAGAGAAAACTCAAATTATTGAATTAGGAATGAAAGAGGGGACTTTACTATTGACCTTACAGAAATAAAGAGGATTATAGAGGAATACTTGAACAATTGTATGCCAACAAATTAGGCAACCAATATAAGATAGACAAATTCTTAGAAAGACACAAACTTCTGAAATTTTCTCAAGAAGAAATAGGAAATGTGAATGGACTTATAAAAAGTAAGTATATTGAATTAGTAATTTTCAAAAAGCTTCTCAGAAAGAAAAGTCCAAGACTAGATGGCTTTGCTGGTGAATTCTATCAAACATTTACGGAATTAACACCTCACAAAGTTCCAAAAAATAGAAGAGAAGGGTATACGTTCTAACTTATTTTATGATATCAAAAACAGACAAAAAAAACTAGACAAATTATCATTTATAAATACAGATACAAAAAACCTCTGAAACAAATTACTAACCAAACCAAATCAAGCAATGTGTAAGAAGAATTACATGTCATGACCAAGTGGAATTTATCCCAGAAATGCAAGGTTGTGATTTAACAAACAAAAACCAATAAATCAATTGGTGTAACACAACATATTAACAGAATAAAGATCCCAAACCACATGATTATCTCCATAGATGTAGATAAAAATTGCCAATAGCTAACACACTTTCATGGTAAAACCACTCAACACACTAGGAATAGAAGGAATCTTCCTCAAACCGATAAAAGATATCAGTGAAAAATCCATAGTTAACATCATATTAATGGTGAAAGACTGGAAGTCTTCTCCCTAAGCAGGAGCAAGACAAGGATGTTTGTTCTCGTCACTTCCATTCCATGTTGTACCAGATGTTTTAGCTAGGGCAATTAGACAAGAAAATAAATAAATGGTATAATGATTGGAAAAGAAGTACACTTAAAAGAGGTGAATTTTATAGTATGTAAATTATACCTCAATAGAGCTGTTTGAAAAACTTTGCTGCTGCAATGATAACACAATTTTGAGTCAGTTGTTTCAATCAAAAATAGATACAGTCCAGGAAGCGCAGGTAATCGTATGGGTTGACTTCAGACTATTTCTTCACTAGACAGCAGTGAACAAATACTGCATGTCTAAATGCCAACCTCCAAATGTTTGCAGATTGAGAAAGGGAGTGAAAATCTGCCAACATAGAACTTCTGAGCCTGATCCATCAGGCCCAGAGGGCTCCTCTCTGCATTCAGATGATTGTGGTCCAGGTTTCATCGGTCAAATCTGGAGGCTGGCCATTTCCTCCTGGTGTAACTTCTTGTCTCAATTTTCTCTCAACACTTTTGCCAGCTTAACTTTTTTTTTAATGTGGTAAAATATACATAACATAAAATTTGCCATTTTTAACTCTTTCTACATGTTCAGTTCCATGGTATTAAGTACATTCACACTGTTATCCAACAATCACCACCATCCATTTCCAGAACTTTTTCACCTTCTCAAACTGCAACTATGTACCCCTTAGACAATAATTTCTCGTCTCTACCTCCTACCCAGCCTTGGAAGCCACCTTTCAACTTTCTGTCTCTGTGAATTTGACAATTCTATGTACCTCATATAAGTGGTGGTTCATTCCTTTTTAATGCTGGATGATATCCTACTGTGTATATATACCACATTTTGGTTACCTATTCATCCATTGATGGACATTTGGATTGTTTCTACCTTTTGGCTGTTGTGAATAATGCTGTTATGAGCAATGGTGAACAAATATCTGTTTGAGTCCCTGCTTTCAACTCTTTTGTGTAGGTACCCAGAAGTGGGATTACTGGATCATATGGTAATTCTATGCTTAACTTGTTTTTTGGGAAATAGCCGTAATGTTTTCCACAACCTCTGCATCACTTTATAGTCCCACTAGTAATGCACAAGGGTTCTGACTTCTCCACATCCTTGGCCAACACTTGTTATTTTCTGTTTGGCTATATTTCTTTTAAATAATAGCCATCCTAATGGGTAGAAGCAGTATCTCATTGTGGTTTTGATTTGTATTAATCTGATTAGTGATATTGAGCATCTTTTCATGTGCTTATTGACAGTCTGTATATTGTCTTTAGAGAAATGCCTATTAAAGTTTCTCACCCACTTTTTAATTGGGCTGTTGGGCTTTTTGTTGTTGCTGAGCTGTAGGAATTTGTATATATTATGGATATTATTCCCTAATCAGATATATGATTTGCAAAGATTTTCTTTCATTCTGCGGGTTGCCTGTTTTACTCTGCTGATAGTGTCCTTTGATGCACAAAGTTTTTAAAAATTTTTTTGATGTAATCCAATTAATGTATTTTTTCTTTTGTTGATTGTGCTTTTGATGTCATATCCAAAAATAATTGCCAAATCCAATGTCATGAAGCATTCCCTATATATTTTCTTCTAAGAATTTTATAGTTGTAGCGCTTATGCTTAGGTCTTTGATCCATTTTGAGTTAATTTTTGTTTATAGTATAAGATATGAGTCCAACTTCATTCTTTTGCATGCGGATATCCAGTTTTCACAACACTCTTTGTTGAGAGTACTTTACTTTCCCCATTGACTTGTCTTGGCATTGACAATCAGTTGACCACAAACATGAAAGTTTATTTCAGGACTCTATTCTATTCCATTGGTCTGTATGTCAGCAGGTTAACTTTTTAACGTGCAACTCTCATCCAGGCTTGCCCTCTCTCTTAATCCTTCAGTTGTATCCAATGTCTAAAACCCTAAATCTAACTTAGTCTGGCATTTAAGTACTATCAAGTCTGGTCAAAGCCATCATTTCACCCTAACTCTCCCCAGGGTTTCCTACACAAAGGCCCTTCACTCATTTCCCACCTCTGTACTTTATTCAAGCTATTGATAGTTCCTTTGCCTACAATACCCTTCCTTCCTCTCACTCCCATTCCCATCTCTGCATGCTAAACCCTGGGCATTCTTCAAGGCCCTGCTCAAATATCACTTCTATGGAGCCTTCCCCAATTTTCTGTTGGAAGCTCTTTTGTTCTTCCAAAGTCCCCTTTAATGCATTTATTATTCTCCTGCATATGTAGCATTGTTAGACAGATCCCAGCCCTACTGGAAGCTTCTCTATGCCAAAAGCTTTGTCTTTTTTTAAAAAATAAAGTTATTTATTTATTTATTTATTGGCTGTGTTGGGTCTTTGTTGCTGTGTGCAGGCTTTCTCTAGTTGCAGAGAGTGGGGGCTACTCTTTGTTGCTGTGCACGGGCTTCTCATTGCAGTGGCTTCTCTTGTTGCAAAGCACAGGCTCTAGGTGCACTCAGGCTTCAGCAGTTGCAGCACTCAGGCACAGTAATTGTGGCTTGTGGGCTGTAGAGCACAGGCTCAGTAGTTGTGGCACACAGGCCCAGCTGCTCCATGGCATGTGGGATCCTCCCGAACCAGGGATTGAACCTGTGTCCCCTGCATTGGCAGACGGACTCCCAACCACTGCGCCACCAGGGAAGTCCCAAGAACTTTGTCTTATGCTCAGTTATCTTATGTTTAACAGCTCACTGTCTGTTTTATACTTGTCATAGGACCTCACACAGTAGTGTAGTACAGGTGGATGTTCATTCAATAAATATTAATTCATTACCCTGAGCTACCCACCAAGAAAATACAGCAAAATTCCCCTCCTCCTACTGCACCTGTGAGTGTCAATCCTACTAGGAGTCTGGCTGGATTCAAGATATCAGACAGGGGACTCTCAACAACTCTGCAGAAAAGCCTCATTACCAAAGGAACATTCTCAGAAAGGACATGGGTTTCGGGTTCTTTGCTTATTTTTTGAGTTAACATTTGTTCAGACCTTGAGACATGCATTCCTGCCCCTGCTCATTTGGTTTTCTCATGCTGGGGAGACACCTTGAGAGGAGTCAGTGGCCGAGTCAGGGTGACTTAATTCCTATTGGCTTGAACTAGAACTGAAGCCAGGGGTTCATGACACTAGAGCCTCCCAGGATTACCTGTCATCTTTGCAAATGGACTTCCTGAGTGGAAAAAAATTTTTTTTTGCCACCCTGGCTTGTGGAATCTTAGTTCCCCGACCAGAAATTGAACCTGCACCCTCGGCAGTGAAAGCACAGAGTCCTGACCACTGGACCACCAGGGAATTCCTCTGAGTAGAATTTATTGCTTTGGTTTTGTTGAGCAGAACACCATGTACTGGTTACCAGTCCCAGCTGAGGATTCCCAACACTTCTGCCCACTGCATTGTGGTATTGGAGTCACCAAGGAAAATACAATGTAGTCAAGTACTTGATGCAACAGTACTTTACTTATGTAGAGAAGAGATAGCACAGATCAGCTTCAATAGCGGGTGTTGGTCCCCCATGGCCACTAGGTCTCTCTCCACAGCTGACTCAGGGCAGTTTGCCTTGCATACCTCTCTTGTGCCTTAGTAAAAGGCCCTGTCCCCTCCCCTCATTGGACAGATACAGCAGCAGGGTTGGTCAGGTGCCATATGACACACATATTTAAGTGATACAAAGGAGCATACATTGAGCTGGCAACAGGGAAAGATTCATACAAGCGGAGGCTGTGTGGGCTCTTTACCTCTTGGTAAGGAAGTGTTCCAAGCCCAAGGCCCATTCTTATGTGGCCAAATAGGGGGTCAAAAGACTGCATGATAATATTGCCTGTCCCCCAATCTTTTGTTTTTGATAGGGCCTGGGAAGGCAGAAGAAAGCTTTACTATGAAGAGAAACCAGGACTAGAAAATGTCAGTGAATGTCACAGGCACGTGAAGAGGCTGGCAAGGGCCGTCAACACTGAATTCAAGAAGATCTCAGTTACATTGAAATAATGACATTAATAGCTAACACTTAAAATGGTGCTTACTCTATATCAGACACTGCTCTAGATACTTTATGGCTATTAACTCCATTTAGTTTCCACAATAGCCCTAAGAAGTAGGTACACTTATTATTCTCATAATAATATAGATGAGAAAACTGAGGCACAGAGAGTTTAACTTGCCTAAGACCATGCAGCTAGAAAGTGGCAGAGCCAGGCTTCAAACTCAGGAAGTTTGGCTCCACAGAACATGATTTTAATCACCATGCCATGGTGATTCTTGAGAAGACAAGGGACTCCCTGCAGTCTGACCAAGACAGGACCAGGTCACCAGGATGGAAGAATGCCCCCCGATCTGAGAAATACAGAGATTGTGATGCCAAGGAGAAGATGACTACAGCCACTGGCTATATGCCAGTGAGGCTGAAAGTTGGACCAGGCATTGTCAGTGCCATGACTAAGCATTTTTAATATGTTCACGTTTCTTTATAAATGCTTTACTGATTATATAAATGTGATAGGGAGAAAATAGGGTGTAGGTCAGATAGGTATTTTTATACAGTCGAAAGTACTTACTGCTTCTAACGTATTAGTTTTGAAAAAGTTCATTTTGAGTAAAGCACTTGATTAGCATTCCCTTTTCAAGAGTCTAGTTGTTATCTAAATGTAGTGATATGTATATTGTGTTGATGTAAGAGCTTTGGAATTGGGCAAGAGACACGCAGTCACTTTAAGGTTAGACCACAGGGATCTTGAAAATGCCGAGGAAGCAAATGTAAGACTTGAGTGCTCTAACCAGACAAATGAATTAGTTATAAATAAAGTATAGACCAATATCTCTCATGGGCAAGGGATGCAAAAATCCCAAACATAATACTAACAAATTGAATCCAGCAATATATAAAAAAATGATAATTTACCATGACTGTATGGGTTTATTCTAGGTATGCAAGGAAGGTTTGATATTTGAAAACCAATGTAATGTATCACATTAACAATTTAAAGGAAAAATGACCTGATAAGATCAATTGATACAAACCAATTTGAAAAATATTTGACACCCATTCATGATAAAAAAATCCTCAGCAACCTAGGAATTCATCCTTTTGACCAGGGCTTCATTTGTGTTAGATGAAGTAGGCATTTGACAATGACATGATAGGGACTGATGAGAACAAAACAAAACAAAACAAAATATGCCTTAGGAAAATTTTCCTCCTCCAGATTCTTTTGCAGGCTTTTCTTCTTGTCTGCCTATCTGGGCTCACAGCAGAGCCCCTGTATGCCAGTGGAGAATATGAAGTCAAACCATTTTCACTCATAGGAGGCCACTGTAAGGGAAAGATCTCATCAATCACTGAAAATCTAAAGAACCAACCACTTGTTCTTTAGTCTTTAATTCTCCTTGCCTTCCCTTTCCATCGTTCCTTGGTCCTCACTCAGGCTCCAGTTTCATTACTTCCAAACATCATCCACTCCCTGCATATCAGAAGCATCACATGGCCTTGATAAAAAAAATATAATAAACTGTAATGTATGCAGTGGCGTGCCTCTCAGATGTCTCCCCCTTTAGGACTAAGTTACTAATTCTCTCAGCTGCTTAGAGATTCAGCAGCCAATAACTCTCAGCTGAGTCTCTCTCAGGACTTGTCCTCAGCTCAAGAAAGTCATCTAATGGAAAGTCATGCCCCATCTCCACATCCAACAACTGGTAGATGTGTGGTTCAAGGCCTGGCACCTTTGCTTCAATTAGGGATAACACTGAAGGGCCTTTCCAACTCCATGAAAACTTAGTCCGATTCACCAATCAACATAGGGTTCCAAATCTTAACAATTCCACTAATCAAAATTTTATCCCCTCATGTCTGTGCTGAATATTCCCCTTTTCTTCTACAGATTCACTCACCACCCTTCTCTACCCTGCTTTGTGTGTCTTAGGAGGCACTTCTCTGCCAAGACCAGCTTGGCGACTCGGGGCGAATGATGGGTGCCGCAAGCTTAAAGAAACACAGACATAGATTGAAGAGAAAGATGGGACCAGGGGACTCAAGACCTCTAGGATCAAGAGCCCCGCTGATTTATCCCACGTTGCTTTTATTGAGCTCTTGGCATTCAAGAAGCAAGATAACATAAGGTTCTCACACTCCCAGTTCCATCCCACAATCAAGGTTTTCTTTGAAGTAACCAAATTTCTTTTTTGTATACCTTTTTGCACAAGGGGCCTCACATGATTGGGGGCAGTGGTCTTTTGCAAGAACAGCAGAAGAACCATCAGTGCGTGCACTTGCACAGATCCTTGCTGTGGTGAGAGGGCAGCTGCTATTGGCCAGGTCTCTCTTTGCCTCCTGGGTCCCGATCTGAGCTGGGCGTGGGAAGCAAAGCAGCCAAGGGGGCAGGAGACCTCCCTCAGAAGGGGTGAGGGTACAGGCCCCTGCAAAGTTGGGGGGGTGAGGGTCTGTGCCCCACCTCTGTTGGCCCCCAAGTTCTCTCCTGATGGCCCCTCTGCGACTGTGCCTGTCTTAGGTTGTTCCTTCCCTGAGGAATCTTACCCGTCTCTGGCTAACCAGCCATCCTCCGGGGCCAAGCAGGGTTGATGTGAGGTGTGCAAGTGAGGGAGGGGCAGCACCCCCAGAGAGGGTCAGTTCTCTGTCTCGTGCTGACCCAGTTTTCCTAAGCCCGCACCCTTAGCTCCTCCACTGCTCAAGCAGGACATCCTGCACCCAGTTGCTCGGCCCACATACTTTAAGTACTTTTAGCCATATTTTCTGTAAAATTTGCAAGGCTTCAGAAAGACTTCTGAATGTTTTCCCACACTTCTTTTCATCCACCAGGCTCCCTAGTCTTCTGGCTTCTAGCTGAGAAAATGGGAAACACAAAGCAAGTATTAAGAGAGTAGGAACATGGGAGATAGTCCATTTGAGAGAAACATTTTAGAGATGATGAGTTTTGCTACTTTTCTCTTATTTTCAGCTAAAAAGCTCTTTGAGCAGTTATGACCCTGAATTAGACCCTGCCATCCATCTCTACTAAGGTTGCAATGAGAAGATTCCTGCAATGAGAAGACTATTAAGGTACTGTTTGACTTTAGTATTTAAAACCAGATTACATGGAGGGGGGGGAGGAGAAGCTGGGACAAAGTGAAAGAGTAGCACTGACATTTATACGCTATCAAATATAAAATAGATAGCTAGTGGGAAGCAACTGCATAACACAGGGAAATGAACTCGATAATTGGTGATGACCTAGAGGGGTTGAATAAGGAAGGTGGGAGGGAGGCTCAAGAGGGAGGGGATATGGGGATATATGTATAAATATAGCTGATTCACTTTGCTGTACAGCGAAAACTGGCACAACAGTATAAAGCTATTATATTCCAATAAAGATCAAAAGAAAAAAAATAAAAGCAGATTAATTTTAAAGGTTACATACTTAAGATATTTTACCTCTTGGATGCATAATTGTAAGACGTTATAAAATGCTCATTTATTTATCTATTAACTTAGCAAATATTTATTGAGCATCTATGATGTTTCCAGCAGTATACTAGGCACTAAGATACAAAATACACAAAAATTCTTGTCCTCATGGGAGCTTATATGCTACGTAAGTTGTGAGGAATAACATTGCACCAGGCTTGAAAAAGACAAACTTACCAGAGGGTTTAAGGTATTTGGGGGGGGGGGTCATTTTTAATTGGAATTTAATTCACATAACACAAAATTCACCATTACAGTGTTCAATTCAGTGGTTTCTAGTATACTCACAACGTTAAGCAACTACCACTACTCTCTAATTCCCAGAACATTTCCATCACCCCCAAAGAAACTCCATACCCATTTGTTACAGGTTGAATTGTGTTTGTTCCCCAAATTTCATGTTGAAGCCCTACTTCAGAAAGCGTCCTCATTTGGAAATAGGGTCATTGCAGATGGAATTCGTTAAGATGAGGTCATACTGGAGTAGGGTGGGTCCCTAATCCAATGTGACTGATGTCCTTATAAAAAGGGGAAATTTGGACACAAACAGACACACACACACAAGGGAGAACACCATGTGAATATTAGTATTATGCTGCCACAAGCCAAGGAACTACCAGAAGCTGGGAGAGAGGCCTGAAGCAGATACTTCTCGAGTGCCTCCAGGGAACATGGGCCCTGCCAACCCTTTGATCTCAGACCTCTAGTTTCCAGGACTATGAGACAATGAATTTCTGTTGTTTAAGCCACCCTGTTGTGGTACTTTGTTATGGCAGCCCTAGCAAATGAATATACCATTAACAGTTACTCTCCTCTTCCCCCTCCCCTCAGCCGCTGGAAACAACTAATCTACTTTCATCTCTAGGGATTTATCTATTCTGGATATTTCATATAAATGGAATCATAGAATAGGTGGCTTTTTGTGTCTGGCTTCTTTCTTTTTATAATTGAGGTATAGTTGTTGTACAATAGTATATGTTTCAGGTGTACAACACAGTGATTCACAATTTTTAAAGGTTATTTTTCATGTATAGCTATTATTAAATGTTGCCTATATTCCCTGTGGTGTATAATACATCCTTTGTAGCTTATTGATTTTATACATAGTAGCTTGTACCTCTTAATCCTCTACCCTTATCTACCCCTACTCCATTCCCTTTCCCCACTGGTGTTTTGTTCTCTATATCTGTCTGTTTCTGTTTTGTTATATTCATTAGTTTTATTTTCTAGAATTCACATGTTAAGTGACATCATACAGTATTTGTCTTTCTCTGACTTATTTCACTTATCATAATACCCTCCAAGTCCATCATGTTGTTGCAAATGGCAAAATTTCATTCTTTTTCATGGCTGAGTAGTAATTTGACTTCTTTAACTTATAATGGTTCATACACATTGTACATTGTATCAGTACTTCATTCGTTTTTATGATTAAGTAATATTTCATTGTATAGATACACATTTCATTTATCCATTCATCAGTTGATTGGCATTTGGTTTGTTTCCACTTCTTGGTTATTAGGAATGATGTGGCTCTGAACATTTACCTACAACAAGTTATTTTGGTGAATGTTTTCAATTCCCTTGGGTATACACTTAGGAGTGAAATTGCTGGGTCATATGGTAACTCTGTTTCATTTTTTGAGGAACTGCCAAACTGTTGTCCAAAGTGGTTGTATCTTTTTATTTAATACAGTTCCACCAGCAAAGTAGCAGGGTTCCAGTTTCTTCTCATTCTTTTTTTTTTTTTAACTTTTTTTTAAGCTCTTTATTGAAATATAATTGCTTTACAATCTTTACCAGCTTTTGAGGTACACCAAAGTGAATCATCATTCATTTTAATACAATGATTATGTTATTCTGTGATTTAAAATATGATGAGTTTGTTTGGCTCTTAATAGGTTTGATGTGTGAATTAGATTTCCAAGCATTATGCGCAGTAGGAAATTTAAGATTATAGTTTAGAAAAGAGTCAGAGTCAGAGATGCACATATGAGATCGAGCATATCTCCCCCTCAAAAATATGAACTTCCTTTACTCCTTTGAAGACTATATCCACATGGTATACCATCCAAAAGAAAAACTAATTCAACATAATTACAACTTTTTTCTTGCTCTGTGAGTTGCTTCTTCATATTATGTGTCCATCTTTCTATTTTTCTATTCTCTCTTACAACAGTTTGTGGGGATATTGTTCATTAGGAATATTTACTCTTGTAAATGTTGCAAATATTTTCACCAATGTACATCTTACCTTTCGATCTTTTTTCTTTTCTTTGATTTTAAAGCTGTTTTAAAGGTGAGGTCTAGGATTTACTTTATGGCTTCTGAGTTGTTCATATTTATCCTCCATCACAATGTTATATGATATTTTCCTATATTTCATTATGACATTTTATTATTTTGTCCTGTTTAATTTTAATCCATCTGGAGTTTGTCATTGTATACAATACAATATGATGTAGGGGTCCAGATTTTTTTTTCCTTTACAAATAGATTTACATCATACCAGCACTATCAGTTTCTACAAACTTGGAACAACATATTTGCCATGTTATTTTCCATATATGCATGGATACGCATTGGACCTCTGCCTTCTGCTGACTTTTTCATCAACCATCATAACCTAGTTTAAGTAGATTTATAACTTTGTATATAGTAAGGCAAATTTTCCTCTCAATTTCATATTTTTTTCATACTATTGTTAGCTAAACTTCAGACATTTAATATTTCATATACTTGACACTGATTCTGGATTTTTTATTCTGTTTCAGTGATTTCTTTAATTCTGCTCTATGCCACATGTTTTATTTACTGTAGTTTATAATGGAGTCTATTATCTTACATGTCTTCCCTTCTTATTATAACTATCCTCAAAATACCCTTGGCTGTTTTCATATATATATTTTCCTGCCAATTAAAATAAAGAATTGTACCAAAGGCCCCTGACCCTATTTAGAATGCTGATTCAAATTGCCTGAAATTCATGGATTAGGTTTATGGACAATTGGGGTTTTATAGTATTGAGTCTGCATTCATGAATACAGTTTATCTATTGTCTTTAGATAGATGACGTACAATCTTCTTAGGTTTATTTATAGTTGAATTCTTGCTTTTTGATGTGCATCACTCTTCCTAGTATATATATTTTACTAGTTATCATTGACATGTATGTGATGGCTAATCATTTTTTAAAATTTTATTTATTTGTCTGTGTCGGGTCTTAGTTGTGGCATGGGTGATCTTTCATTATGGCACACGGCTCCTCTCTAGTTGTCACCCACGGGCTCCTCTCTAGTTGTGGTGCATGGGCTCCAGAGCACGCGAACTCAGTAGTTGTAGCATGTGTGCTCTCTAGTTGTGGCATGCAGGCTCTAGAGCTTGCAGGCTTAGTTGCCCTGCAGCATGTGGGATCTTAGTTCCCTGACCAGGGATCAAACCCATGTCCCCTGCATTGGCAGGCAGATTCTTAACCATTGAGCCACCAGGGAAGTCCCCAGTATGACTCTTTAATGTAGTAGTGCTTCTGTATTTCCCATGAACAATTGTTAAGTTCATTGTTATTAAATAGATAAGAACCTCTGGAAAATTTGCTAAAAGTTGAGATATCAGGGCCCCATAGGAACAGGTGCCAATCAGTTCAGGAGGTCTGGAAACTGATGAGGAATTTGCATTTGCAACAAGCACCCCAGGTGATTCTTAGCAGGGAGTCCTGCTTCAAGAGTCCCCCAGTCATTTCCTGGGTTCAGAATATATGGTCTTGGGACTTCCTAGGTGGCACAGTGGATAAGAATCTGCCTGCCAATGCAGGGGACACAGGTTCAATCCTTGCTCCAGGAAGATCCCACATGCCATGGAGCAACTAAGCCTGTGCAACACAACTATTGAGCCCATGAGCTGCAACTACTGAAACCCGGGCACCTAGAGCCTGTGCTCCACAACAAGAGAAGCCACCGCAGTGAGGAGCCCGTGCACCACAATGAAGAAGACCCCGCTCGCTGCAACTAGAGAAAGCCTGTGTGCAGCAACGAAGACCCAATGCAGCCAATAAAAAATTTATAAAAAAAAAAAGGAAATATGGTCTTTGTGGATCTTAGTAGCGAGTTTGTAAGTTGTGTCCTATGGAGGCTCCTTGGGTCCTCGGTCACTGGGTCTGCAGCTCAGAACCAGGCACTGGGGAGAGAGCCGCCCTTTAACCATGGCAGTCATGGGTCCTGCATTTTCTCAATTCCATGCTCCACCATTTTTCCCTAAAAAGCTCATAGTTTGGCATCTAAACCCCATCTCCCAGATGCCTTTCACTTTCAAACATTTCACAGATACTTACATAAATTAGGTAAGTTTCTGCCCTTGAGAAACTCACACTCTAGTGAGTGGGTCTTGCAAACTGACCTGAGCAGGATTACTGGTGGTAAAATGGGAGCCACCCAGGAGTTGTTAAATCAAGAGTATCAGCTACTCTCTTCTTCAACTGTGTTACTTGGTTATAATCAAAGCAAGCCACTGGCAAAATTCTGCTGCACCTACAGACACTTAATAAGAAGTTTATACAATCTTGCATGCAAGTTTCTCTCAAAACAATTGCCAGTATTCCAGAGGGAGGAGTCTGTCACCAGTATAGCCAGCATGGGGCAACTAAAATCCTCCAAAATTATGGCTGGACCCAAGACCAAGTACAGGCTTACCTCAGGCATCATTCTAAGGGTACGGGTTATAATTCTAGCTGAATGTGTATATCCTATTCATGCAAGAGTGGAAGGTTTCTAAACTATTTTAACTTATGCATGTATCTTGAATATCTTTATATTCATCAAGGAGATCCCATTTCTAACTTTTATCATGTTAATCAAATTCCACCGATTTCACCAATAAAAAACATTCTGACACTAACTATGCTAATTGGCAAAGTACCCATATTGATGGAGATGCGAATAAGAGAAGTTCCTTGCTTCTGGATTGTGCTTTCTCGATTAGAGTCCAAAAACCATTTGGTTAGAGCCTAAACTAGGTGGCACATGCAAAGGCAGCACTGTATATTCAGAAGTATTTAATAATAACAGATCTCTTAAGACTGCATCAGACTCACACACACATTGTGGTACAAGGCAACAATGCCTCTAGGAGAAGTATGCAACAGGGCTCTGAGGACACAGACAAGGGAGTGACTAATTCTATCTGGCAGATGGGAAGTGAGGGGATAAGGACAGAATATCCTCACAGAAGAGGTGGCCGAAGCTGAGTTTGTTTAAATGAGAAGAAACGTATCAATTAGGCAGACTCAGGGTACACCCAGCAAAGGGAAACAGCATAGGCCTAGCACAGAGTCTTGAGAAGCTACACACCTCACTAGGGGTGGGTAGACTACGGGGCACATGATGGGGAAGGTGGGCTAGAAGTGTAGCCAGGAACTAGACAACAAAGAACCCTCTAGATCCTGCTCCAGGGTTTGCTCTTCACCTGGTGGGCATCCAGAAGTGAGAAAGCAATCTCTTACCTACTTTAACTTTGGTTCAGAACATGAATCATCATACTGTGAGGCTGAAACCATGCAAATCCAATTGGGACTTGAATCCACGGTCTTTTAATTGAGATCACACACCTGGTTTCAGGACTTAATGAAACTCAGGTTCTTGATGTCTTGTCACAGAAAGAATTCGGTGAGAGACAAAGTGATAGGTAAGAAGTGGATTTATTTAGAGAGAAACACACTCCACAGAGAGAGTGTGGGCCATCTAAGAAGGTGAGAGAGGCCTGATGGCTAATCTTGATTCTACAAGGTCCCTAGTTGGTATCTAGCTAGGATATCTGTGCACATTAATAATGATACAATTTTCATTTCAGAAAAAAGCGACAATGCAAAGGTTAATTTGAGATGCAGAGGGGAGAAAGGAGGCATTTCAGGTAAAATTTATCTATACTAAAGGAAAACACTGGGGGAGAAAAGAGGCAAATGTAACAAACCTGACAAAGGTTTCCATTTGAAGCCAGTGGTTGTTAAACAAGAGCATCCTCACAAAAGGAATTTAAGAACCTTAGTATTATATATATGATAAAAAAAAATTCCCAAGTAGATTTACTCCCAATAAAACAAAGCTGCTTATGCTACAGAAAAACCCTTGAAATATATAATGAACATGAAGAGAATTCTACTCTTGGGAATTCTCTGGTTGTCCAGTGATTAGGGCTCTGTGCTTCCACAGCTGTGGGCCTGGATTCCATACCTGGTCGGGTAACTAAGATCCCACATGCCCACATGGTGTGGCCAAAAATAAATTAATGAATAATTTTTAAAAACCAGCATGTTTAAAAAAAGAGAGAATTCTATCCTTGTGCTCAAGGACAAAGATTTTATTTTGAGTGAAATCCTATAAACTTGAGAAATGGCAAAGGCTTTTAGTTAATGCTCAGACTAAACATGAGAGAACATGTTTTGTAGAGAAAATGTACAATTCAAATCCATTTGCAAATGCATTTAGTTCTGGATCACAACCTATTCAGCACTGTAAACTTTCTACTGAATAGAAACCTTAGTAAAGTAAGGAATATGGAAAGACCTTAGCCAATACTTATTTCTTACTCAACATTAGAGAATTTGTATTGGAGAGAAATCCTGCAAATGTGTTGAATCAGCTAATCCTCATATCTTACTCAACATCATAGCATTGATACTGAAGTGAAACTCAATGAATTATATGAATGAGGCAAGGCCTTTAGACATGACCTTTGCCTTGTTGAGATATGAGAATTCTTGCTGGAGAGAATCCTACAAATGTATCAAATCTGAGAAATCCTTTAGATGTGGCAGCACTGTTGCCATTAGCAAGCACAAGAGAATTCATACTGCAGAAACCCTGTGAATACAGTGAATGTGGATGGGAGGGATGTGTTTTTACTCAGAGAGTTTCCATAAAATAGAAATATGAATCTCATCTATATTCTTTTAACCATACCTCACACTTTATTTATTCACCAGATAATTTAATAAAATCTAAATAATTGTGATTTATAGGTTATTCCTGGTTTAGTGAAATTCACACTGGAGATGGACATTAAGAATTTGTTTTGTGTTACTAAATTATTAATCAACAGGAAAGTCATACAAAAATAACTGAAGCAGGGCTTCCCTGGTGGCGCAGTGGTTAAGAATCCGCCTGTCTATGCAGGAGACGCGGGTTCAAGCCCTGGTCCAGGAAGATTCCACATGCCGTCGAGCAACTAAGACCATGTGTCACAACTACCTAGTCTGAGCTCTAGAATCCGCGAGCCACAACTATTGAGCCCACATGCCACAACTACTGAAGCCCACGCACCTAGAGCCTGTGCTCCGCAACAAGAGAAGCCACTGCAATGAGAAGCCCACACACCACAACGAAGAGTAGCCCCTGCTCTCTGCAACTAGAGAAAGCCCTTGCACAGCAACGAAGACCCAACACAGCCAATAAACAAATAAATAAATAAATTTATTTATATATATATAATAACTGAAGCAAGCAGAAGTTGTAAAAATACATTTGACTGTAGGCAATATTTTTAATATACTAAACAGTGGTACAGGAAAAGTTACCTTTTGGAAGATATCTGGCAAAACTCACTGTTAAATTCAGATGAAATAGTGACATCAACATAGGAGATGATGAGTAGAGCAAAATGACTGAAGTGACCAGCACAAGAAGAAAAGGCCTTCATTTCTGAAAACAGCGGCTCTACTCACTCTACATACTCTCCTGCCTGTTTCCCACAGTACGTTATCACAGCCTGGCTTATTAGAGCATCTTTTAAGAACAGAAAGAGACCTTGAAAGTAGAATCGTCATCAGCTAGCTGAAGTCCTCCTCCTTTGGGGTTTATTGTGGTACACACACTTCTCAACTAACAGACACAGTCATCCAGAGACTGAAGCTCTAACCTCTGTGCCACCAGACAGCCATGTGATTGCCTTCGTGCCACCATGTTGGAGCCATCAACCAGTTCCCTGGGGTGGATTCCCATATGGTCTATTCCAGCTCCACTCACTCTGCACACTCTCCAGCTTCTGGGGAAGCTGCAGAGGCACAGGCACAGAGGGCAACGCAGTGCAGCAGGAGACGAACACTTGCTACTGGCCTTCCCTTTCCTGCAGGAACTCACACAGCTCAAGGAGCAGAACGTCATCAAGGTATTGGCTGATGGACCTGCCACCACGGTCATGGCAGGGAAGACTTCCAGGAAGAGGCAGGGACCAGGGGCCCTCAGCAGAACCCTGCACCACAGCAAGAAAGCAAGCTCCCCCAGCTGCCGCCCGCGGCAAGGACTCAGGACCTCCGCTGCTCGGATGTGGGAAAATCACAGCAGTGTCCTCCGGGTCTACAACCTCCTCACAAACACCAAGCACATGTACTGTGGGGGTCAGAGTCAGACTGTGTTCATGGGGTCCACCCGCTGGGATGGTTGAAACCAACCTGAGAATCTCCAGCAAGTGTGTTCAGGTTCCCCAAGACCACCCTCAGGCTTGATGATTCCCTAGAAAGACTCAGGATTCAGAAAAATTGTTTTTACTTTTCAGAGTCTGTGAGTACTGCTGAGCTGTTATATACATAGTTTTTTTTTAATTTATTTATTTGGCTGTGCCAGGTCTTCATTGCGGCATGCAGCCTCTAGTTCCCCGACCAGGGATCAAACCTACATCCTGGGCCCCCTATGTTGGGAGCGTGGAGTCAACCCTGGACCACCAGGGAAGTCCCATATGCATAGTTATGCTTTATGATGGTGAAAGTAAAATCAGCAAAGGGAAAGTGCAGGGGTGAAGTCCAACAGAAGCCAGTGGTGAGATCCAGTTGTCCTCTCCCAAAGGAGTCACAGAAAACAACGCTTAATTCTCCCAGAAATGATGTGTGACAACACATGCAAAGTGTTGCCAGTCAGGGAAGCTCACCCATGCCTAGGGCGCTAGAGATTGGACTGGAGGTCAGTCACGCAGGCATGCAGCTCCCATGTGACTCACTTTAGCTACTCAGTCTACAGCCCCCAGATGTCAGACTGATACAGCATGGCCGAGGGCCTCAGACACACAGAACAGATGCTCACCACATGTCACACTGTTAGCATGAACTACCTGGTCAGATGGAACAGAGATGCTTGGATTACAGAAATACTCTACTAGGCAGAACATGCCGGGGACTTCGCAGTGGTCTCCCAGGAGCTGGACAAGGACCAGTCCTCCTGAGACAGGCTTTTCTTTGGAATGTAAGAGCTTGAGTAAGTGGGGCCTGTGGGGGATTACTTTACAATGGATTTTCACTTAATTAGAGGGCTAACTGCCATTTAAAAAATGTTTTCAGCCGTACACCTGAAACTAACACAACATTGTAAAGCAACTATACTCCAATAACAAATATTTTAAAAAAGAATGTTTTCAGTTGGATATGAGTGGTGATCCTGGGCAAGGGTGGTAGCAAAGGGGAAACCCACAGTGCGGGAAGGAGCAGTACTGGGACCAGCATGCTCCCGAGTGTTGGGGAGAGGACAGCGGAAATTGCCACCACTTAAACCAGGTGCCTGCTGTGGCCTAAGTCCTGGGCTTGGAGCTCTGAGAAGTTCCCTGCAACAAACATGATGGCCATGTGATCAGATGATCCTAAGCTATGACCCAGAAGAGGGACGGAGGCCCAAAGGGCCAGGAAGTGGTGGAGCCAAGCCTTCTCTTTTATGAACTGGTACATGCCAAGAGCTGGGCAGAGTGTGGGCTGGAAGAACACCTTTGCTTGTTTCTTGGTTCCTGGATGCCCAAGTCACACTCGGAAATGCTGGCACTGAATGAGCAACAACCACACGCCCTTCGCCAACCCCTTCTTTTTCTGTGCAAGCCCCTACTCCTGCAGAGTCAGGATATGGGAAGAGTCTGACCAGGGCCAATGGCCAGGTCTTTCTGCAGCTGGGAGTTTCTCTTCTGCCCTCAGGACACTGTCATACTAACTATTAGCTTTCTCCTGCCTCCTGACAGTGATGTCAGAAAAAGTTATCATTTCTCCTCCAGAAATAAAGAGGTTAGGATCTCTAAACCTGGCCATCATTCACAAATGCACAAAGAATCACAGTGGGGGTCAAGTGCCCACTCACGTGCCTGACAGAAAACACTCTTCTCCTGGGGCTTCCACACAAGACTGGGACAGAGTCACTTCCCAGGAGACCACCAGGTTGTAGATTTGGCCTATGATTCATCCAACCAACCTGGGAATATCAGTTAACTCAGAAGGGAAAGGGAAAGAGAGGGAGAAAGCAATATGTTCAAATGGAAGAGTAAATAAATGTATGTTAGATTCCATTATTGCTTTTGTCACTTGCTTCTCTCAACAGTGCCTGGCACCTGTTGGCTGTAGCACAGAAGGAACTGGCTGTACTGAGGCCAGACTCTGCTTTGCCCAGCCCAATGAGTTCTGCTTGGTGACCACGCAGGTACCACAAGCACAGAGCATATGCTTGGCCTCGTTCCCCCAGACCCTGACAGGAAGCAAAACTTTCTTCAAGGGCACTACAGGCTTTCTTAGCTGGCCATGTTGCCACTGGGTTGCATCAGAGAAACAGCTCTCCCCCACTTTGTGCTGTGTTTTCAAAAAGGCAAAGATAAAGCATTTTAAAATTTGTATGGAAACACAAAGGACACTGAATAGCCAAAACAGTCTTCAGTAAGAAGAGGAGAGCTGGAGGAATTATGCTCCCTGATTTCAGACTATACTACAAAGCTGCTGCAATAATCAAAACAGCATGGTACTGGCACAAAAACAGATACACAGATCAATGGAACAGAATAGAGCCCATAAATAAACCCATAAACTTATGGTCAATTAATTTATGACAAAGAAGGCAAGAATATACAATGGAGAAAAGAAAATCTCTTCAATAAGTAGTGCTGGGAAAACTGGACAGCTACATGTAAAAAATGAAATTAGAACATTCTCTAACACCACACACAAAAATAAACTCAAAATGGGTTAAAGACCTAAATGTAAGACCAGAAACCATAAAACTCCTAGAAGATAATAACATAGTTAGAACACTCTTTGGCATAAAATCATAGCAGTATTTTTTTGGATTCTTTTCCTAAAGCAAAAAAAAAAAAAAAGCAAAAATAAACAAATGGGACCTACTGAAACTTAAAAGCTTTTGCACAGTAACGGAAACCACTGACAAAGTGAAAAAAACTACAGAATGGGAGGAAATATTTGCAAGTGATATGACTGATGAAGGGTAAATATCCAACATATATAAACAGCTCATACAATTCAACATCAAAAAAAACCAAACAACCCGATTAGAAAATGGGCGGAAGAACTGAATAGACATTTTCCCAAAGATGAAATGGAGATGGCCAACAGGCACATGAAAAGATGCTCAATGTTTCTAATCATCAGGGAAATGCAAATGAAAACCACAATGAGATATCACCTCACACCTGTTAGAATGGCTATCATCAAAAGAACACAAATATGCAATTCCCTGGTGGTCAAGTGGTTAGGACTCTGCACTTTCACTGCAGAGGGCACAGATTCAATCCCTGGTTGGGGAACCAAGATCCCACAAGGCACACAGCATGGCAAACACAAAAACAAACAACAAAAACACCCACACAAACAAAAATCCCCCAAACAACAACAAAAAAAAACACAAGCAAATGACGGTAAGGGTGTGGAGAAAAGGGAACCCTTGTACACTGCTGGTAGGAATGTAAATTGGTGCAGCCACTGTGGAGAACAGTAGGGAGTTTTCTCAAAAAATGAAAAATAGAACTACCATATGATCCTGTGATTCCACTCCTGGGTATATACCTGAAAAGAAAACAAAACAAAAAACTCCCCAAAAAACAAAAAAGAGTGATTCAAAAAGATACATGCACTCCACAGCCAAGATATGAATGCAACCTAAATGCCCATCAACAGATGAATGGATAAAGAAGATGTGACATATATATACAATGGAATACTACTCAGCCATAAAAAGAATGAAATTTTGCCATTTGTAACAACATGGATGGACTTGGGGGGTATTGGGCTAAGTGAAATAAGTCAGACAAAGAAAGACAAATACTGTATGATATCACTTACTTGTGGAATCTAAAAAAATACAGCAAATTAGTGAATATAACAAAAAAGAAGCAGACTCACAGATACAGAAAACATACTAGTGGTTACTAGTGGAGAGAGGGAAGGGCAATATAGGGGTAGAGGATTAAGAGGTACACAGCATCGACTTAAAAAAATGCACAACGTGAGAGTTGCAAGTTAAGTTTTATCTGGGGCAGAATGAGGACTGCAGCCCAGAGACAGCATCCAAGATAGCTCTGAGAAACTGCTCCAAAGAGGCAGGGGGGAAGGTCAGTATGTATGTAATTTTTGTGAAGTGGAAGTACATGCAATTGAGCACATATTTTTTTTTAGCAGAAGGTTTCTGCTAGTCACGAGGAGCAATCATCACCATGAGAGATTTTAGTGTTTTTCTAGATATGAGGAGATACAAGAATTGGGCTCATAAAATTGCCTCCTGAAAATATCTGTCTGAAGACCTGTTCTGCCAGTTTCTCCCAGAGCACAGAGTGCCTCATTTCAGCTCTCCACCCTGAACTCCTTTGGGGGGGCAGGGGGCAGGGGATGGGGGGTGCGGGTATTGGAAATCAGCAGCTATAGCAGCATATGATTTAATCCTAGATGGCAAGTACAAATGGCGAGTGCCAACTGTAATTGACAACACTACATGTACACAATGTATAAAATAAGCTACAAGCATATGTCGTACAATACAGGGAATACAACCAGTATTTTATAAAAACTAAATGGACTATAACCTTTTAAACTATAACCTTTAAAAACTGTGACTCACTATACTGTACACCTGTAACTTAAATAATATTGTATAACTATACTTCAATTAAAATTCATATACATAAACAAGGAGCATAGTAATAAAAAAGGCAAAAACCAGATTCTCCAAGGAACCCCACGCTTCCAGAAACCAGAGCTCCTCCATCTATTTCAGGGGAATCAGGCACCATGGTTTCTTCCTCTTTTGTGCATGCTGGGGGCCCTCCAGTCCGGCCCCGGGCTGCTCCCCCAGGCCCCTTCACCAACTGAGCCTGACCTCTGCTCTCTGACCCCTGACCTGAGACCAAACCCCGCTCCGACGGGCGGCCCCGCCCCCAAGATGGCCGCGCCCATGCGCCGCCTTCGACTACTCTTCGACTACTCTTATTCTGAGGGTCTAAAGAAGAAAGCGTGGCTTTGGGGGGATGGAGGGGCAGGAACTCCCCAGGGAGCACAACCACAGGGAGGCCCGGCCGCGCAGGAGAACGGATTGGTAGAGCGAGCCTCGGAGGCGGCGGACCCGGGTCGCTACAACAGTCCGCGCAAAGCCTTCTCGCCTCCGGCAGCCGGAGACGCCTCCCCAGCCTTTCCTAGGACTCGTTGCGGAAAACGGTCGCCCGCTCTTGTCGCTCCATCTAGCCTCAGACAGAGCCACTTCAGAACCATTGTCCCGAAAAGGTCCCGTATTGCCCACTGGCTGTGTTGCCCCCACCCCCGCCGCCGCCGCGTCGCTCCTGCGCATGCGCAGCATTCAGGCTCCAGGGGCGTCGGGGAGCGGAAGTGCTCTGTTGACTCGGAGGGCGGTGCTAGTTGTCGGTGGCTGGTGTTATCCGTCCTGAGACTTCGGGTTCCTGGTGATGGAGTAAGGGGAGGCTGGATGGGGAGGTCGGAGGGGCAGTGGGCAATGAGCTAGCGTCCCTGGGGCGTTGAGTGACAAGGCCGTGGTAGTGAGGGGAGGGGCGGGGCTATGGGAGTCAGTGAGTGAGTGGTTCATTGATTCATTCTGCAGTTGTTTACTCAGTGTCTAGTAAATACCTAGCACTGTTGTGTTTCACATTAGTCTTCATAGTTGCCCTGTGAGTAGGTACTTCGATATTACGGTTCTGTTGACTTTATAGACAGAAAACAAAAACAGAAAGGCTTGGAAACCTGACCAAAGTCAGACAGTAAACCGGATGGATCATTTTGTTGCCAAAGCTGCTCCAAGTCTTTGCTGAAAACCCACCAACCCCCACCTTTAGGAGGAATGTCCTTGCTCAAAACTCACTAACCCCCACCTTTAGCAGGAGTTAACAGAAATCTTAAGGTTAAAATGCTCAGAGATAAGAAAGTAAGTTACAAACAAACCACCTGGGACCAGGATGGCCACGAATCAGACCTCCAACAGACCCTTGGTCTCATTATACGCTGATTTTACATTAGCATATTAAATGAAACCTACTGGTGGCCATTGTTGCTGACCAGACTTTAAAGACCAAGAAAGGATAAAAAGGGGGGTGGCAGCCCACTCCCTTGAAAAAGCATTGCCTTTTCCCCTGTAGACTAATGCATATGGTTCCTCATCAGTAGCCTCACTCCCCCCCTCCCCCCACCCCCGCTTTGTCTTTACTGTTTAAAATTAAAACCCTCTTGCCAGGTGGGTGAGGAGAAGTTGATCTGTGAACTTAGTTCCCACTTTTCTATTCTTTGGCCACTGAATAAAGCTTGTGCTGTGTCAGTTTTGTTATTGGCTGCTCGAACCCAAGTGGAAGAAGAACCCTCCCTGGCGAGGGCAGAGAGCCTTGGCCAGACAGGGCCTGAGAAAGGTCCAGAGGACTTACTTTGGTATCACTCTTCTTTTTTTCCGCACGGCACTTATGCCTTTCTAACACACCGTAAATTTATTTATCAACTTCGTTGCTTACTCTCTCTCTCCCTTGCTAGAATACAGCTCCACACGATCAGGGAACTCATTTTTTTCACCTGTATATGCAACACATAGACTAGGCACATAGTAGGCACTCACCTCTCCTATTGAATGAATAAAAGCTGCAGAGCAGACAGTTTGGTTTCAGAGGCCGGACTCTCAACAAAGTAAGGCAGTTATAGCTTGTTGTCTGATGGTAATTGAGTTCTCACCAAACATTAACTCTTAAACCTAGAATGAGGCATAATGTGCCTCCTTGTGTCAAGTAAGACATTTGGGTTTTCTTCAACTTTACTCCATCATACAGTTTGCCAGTTGCATTTCCTGTGTGGTCATTGTCTTTCCAGGGTCAGGGTTCATAACAGCCCATGGCTCACAAGCTTCAGACGCCAGCTGATCTGCCCTGGGCTTCCTTAGTTAGACTACAGAAGACCCAGTCTGAGGCCTCAGAAGGAGACGAGTTCCCGGGGTCAGAGGCAGAGACATGGTGAAGTGATGGTCCCAGCAAAGGTACCTTTGTCTTTGAATCTTTCAGTCCTGCCTCCTTAGGAATAAGATAGCTTCTCTGAGGGGAGCTGCAGGAGAAGCCTCAGCCCCAAGTCCAGACCCCAGGGCAGAGGAGGAAGGCTCACAGAATAGCAGGTCCTCAAAGAGCTGGACCTGTGATGCGCTCTCCTCCTTCCAGATGAGAGAGAGCAAGGCTGGCATGGCGACTCAACTTCCAGCCACTCATGAAGGACCAGGTGAGAAAGGGCAGTTGAATCCCTATTGGAGGAGAGAGAGATGAAAGTTACAGGTGTTTGGAGAGATACTGCCATGGGGGGCAGGTGCCCTGCTATAGTGCCTGCAAGGGCAGGACCAGATTGGGAAGGATCACTACCAACCTTGTTACCAAACCAAATTGCATCTGGTTGCCGAATCTACTGACACGGGGTTGTGGTGAAGAAAAGTGCAATGTTTATTGCAGGGCACCAAGCAAGGAGTCCAGGCAGCTACTGCTTAAAAGATCTGACCTTCCTGATGGTTTTCAGGGAAAGTTTTTAAAGACAGGGTGATGGAGGTGGGGGTGGGGGTGGGGGTGGGGGTGGGGGGGATGCATGATCAGCTGGTAAACATTCTTCTGATTGGCTTGTGATGCGGTAATTGGGAGTCAACATGATCAACCTTTGGGTTCCAACCCATCTGGGGTCTGTGTGCTTGTGCTCAGCATATAGTTAACTTCTTCCACCTGGTGGGAGTTTCGGTCTCTGCAAAACAGCTCAAGGGATATGGCTCAGAATGTTATCTATAGTCCTTGAGAAGGAACTAGAAGTCCTTGACTTTGTTTAATGTTAAAGTATTATTATTTTGTCTTGCTTGACTGTTTTCCTTTGTTTCTGCATTTTCTCACTTTTTTGATTAAATTTATACTTTGGTGCTCAGGGAAGGCCTAGGAGGCTAGAGCTTTTCTGTAAACAAGAGGCAGATGGAGGTCATATGCCTGGGAAGGCCCCGCAGGGTCCTGCTTGGTTACAGTCTCACAGGACTTTCCCCTATGCTGACACACTTGTGTGGCACACCTTATGCTTCCCTTGTTTGCCATGGGATATTGCTGGATTTGAGTCAGTCCCATAGTATAAACATCCCTCCTGCCTCTAGCAGAAATGTTGAATCTCCCTCCACTCTGACTAAAGTGCAGAAAAGTTTTTGATTTGTTTTTCAGTTTGGAGAATTTCAGAGTAGTCTCTGGGTAGGCCATCACCTAGCTCTGCTGTCTCATTTTGATGCTAGTAACTGGGCCTGGAAACGTGACTGATTAAGCTCCATCTTGCTGAACCCTGCTGTCCTGATACTAGGGCAGGGATTGCTACAGTACCAATGGTGAACAAAAGCTCCTCGCTGAAACTTTGTTTTGAACACTGCCAAATAAGGACGAGCATGGCAATCAAATGGACATAATGGGAAATAAGGAAGTATTGAGGAGGGAATGGGGTAGTGGGGGGCCAGTGAAGGGCGGAAGGAGCAGGGGGCAAGGTCAGTGGTTTCCATCTCCATGTGGAACTGCCCAATGGCTGGCCCTTAACCTCCCTCCGCCCCCCTCCCTTCCTCCCTCTGCCCCCCTCCCTTCCTCCCTCCACTCCCCTCCCTTCTGCCCTGCACTCAGTCCTGCTTTATCTCCTTCCTCCAAACCACAGCAAGACGTCCCTGTCCTCCAGACTTTGCTCAGGGTCTATCACCTCTAGGGCTCAGTGTGATAATTGGTGATTTGTAATAATTTCTCCTTTTTATTTTATTAGTAAATGATACTGTCAAAAATGAAAAAAAATGCAAGTAAATAAAAGAGGAAAGGTGAAATCACCACTGGAAGGTCAGCAGGGTCAACATTTTAATAACTTCTCTTCCTCAATACATGCCTGTTTTTTTAGCTCTTCATTGGAATATAATTGCTTTACACTCTACCAGTTTTTGAGGTACACCAAAGTGAATCAGCTGTATTTATACATATATCCCCATATCCCCTCCCTCCCGTGACTCCCTCCCACCCTCCCTGTCCTGGCCCTCTAAGGCATCACCCATCATCCAGTTGATCTCCCTTTGTTATACAACAACTTCCCACTAGCTATTTCACAGTTGGTAGTGTAGATATGTCTATGCTACTCTCTCACTTTGTCCCAGCTTCCCCTTCACCGCCCCCCAACCCCGTGTCCTCCAGTCCATTCTCTGCATCTGCATCCTTATTCTTGCCCTGTCACTGGGTTCATCAGTACCATTTTTTTTTTTAAGATTCCGTATATATGAGTTAGCATACAGTATTTGTTTTTCTCTTTCTGGCTTACTTCACTCTGTATAATAGTCTCTAGGTCTATCCACCTCATTCCATATAGCTCCATTTCATTGCTTTTTATAGCTGAGTAATATTCCATTGTATATATGTGCCACATCTTCTTTATCCATTCATCAGTTGATGGGTATTTAGGTTGCTTCCATGTCCTGGCTATTGTAAATAGTGCTGTAATGAACATTATGGTATATGTTCCTTTTTGGATTATGGTTTTCTCTGGGTATATGCCCAGTAGTGGGATTACTGGATCATATGGTAGTTATATTTTTAGTTTTTTAAGGAATCTCCAAACTGTTTTCCATAGTGGCTGTACCAACTTACATTCCCACCAGCACTGCAGGAGGGTTTCCTTTTCTCCACACCCTCTCCAGCATTTATTGTTTCTAGATTTTTTGATGATGGCCATCCTGACTGGTGTGAGGTGATACCTCATTGTGGCTTTGACTTGCATTTCTCTAATGATTGGTGATGTTGAGCATCTTTTCATGTGTTTGTTGGCCATCTGTATGTCTTCTTTGGAGTAGTGTCTATTTAGGTCTTCCACCCATTTGTGGATTGGGTTATTTGCTTTTTTGGTATTAAGCTGCATGAGCTGCAAGGTGTTTCTTTGTTTTCTCATTTTGTCTAATTTATAGTATTTGCTGTGTCCTTTTCCTATGCTGCCTAGTAGTAATTCCTCTTGTTTCTTGTCTCTGCCCCCATGGAGGGGTTAGTGCAGTGTCTTGAGTAGGCTTCTGGATGGGGTGTCTGGTACCTGTTTTCTGGTGTGTGTATCTGAGTCTTTTGACTCTGATGAGCAGGGCCATGTCTGGTGGTGTGTTTTAGGGTATCTGTGAGCTTAATATGGCTTTAGGTAGTCTGTGTGCTGATGGGTGGGTTTGTGTTCCTGTCTTGTTTGTAGTTTGGTGTGAGTTGCCCAGCACTGGCAGTTGCAGGCAGTCGGGCAAAGCTCGGTCTTAGACTCTGATAGAGGGCTCCGTGAGAATTCTCTGAAGTTAATCTTCCCTGTGGCTGAGGGCTCTCTAGTGGTCTAGCATCCTGGACTCAGTGCTTCCTCCCCAGACCCTCTGACTTGACTTCTGGTCAAGGAATCCAGACTCCAGAGGTTGCTTGTCCCAGCAATAAAGGGGATTAAAAAAGACTATCTAAGCCACAGACTATGGTAAAAGGTTAAGTCAAAGAAATACTGAATCAAGGAAACATGTACATGCACAAGAAACACAAAAACATAACCCAATAGAACATAAAGCACTAGAACAACCTGACAGAACTCCAGAACGCACTCAGACATTTACAGAGAAGACAAAAAAAAAATGCAAAATGAAACAAAACAAAATAAAAAACAAAGAAACAAACAGGGAAATTGTGACAATGAGGACAAAATATAACAGGGACCAAATAGAAACAGGGAGAAAATATAACAAAGAGCAAGAAAACAACCAGATAGACTAAAGATCCCCAAAATGAAATCAGACAATTATAATTAGAACTAAGATAAAGACAAAACCTAATAACAAAAACCAAAGTAGTGTGTCATCTGAAGAATAAAGCAAGGAAACAGAGCAGACCAATAATAGTGATTAAAAGTATAATAAGATAAAATAAAATAAGAAGGGATTGAACACAGAGCAACAGAAGAGCGTAGTATGACTGGAAATATAAAAATAAAATAAAATAAAGTAAAATAAAATAGAAATGTATTAAAGATAAAGAAGAAAGGAAGATAGGCGAGATAAGCTCAGCACCAGAAAAAAGCTAGCTAGAAATAGAAATATGTAAAAAGGCTAAAAAGAAAATAAAAGTAAAAAATAGAATAAAAAATACGTTATAAAACATGAAGATCCCTTAGGACTAAGATCGTAAAAAAAAAAAAAAGCTAGAAGTGACTACAGAATGGATCAGATGAATAGAATTAATAATAATAATTGTTTCCTTGGGGTCTCAGTTGTAAGTGTCCTTGTACACACCTTGACCCTCAGGCCACCTTCACCTCCCCAAGAGGCCCTCTTCTGCCTCTGGGTTGGACTCTGGACCTGCTGTGGGTCCTATGGGGTCCACTTAGGCTCTGGCCTGGCCCAATTCCTGTGTGTGTTTGCTCCCACAGTCCACAGCTGCCGGAGCTAGGCCTTTTTCATTTGTGGGAACATTCATTGTCTACTCAGATATTCCAAAGTCATAGGGTCTACTTAACTGATCACGGGGATTTAGTCTGCAGCATGTGTATCTGATGGAAAGATTTTAGAACCTCTTCCTTAGTCCCCCTGTACCTGCTGTTCAGCTTTGGTTTTGTCCCTGCTTTTGCATGTGGTCTAACTGCCAGAGTCTGGTCCTGAGGCTGCCTTGGAGCTCTTTGGGTCTGCCTTAGTGAGGGTTTCCTCTATTGTTCATCTGAAGATGCAGGTGTGTGGGGAGAGAGAAGCTTTGATAGTGGCTCTTCTCTCTGCATTTGACTCACCAGTAGTGCCCTGCTTGGATTGCAGGAGCCCCAGGGATGACGCTGAATGTGCAGGGATGCCAGCAGCCATGGGTATAGGAAATCTGGCCTTAGTGTGGTTCTTTACTGGTACCTGGTGTAAGGAACCTGATGGGCTTTTTGTATTACTCTGTGAGCAACTGAGCTTCCTTTATTGTTCGCCTGTAGGTGCCAGTGTGTGGGGGGAGAGAGGGTACAATAGTGGCTCCTTCCCCTGCGTATGAGTCAGAAGTAGTGCCCTGCTTGTCTTGTGGGAGCCCTGGGGGTACCGGCGCCAATTGCAGAGGGAAGCCTGTGGGCTTGGGTGTAATAAGAATGTCTCCATAGATGTCTTTCTCTGTGGACTTTTTCTGGTTCTTGGCCATGGGCACACCAGGCCAGCCCTGCCAGGAGGCTTTTTCTGTCCCTTGTCGACTGCAACACACAGGCCCAGAGGCGCCTCCCTTTGTTCATTACAGGCGCTGAGAGAGAGAGAGAGAGAGAGAGAGAGAGAGAGAGGCTACAGCAGTGGCTCCTCCCCTCTGCTTGTGAGTCAGCAGTAGCGAGCCACCACCATGGCTGCCTAGTTTTCCACGGTAGGCATTCTCTGCTGTGGATTCTTCCCTCCTGTCTCCTTAGTCCATCTCCCCACAGCCAACAATGGTTCTCACCCTGAACCAGTTCTCCTGTTCCCACGTTCCAGCTCCCAGACCCCCTGTACAGCTGTGAACCCACGTCTCAGTCTGGGACATGCAGGGCTGTGGTTCGGACCCTCCGTATGTTTCTCATGCTTTCCCGTCTGCCACAGATCGGCCGCTTCACCCTCTTTGGACAGTCCCAAATGCCTCCCTTCTGACCCAATCAAATTCCCCTTTGGAGTGGGGGGTTTCCCCATCAGATAAGAGGGGTTTCCCTGAATTCAGCAATCTCTCCTCTGTTTCAGCTCCCCCTGCCCTAGGGTGTGGGACCCGTCCCTTTCCTTTCTCCTGCTCCTCTTTCTCCTTTTTTCCCCTCTCTGTCCTACCTAGTTATGTCAGGATCTTTGCAGTCCTTTCTGGTGTCCAAGGTCTTCTGCTAGTGTTCAGCCAGTTTTCTGTGGGAATTAATGCATATTTTGATGTATTCCTGATGCATCTGTGGAGAGAGATGCACTCCATGTCCTTCTACTTCACCACCATTTTTCCCCCTTTTCATTAATTTTTGAAGATCAAATAATTTCTGTGATCCAATTTTCCAGGCTTTTGTAAGATGAAAAGGTACCCAATTCATTTTATGAAGCCACTTAAATTTAAATGTGATGAAGATACTACAAAAAAGAAAATTATAGACCAGTTTAGCTTAAGAATATGGATGCCCAAAATTTGAAAATATTCTGAATAGAACATTAATAAATTGAATTATACAGGTTTTAAAGTAATGCATGCACAGGGTAAAAATTTCAAGCAAAAGCTTTGTTCAAGAAAAGGTAAAAAATAATTCTCCCTCTCACTCTGTCCCCATATTTCCTTCTGCAGTGTTTCATACATTCTTCCAGAGATCATGTATGCGTATCTATCTAGATATATGAATCTCTTAAAAAAATTTCTTAAAACACATCCTGGTCCTTGTCTTAATGATTATTCCATTGCACTTGTACATAGCTTATGCCAGGGATTCCCAACTGTGGCACTATCACCATTTTGGGCCAGATTATTCTTTGTTGTTTGGGATGGTCCTGTGCATTTTAGCATATATAGCAGCATCCCTGGCCTATAGCAGCATCCCTGGCCTCTATCAGCTAGATGCCAGTAGAACTCCCTCCCCCAGTTCTGACAATCAGAATGTCTCCTGACATTGCCAGATGTCTCCTGCGGGACAAAATTACACAAGGTTTCAAACCAGTGGTCTACATTATTTACAAAAATAGCCACTTGATATTCTATGGGATGGAAATACCATTTATTATTTACCTTTCTCCTAGTGATGTACATATAGGATATTTCTAGTCTTTTGCTACCATAAACAACATAGTAGTGAATATCCATGTACATTCTAGTTGTATGCATGTGAGTATATCTTTCTAGAAGTGACATTTCTAGGTCATTGGCTGCACACATTTTGGATTTTGATTTAAGATTGTCAAATTGCCCTCCAAATAGCACGTACTGATTTGCACTGCTAGTAGCAGTATGATGTCTTTTCCCATAAATAGGCAAGCACAGTGATTTTTTGCCATTGTGAGGGGAGAAAAGAGTGGTGCATTTTAATTTGCATTTCTTGAATTGAGTGTCTGTTCTTATTTTTAAATGCCATTTGCAATTTTTCCTTTCAGATATTTATTCTAAGTTGTTTGCCCATGTTTCTCTTAGGTGTGGAATTACTTGGATTGCTGATTGCTAGCTCTTTATATTAAGTTAATAAGTAAATTAGACCTCTGTCCTGTATGTTGTAAATATTTTTTCATGGTTTGTCATTTGACTGGGCTTACGTATCTTGAAGAGTAGACACTTAAATTTTTAAAATGTGCTCTAATTTCACAGTCTTTAGTGGCTTCTAGATTTCATGTATTGCTTCAAAAGCCTTTTGTGAGTCAATATTATAAAAATGCCATTTCAGTTATGTGGAAAAGAAGTGGTTAATGAATGATGGTGGCCCAACTGAGTTTCCATCTGGATGGAAACGAAGCTAGACTCTTCTACATCATATAAAAGTAAAATTCCAGGTTGATCAAAGAACTGCATATATATTTGAGAAATTAGATGAAAATTTAGGAGGATATTTCTATAACCTTGCTCAATGGAAGAAATATTTTTAATGAAATGCAAAACCCAGAAGCTATACAGAGAAATACTGTCAGCTTAGACTGTATTAAAATATTAAAATCTGTACAGTCAAAAGACATTTGAGGCTGAAAGGCAGTGCGTATGATACGTAGAGGATTTATATGCAGAAAATGCAAACTGATGATACAGAAAACACCAAAAATGCGATAGAAAAATAATCAGAAATATAGTACAGGCAGTCTGTAAGAAAAAAGAGTGATGCTGTAACGAAAAGTGTTTACCCTTTCCAGTTTTCAAGGCTAGAGAATAGGGCTCACTTTTATTCCTCCTTTTCTGTTGCAGTCCAACAAATGAAAGCAGTCTCGGCCCTTCTACTAATTCTTTGCCTTCCAGGTAGGGTGTGTGTGTGTGTGTGTGTGTGTGTGTGTGTGTGTACATGTACAAAAAAACCCAAAATTGTTACATGGGTTGTTTTTAATGAAAATATGCTCCTACTATGCATACTCTGAAATTTGCATTTTTTCATTTAAATTTGCATTTTTAAATTTAACAGACAGCCTTTCATGTCAGCCAATTTTTATAATGGCCATTTTAGAGTAGAGCTATAACAGTTTATTTAACCACTCTGTCCTCCTCCCAGTCCAGATGCAGCTTGTTGACTATCAGGGGTCATTTTTATCAGAAGTAATGTCGCCTGGTGATGTAACTGTCATGCCACCATTATTGGATTCCCAGGAACATGGGACATTGAGGGCCATCTCCACTTACCTTTTGCTAATACAAATAATGCTGCCTTTTCCATCCACATGGCCATATAAATATTTCAGTAGGATAGAGTCCAGGCTAAAATATGAGAAAAAAATGTAACAGGTACTGCCAAACTACCTGTCAACTGGCCTTCTATGAGGGTACTCATGTTCCTATACCCTCATGAATAGTGTCTCTTCTCTATCTTTTGAATGTTTACCAACTTTATAGGTAAAAGACAGTATCTTACTGTTTAATTAGCATGTAGTTGAACTTTAATGAGGTTTATAATCTCTTTGTATGTTTAGCAGCTGCTTATATTTCTGTTGCTATGAATCTTTTGTCCATTCTGTTGAGGTGTCTTTTCTTAGCTGACATCGAAAAGTCTAGGGTAAAAAATCCTAGAAAGGACACTGCTGCATTAAAGAGGATTTGCAACATATATTTTGATGTATATTAACCAGTTGCTCCACCACCCTCCCCCAAGGCAGTAAATAGTTTATAACTTCTTTGATGTTTTTCTACACACTTGACTGCACTAGGTATCATCAACCTGTTTAATGTTTAAGAAGCTGAAGGGTATAAATAAGTCTTGGAGATCTAATGCCCAGTATAGTGATTATAGTCCACAGTACTGTATTATAAACTTCAGAGTTGCCAAGAGACTAGATCTTAATTGTTCTCACTACAAGAAAGAAATGATAACTGTGTGACATGGTAGAGGGGTTAGCTAACTACTGGTGGCAATCATATTGCAAAATATAAATGTATCAAATCAACACATTGTACATCTTAAACTTACACAATGTTATATGTTAATTATATCTCAATAAGAAAAAGAACCTGAAGAGTGATAAATAGTATACTATTATACATTTACTTCACATTCATCCAGTTATACTATATTAGGTTGTGGCCTATTAAAGATTTGTTAGAATTTTAGTGTATGAAGGAATTTAGGTCATCGTTATATATTTTACAAATATTTTTACCACTTTGATGTTTGAGAATTGAAAAAATTATTTTCTTTCTGCTAAATCTAGAATTTTATTTTTAGTTTTGGCTGCGTTGGGTCTTTGTTGCTGCGCGCAGGCTTTCTCTAGTTGTGGCGAGACGTGGCTACTCTTCGTTGTGGTGCGTGGGCTTCTCATTGCGGTGGTTTCCCTTGTTGCAGAGCACGGGCTTTAGGCACGCGGGCTTCAGTAATTGTGGCACTTGGGCTCAGTAGTTGTGGCGCACAGGCTTAGCTGCTCCGTGGCATGTGGGATCTTCCCAGACCAGGGATCTAACCTGTGTCCCCTGCATTGGCAGGCAGATTCTTAAACAGTGTGCCACCAGGGAAGTCCCTAAATCTAGAAATTTGTAAATGTCTAGGTAATCAAGTTTGCCAGTCTTTAGCTGTATGTCTTCTGAATGTGGGAGTGGCTTAGAAAGACTTTCACCAATCCAAAATTACAAAAACATTCAACTAGTAATTCTGCGGTCAAGCTGCACATATTTAAATCTCTAATATATCTGTAGTTTATTTTGGAATTCAGAATGAGATAGCTAATGCAGTTTTATGGTATGTTTATTCACTGCGTAAATACCTAGACAGATTTTGCTAATGACTTCCTTTTTGCAGCGATTTGAGATACTTTCATTCTGAACTAAATTCTGACCCTGTGTGTGTTGGTATCTGTGAGTGATTTTTAACTTTCTTCATTGCCATTACTGAAGCATAACACTGAGTACAGCATGAATAAAACTCTTTCTCCTCGTTAGGGAGATCTGACCTTGAGTTAACCTGATTGTGTCCCTGGAAGCCCCATAATGGTGGAATGACAGCTGTATTACCAGGCATTGTTACTTAGAATCAAAATGAATTTTTTTTAACTGTACAAATCAAGCATTTTATTTATATAGCAAGGAAGCACTCATTTGTTCTCCATGTAAATACCATACTTGAGATTTAAAATCACGTTTGGCAGTGTACTGAAGGATGCTAAATAAGACTTCACCCATATCACTTTGGGTTTCTTGATATCTTGTTATGTTTTCCATCATCCATTGGAACAATTAGTTCAGCTTCCTTAACCTAAACTCGACGCTTCCCAGATGGAAAAGCCAAAGACTCTTGATTGGTAAACAAACTGCACCTGGATTGGGAGGACTGCAAATAACTGAAAATAGCTGGTAAGAAGCCACTGATTTGGGTTTTCCTGAGTCCAGTGTAACTCTCAGAACTGGGCATGTCCTTTGCCAGGATCCTGGAAGATGTGCCCAGGGGCCTGTTACAAGAGATAATGGTATATAGGGGGCTTCCCTGGTAGTGCAGTGTTTAAGAATCTGCCTGCCAATGCAGGGCACACGGGTTCGATCCCTGAGCCGGGAAGATCCCACATGTCATGGAGCAATTAAGCCCGTGCACCACAACTACTGAGCCTGTGCTCTAGAGCCTGCGAGCCACAACTATTGAGCCCACACGCCACAACTACTGAAGCCCGTGTGCCTAGAGCCCATGCTCCACAACAAGAGAAGCCATCGCACTGAGAAGCCTGCGCACTGCAACAGAGTAGCCCCCTGCTTGCCGCAACTAGAGAAAGCCCATGCGCAGCAACAAAGACCCAATGCAGCCATAAATAAATAAATAAATAAATAAATTTATATTAAAAAAAAAAAAGAGATACTGGTATATGGAACAGCTTCTGGTTTCTAAGCCAGATGCTGCCTGCACTTGCCTGTGTGGCCTTGTCCCTGGGCACCTCAGCTATCACATGGGTGGCAGGGGCAGATTGGGCTACTGGATTGTACTGAGAATGCCTCCTGCTAGGGACACAGGCCTGTCACTGCCCTTTGGCCCACTATTTCCTGTCTCCCTCTGCAAAGCTGAGTAAACTGGTGCCACATATTGCCCATGAGGCCTTGTGGGTGCAAAATGTCTCCTTGAATTTAAGGTCACCAAGTGTGGGTGGGCAGGATGGGATCCAGAGCGTAAGTGGGTGGGTCATTGCTCTCTGATAGGAATTCGGGCACTTAGCGAAGTAAATTCTTGTTTGGTGGTGCTAAGATCAAATACAGGCCTTTCCTTTTTTACCTCAATCTGCTGACCAGGCCAGATACAGTCCTGTCATGATTGACTGGATAATCAGCACTGTAGGTCATAATTGAATAGCTGTGTTTAGAATTATTTGTTCTAGATCTACATCTCCTTTAAAGGCTTCCCTGTCAGCCCCAAGCAGAACTGAGTTCTTCCTCTCCTGGGCTCCCTGCCCTACCTCTGCCATAGCCTCCTTCCTTTTCTCCTGCCCTTTCATGTGTGAGTTTGTAAGTGTTGTTTTTCTCCCTCTGCTAGACTGTATGTAGCTCCTCCAATTCAAGCGGTGTTTGTTTTTATTAATCTTTCCATCCTTAGAACTTATCAGCTTAGTCTCTAGTCAATACATGTGTTAGAAGAATGAATTTCCAGGGTAAAATATTTCTAACACTTGATCTCTTTCCCTATAGAGTTGAAAATAATTTTCGTTACATAAGCACACTGTATCAAATTTTGGACGGTGAACAGCGTAAGAACAATTACAGAGAAAGGCAACGCAGTGTCTAAAAATGTGCATGTGGAAACCAGAACGAATGGATTTTAATCTGTGATTCCTACCTGTGTGACCCTGGGCAGGTGATCTCACACTCTGTGAGCCTTCCTGTCCTCATCTGTCAGGGTTCTCCTGGGTGGTGGGGAGGATTGAAATCTTTCTGCGTGTGAAGGACGTAGGATGGGCATAGAGTGGGCACTTGATGTGACACACTGTCTCCATCCGCAAGCCAATCACTGGGCTAAGAAGGAATGTGCTGTTGCAGGGAACCTTGACCTTCAGGGACGTGTTTGTGGACTTCACCCTGGAGGAGTGGCAGCAGCTGGACCCCACTCAGAAGAACCTCTACAGGAATGTCATGCTGGAGAACTACAGCCACCTGGTCTCTGTGGGTGAGAGACCCTCCACAGGGTGACTGGAACACACCCCCTCTTGACTCCCTCTCTGGGCTGCTGCCGCTCAGGAGCGTCCGGGCCCTGAATGAGTCAGGCCTCAGGCTGGTGGTCGGGAATTCATAATGGCGTTTGCACCCTGCACGGGGTGTGCGTGCTCTCGCCTTCTCTGTGGATGGTCTGCACTGAGGGCCCGCTAGCTGGGCTCACAGGGCCGTCACCGAGGCCAGACCATCCCCGCCCTGCAAGGATGGGCCTCGGTTCTGGAATGCCTCGGGTGTCAATAACGAACTCCTCTGTCATTTCCCCTCAACAGGATACCTCGTGGCCCAACCAGATGGGATCTTCAGGTTGGGGCAAGGAGAAGAGGAGGCCGGCATGGCAGCTGGAGAAAGCCCAACGTGGAGCTGTCCAGGTGAGCCCGTGCCGGGCCAGTTGGGCCAGGGCAAGGAGACCTGGTAGGTCAGGGAGAGCTTGGCCTCGGAGGCGTGCCCAGGAGCTCTTCTCAGAAACCCCAGACTTGGGGACACGACTCGAATCTGATGGAACGAGCCACGGTGACATCCACACGATGCCCCCCCTGCTGCCCCTCTGCAGCCCCTTGTTCTTGGGGTTCAGACAGAGGCGGCCACTGCTGTTCTGTAGATCCCATCTCCACCTTCCAGTGTCTGGGTGGCTAGGGAGACGTGCCCAGCCTTGTCTCCTTCCTCCTCCCTCTCCTTTCTGGAAGCTGTTAGGACTTTCCCCCTCTCTTGGGCATTCGCGTGTTCATCAGAAGACAAGCAGATGGAGGGGTGATGTTTCCTCTTTCCTTGCCATACTGTGGGTCCTCGAAGTCTGGAACGTGGAGCCTTTAACCTCAGGGAAATTATCCTACCTGGTTTCTTGGAGTTGGGATGGACAAAGAAGCTTTGCTAGTGACCTTCAGCTCTACCAGGCAAGTGAGAGTGGTCTCATGGAGATTGTCTTCCAATATTTAAAATGATATAATATTGAGTAGCATAGACATATATACACTACCAAATGTAAAATAGACAGCTAGCAGGAAGTTGCTGCATAACAAAGGGAGATCAACTCAATGATGGGTGATGCCTTAGAGGGCCAGGACAGAGAGGGTGGAAGGGAGTCGCGGGAGGGAGGGGATATCGGGATACATGTATAAATACAACTGATTCACTTTGGTGTTCCTCAAAAACTGGTACAAGAGTGTAAAGCAATTATAGTCCAATAAAGAGCTTTAAAAAATGATATAATATCAATCCTATACAAACTCTTAAAGAAAATGAAGAGGAAATAATTCCCAGTAAATATTTTAGACCAGAATTACCCTGACACCCAACCAAGAAATTAAAGGGAAAGAAAAGTACAGACCAATAGATTTCACAAATATTGATGTAACCCTTAACAAAATATTTAGCAAATGGAATCCAGTAATATATGAGAATGAATGCAAGTTTAAGTTAACATTCAGAATTCAGTTTAATTAAATATATTAACAGAATAAAGGCAAAAACATGATCATCTCAATGGTTACAGGAAAATGTGGCAAAACTAATATATGTTCATGATAAAAAAATCCCTCAATAAACTAGGAATAGAAAGGAACTTCCTCAGTCTGTTAAATGGCATCTGTAATACGCCAACATCATACTGAATGGTGCAAGCCTAAACGCTTTCTCTCAAGCTCATTCATTCTTTCCTTGGCTGTATTGAGTCTATTGATGAGGCTGGCATCCCTAGGAGTAAGATTGATGGGCGGCCAATAGAATTGCTGTTTTAATGTTACAATCAGTAAAAAGCAAGACTTGGGAGTTTCCTGGTGGTCCAGTGGTTAGGACTCCTCGCTTCCATTGGAGGGGGCCTGGTTTGACCCCTGGTCAGGGAAATAAGATCCTTCAAGCTGGGGGGTGCAGCACTCCACCCGCCCCCCCAAAAAAAGAAAGATTCAAAGAGAGGAGTCTGAGGGCAAATGCTTCATTAAAAAGTGAGGCTTCCTTGCTCAGTTCCCAGACCTTAGCCAAATTTTAGATCTTGAACCAATTGTCTAGAGAGGTGCCCTTGTCCCTCAGAGGAAGAACCCTACAACATTGTAGCAAACATATAATACTTACCTTAGTCCCTTCCCAAAGGAACCTATGGCCATTTACTTGGATGACTATAGTTACTGGGGAAAAGGGAATATTTTTAGGACTATTTGACACAGCTTTCTGAGTTGACATTAATACCAAGACATGCAAAGCATCACCACTGCCCTCCTGTTAAGAGTGGGGGCTTACTGGATCCAGGTATTACATTGAGTCCTGGCTTAAATCTGATTCACAGTGGCCCACTGCACATGCAGACCCACCCAGTGGTCATTTCCTCAGTTTCCCAGTGTATAATTAGAATTCATATACTTAGTAGTTGGACCATTTACTACCTCTCTCCTCACCTGTAACATTTGTTAGCTGATAATTTATGTAACAGGATTTGATGGTTACAGAGTAAAGAACTATGGAGATACTGATTTTTATTGAAAAAATAACATACAGATATTAAAATCACAGGATACACATTGTCAAGATGCAAAACATATACTCAAAACCATACACTCGGACAACCACATGGAAAAGGAATAGGGAATATATACACATATGTGAAAATTGGGTCATTTTAAGAGCAGAATGATGTCATATTAAAGACAAAGCTGAATGGGAAAATGGATGGGACGATAGAATTGAGCATGCACAAGATTAAACTATTTTATTGGTAGTTTCTGTAGACTACATTAAAAAAATTAAAAAAATCAATAATCCTACCACTCAAATGATAATCTTGATAATCTGCTTAATAATTTGGTGTATTTCCTTCCGAGATTTTGTTCTGTGTGTCTACCTATACACACACATCTAAAACAGATACAAATATAAAACAAATATATTTGTATACATATATATGTGCACATAATTTTATTCAGCATAAAACTATTTTTCTGCCATCCTGAATCACTGATATAATGGTGCATTATTCATCCTTGATGTATTTTTACAATGTAAATTGTGGTACATTGTTTTATGTTTTTTCACTTAGCCAATTACCATAAACATTTCCCCAAGTCCTCAAATATAGGAAAAATTTTAATTAGTGTATACTATTCTATCTTATTGATATTTCAATTTTTAATCAATTGGCTATTGGATATTCAATTTTATTTTTTTTTCTATTTTAAATAATATTGTGTTAAGGGAGATCACCTGAAAATTTAAAATCTTTTATTGACTAATAAAATGAGGCATAAAATGTAACCATAAAGTTATTACCCTTAAATATTAAGTTGTAAGCACTGTTCCTAAGAGATGTGTGTCAAAGCTTACTACATGCCTTTTCTGTAAGGGGTTTGCATTTTTGCACTGAAAGTATTGATGAATATATGTAAGATCTCCTGTTTGAGCTCCTTTGTTTCAGGGATCATGACTCATCCTCCTTCACAACACTTAAGGAAGCGATTTTTCTGTTTAAGAAGTAAACTGGGAGTTTGCCCTAGCTAGGATTAATAATTTTATGCTTTATATTTTTCTTTCAAAAATGTCATACTCTACTCCACAGTGAACATATCTTAATGATTGAGTGCTTGTTTGCAACCTCTGCACCTCTCCCACAAAATGTGTGGTATAGAACACGGAATGTATTTCTCTCATAATTTCTAATGCAGTTTTCTAAACTCATTAAATTCTTAGTTTTTCCTCAGCATAAATACTCTGATAAGCAAGGACATTCTTTCTAAAGTCTTTTCCACATCAATATACTCACGGTTTTGCCACTTGGAATTCTCTGATATACAATTCTCCACTTGTATAAGAATTTTGGGTGAAAAATTGATCACATTTATTATATGCTTCTGGAACTATACATTTGTGCATTTTATTAAGTTAAATGAACATTAAATACTATATGAAGTTTTTGACCTTCTTAATATTTATAAGGTTACTTCCCTGAATGAATTGATATATAATAAAAAAGAGCTATAACTAGTGAAATTATCTCACTCTAAAGTATATTAATAGGTTTTATCTCCTGAATGACTTTTCTGATGTTTAATGAGAGTTGACTTCCCACTGAAGGCTTTGCCACATTCTCTGCATTCATAAGGTTTCTCTCCTGTATGAGTTCTGTGATGTACAATGAGAGTTGATTTCACACTGAAGGCTTTGCCACATTCACTGCATTCATAGGGCTTTTCTCCTGTATGAATTCTCTGATGTTTAATGAGAGTTGACTTCCTACTGAAAGCTTTCCTACAATCACTACATTCATAGGGTCTCTCTCCTGTATGAATTCTCTGATGTTTAATCAGTGGTGACTTTTCACTGAAGGCTTTGCCACATTCGTTGCATTTATAGGGTTTTTCTCCTGTATGAGTTCTCTGATGTATGATAAGGGTTGACTTCTCACCAAATGCTTTCCCACATCTTCTGCATTCATAAGGTTTCTCTCCTGTATGAGTTCTATGATGGACAGAAAGGTGTGATTTTCCACTGAAAGTCTTCCCACATATGCTGCATTCATAGGGTTTCTCTCCTGTATGAACTCGCTGATGAACAGAAAGGTGTGACTTTCCCCTGAAGCCTTTTCCACATTTACTGCACTCATAAGGTTTCTCTTTTGTATGAGTTCTCTGGTGTTTAATAGGTGTGGGTGTCACATCAAAGGCTTTCCCATGTTTATTGCACTCAGGTTTCTCACCTGTATGAGTCCTTTGATGTATAAGGCTGGACTTACCACATTTGATAGCTTCATAAAATGCTAGTCTAATGTGTGTTTTTTCATGTCTAATAAGGTGATATGAACTCATAAAAGCTTTTGCACATTCACCACATACAAATGGTTTCTCTCCTGTATGAGTTCGCTGATGTTTAATCAGAGTTGACTTCTGGATAAATGTCTTCCCACATTCACTGCATTCATACGGCTTCTCCCCTGTATGAGTTCTCTGGTGTGCAATGAGGGTTGACTTCTGGCTGAAGGTTTTTGCACATTCATAGCATTCATAAGGTTTCTCTCCGGTGTGAGTTCTCTGGTGTACAACAAGGTTTGCTCTCTGGATAAACACTTTTCCACATTCAGAACATTTATAGAGTTTCTCCCCAGTTTGAATTCTTGGACTTTTATTAAGGGCTTGCTTATGGTGGACCGCTTTCCCATGTTCATTAAGCTCACAGAATTTCTCTCCAGGTTGAGCTTTATCAAGATAAGAATGGAAGCATAATTTCCAATATGCCTTACGTTCATCATCTTTCTTTCTTACACAGTTTCTACTTTGACTAAGAAAATTTAAATTATGTTTTGAACTCTTTCCCCATGAATCATATTTAGGGAGTCTCTGTCTTACAGGAACAAAGTCTGTGCTTGGATAAATGATTTTTCTGTATGTTCTGAATTCTTGGCCACTTCCATCCTTCAGTGTTTCCTTATCTATGGATGCAGCCTGCCACAGAGGTTTGTCTTGGCTTTCTTTGTGGTTATCTATTGGGTCATCAAGTTGCCAGAATTCTAGGGAAAAAATGCAGTGAATCATCAAACTTGTAAATATTTCTATTATAATGTTATGGCATAAAATTAATTCATAAATTCCCTGCTGTGGACTCCTGTTAATGGACCTGAGCTGATGTGGATGAACCCTCCCTATGCTCCACTACCACCATCTCCCTCAACTGTAAATACAAAGAAATGCTGGCCCATATTTAACAAAAATAATTGAATACCCAGTCATGCTCAAAACCAAGGAAAGAAATTTTTTAGGTTTCAAAAGTGAAGTGGGAATTTAAAGTGATGGGGTGAACAGAAACTGAAGCTTGAGGATTTGCAGGGGAGTCCAGACCACAGGGCACAAATGTTCAGGAAACTGGAATATAATTTGCACTTAAAGTAGGAGCCACAAAGGAAATCCATGCTTGTTAAACAGGAACTAGAAAGACTCCCCATTGGTCAAGGAAATTGGAAAGAAGGCTATTACATATAAGAAATCAAAAGCCTGATATGATACTGTATATAAAAATCCCTAAAGACTCCACACAAAAACTACTAGAACTGATAAAACAAATTCAGCATGGTAGCAGGATACAAGATTAACACACAGAAATCGGTTACATTTCTTTACACTAACAATGAAATATCAGAAAGGGAAAGTAAAAAAATCCCTTTTAAAATCACATCAAAAAAATAAAATACTTAGGAATAAACTTGACCAAAGAGGTGAAAGACATATGCTGAGAGCTATAAAACACTGATAAAGGAAACTGAAGAGGATTTGAAGAAAAAATACCCCATAGTCTTGGATTGGAAGAATTAATAGTGTTAAAATGGTCATACTACCCAAAGCAATCTACAGATTTAATGTGATCCCTATCAAATTACACATGACATTTTTCACAGAACTAGAACAAATAACCCTAAAATTTATATGGAACCATAAAAGACCCAGAATTGCCAAAGCAATCCTGAGGAAAAAGAACAAAGCAGGAGACATAACCCTCCGAGATTTCAGACAATACTACAAAGCCACAGTAACCAAAACAGTGTGGTATTGGCACAAAAGCAGATATATGGATCAATGGAACAGAATAGAGAGCCCAGAAATAAACCCACACACCTATAGTCAATTAATTTTTGACAAAAGAGACAAGAATATACAATGGAGAAAGGACAATCTCTTCAGCAAGGTGTTTTGGGAAAGTTGGACAGCTGCATGTAAATCAATGAAGTTAGAACACACCCTTAGACCATGCACAAAAATAAATTCAAAATGGCTTAAAGACTTAAATGTAGGACATGACACCATGAAACTCCTAGAAGAGAACCTAGGCAAAATAGTCTCTGACATAAATCCTACCAATATTTTCTTAGGTCAGTTGACCAAGGCAATAGAAATAAAAGTATATATAAACAAGTGGGACCTAATCAAACTTATAAGCGTTTGCACAGCAAAGGAATCCACAAACAAAATGAAAAAAAAACTTAGGAATGTGAGAAAATATTTGCAAATGATGTGACCAACAAGGGCTTAATTTCCAAAATATAGAAACAGCTCATACAACTCAATAACACAAAAACAAACAACCTAATCAAAAAAATGGCAGAAGACCGAAATAGACATTTCTCCAAAGAAGACATACAGATGGCCAATAGGCACATGAAAAGATGCTCAACATTGTTAATTATTAGACAAATGCAAATCAAAACTACAATGAGGTACCACCTCACACCAGTCAGAATGGCCATCATTAAAAAGTCTACAAATAACAAATGCTGTGGAGGGTGTGAAGAAAAGGAAACCCTCCTATATTGTTGGTGGGAATGTAAACTGGTGCAGCCACTATGGAAAACAGTATGGTGGTTCCTTTAAAAACTAAAAATAGAGTTGCCATATGATCCAGCAATCCCACTCCTGGGCATATATCCAGACAAAACTATAAGTCGAAAAGAAACATGCACTCCTATGTTCACAGCAGCACCATTTATAATAGCTAAGATATGGAAGCAACCTAAATGTCCAGACACATAAATGGATAAAGAAGATGTGGCATAGATACACACACACACACACACACACACACACACACACACACACACACACACACACACACACACTGGAATATTACTCAGCCATAAAAAGAATGAAATAATGCCATTTGAAGCAACATGGATGGACCTAGAGATTATCATACTAAGGGAAGTTAGAGAAAGACAAATACCGTATGATATCACTTATATGTGGAATCTAAAATATGACACAAATTAACTTATCTATGAAACAGAAACAGACTCACAGACATAGAGAACAGACTTCTGGTCTGTTCCAAGGTCTCTGTGCCAAGGTGGAAGGGGCATGGGGGAGGGATGGATTGGGAGTTTGGGATTAGCAGATGCAAACTATTATCTATAGAATGGATAAACAACAAGGTCCTACTGTATAGCACAGGGAACTATATTCAATATCCTGTGATAAACCATAATGGATAACAATATGAAAAAGAATATATGTATAACTGAGTTACTTTGCTATACAGCAGAAATTAAACACAACATTGTAAATCAACTATACTTTAATAAAATTAAAAAAAAATCAAAAGCCTAGTTCTGTAACTCAATCCAAATGATTATAAGCATAGTACAGAGCCCATAAGCTGAAAAATTAAACTAAAAATTGGTCCTGTATTAGTAGGTTCCTAGCAGTGGCAAGCTTTCCAAAAGAGTCTTATGTTTTTATAGCTTAGGGCTCACAGGATGTCTATGGAATACCAATTATCACTGAAGAGTTCACAGTAAAAAATTAACTTCACAAGGAAAAGACCCATCATGAAATTGAATCAGCAGATACATTTAAAGATACTCCCATTCCTAGAACTGTAGCTAGTAGAACCATGTGGACTTCAAAATAAATATATTTCAACTATTCAGAGAAATAAGGTAAGAACTAGACCATGGGGGGAAAACTAGGAAAATTATATACAGGCATTATTTTTAAAACTCTAAATAAAGAGGTTGAACAGTAGATAATTCTATCTACTACTTCTATCTAGTCACAGATAAAGACAGATTTAACAAATTAGATGACAGATCTTGAGAAATCACCCAGAATGTAGCATGAAGAGCTAACAAGGGAAATATGGTAAGAGAAATAGAGAAATGATAAGTTCCAAAATAGGTTTAATAGCAAATCCAAATGGAAGACTAGAGAAAAAGAGAGAGGGGCAATATGCCAAGAAATGGGTTAAGAGAGCAACCCTGAGACTGCTAAACTTAGAAAGGTCTGCTTGCAAGGTTGGCTGCCATCTGGGACTTTGGGGTTCAGCAATGTCCCCACCGTTCCCTAACTGATAAGGCTGCTTGTACAGACAATGTGATTTAAGCAGAACCTTTCCTTTATTTCTGGGAGTCTGGAGTTTTGGTATGTGCTAGGCAGTCTGTGTCTGTGAGAACGCTGAGTCTCTAATGGGCTTCCCTGGGCAGAGACATCACACACACATTGCTGCACTTTCACTGCTGGGAGAAGTGTGCCCTGTGTGACCCTAGATGAGAGGGAGAGAGCATATGGAACCCTGTGCATGGAGTCCTCCAGATTCCGCAAATGTCTTTTTCCCTTATGCTTTAGCTGTATATCCTTACTACATGGCTATAATAAATCTTAGCTGCAAATACGACTAGATGCCAAGTCCTGGGAGTCCCTGTTGAGAATCTCTGAATGTGGTAGTGGTCTTGGGGGACCCCAATGTAGGCAATATTTGAAGAGACAATGACTGGCAATTTTCTGGTATGGAAGAAAGACATATATCCTACACTGAGTGTGGTAAATAAAAGCAAATCTGCACCTAGACACAGTTCTGTGTAACTGTAAGACTTTAAGAAAGTAAGTATTGAAAGCTACCATGGAGAAATTTTTAAAATCACCTATAAAGAAACAATTAGATCAACAATAGATTTCATCAGGTAAAAAAGAAGCCAAAAGATTAAATATTTTCAAAGTCCTGAGAGAAGCTGTCACCTTAGAACTCTATCCCCAGATAAATTATTGCAATGAAAGATGACAAAATAAAGATGTTTTTGGACAAGAAAATACAGAGAATTTGCCACATACAAAGCCTGCTAAGAATAATGCTTGGTACCTGAATTATTCAGGAGGAAAATGACCAAAGGGGAAAAAGGAGGGGGTTGGGGGGCAGGGTAGAGAAAATCTAGCAAAGGCAGGAAAAAAGAGGTAAAGGAAAAGCAGGATATCTAGAAAATACAATAAAATAAGAAATACAAATATAGTAATAGCACAATAAATAAATATTAACCCCATGAATTACAGGCCAACCATATTAAACTGTACTTTTAAACATCAGCTATATGTTTTCAAAAGACAATTAGAGCAAAAGAGAGAAATAATGAAAATAAAATCATAGACATATACCTGGCACTTAATAACCAAAGGAAAATTGGTAAAACAATGCTTATGTTATACAAAACAGAATGACCTGGATGCCAAAAGCAAATAAGGACAGAATATGAGAATATTACAAAGCAATTTCACTTACACAGATGGAAAACTCTTAAATATTCAAGGCAAATTGATTCATTTTATGACAGAAGAACAGTTATACATCTAGTAATGTTGAAAATGTATATACCCTGCTATGTATTCCATTTATAGTTGTACCACAGAGAAGTTCTGCAAATATGTACGTGTACAAGAATGGCAACTAGGTATTAGAAACAACCAAATACCCAGCAGTAGAGGCTTGGATCAATGGACTGCGATATTCAGATGTTGGAATGCTATACAGGAGTTAAAATGAACGATCTAAATCTAACCTATCAGCATAGCTAAACTCAAAGGGTAACACTGAATAGAGAAAGAAAGTTGTAGAAAGACCCCTATGGTTCTAGAGCACTGATCTGGTAAATTTACAAAAAGAATGCTATATTGATTACAGATGCAAATTTATGTAGTAAATGTATAAAAACATGGGTTAGAAAGATACGCACCGAATTCACGATATTGTTTGCCTGGGGAGGGAATGAAGGGAGCAGGACTCAGGAGAGGAAAAGGGAGCCTTCACCTTTATTTATAAACCTCTATTTCTTTTATAAATAAAAAACCACCACCACCAAATGACAAAATCTTAGCATTTGCTAATTCTGGGAGGTAACTATAAGGGTATTTGTTATGACTATGATTTTCTATACTTTTCTGCAGTTTTAAGAGAAATGCCTTAAGGCAGGGCTTCTGGAACAGTGGAGTGAGGACCTTAGTAAATCCTCTTCCCCATAAAAGCAATGAAAATACTGGCAAAATTATCAAAATCTATCATTTCAGGACTTTGGAAATTAACCAAAGGCACACAACAGATTAAAAAGCATTTATTCAAGAAGAACCAGTGAACCTCACTAAGAACAGCCAAGGCTGTGATTTTCCACTTGGTGCTACTTCCCCCCACCCCCACCTCCACCCCAAACCCCTGGATCCTCAACTCTGTGGTCCAGAAGCAGTGAAAACTGGCATCATCACAGCAACTGAAGGGAGCTCCACCAAAAGCCCCATCTCCAGAGTGCTGTCACTTCTTGACCTAACTTGAAGCTCAGCTCCAAGAAAGAAGGGACAGTATATGGTAACTCCAATTCCCATGAAGAAATAAAGAGCACCAGTAAAGATAATGTGCAGCAAAGTGTTAACACAGCAGGCCTGGCTCCTGGCTGAAGTTTGGGAATGCAGATTGTGGAATGTTCCCTACGTTGATAAGATGATTTTTGCCTGCCTGGTGCACTGAACACCTGATTTTCTTCTGGGTGACTAGACCACTGTAGGTGCCTATTTTTAGTGGGTCAGTTTGGAATCTCCCACAGACAAAGTGAAAAGGGCTTTCTAAAAAGCCTTATTTGCCACTTGGACTTGAATTGCAGCTGTCTAGCCCTGTAACACCTTGGCTTTGCACAAGAAAGGAGCAACTATCCCTGTGGGGATTTGTTTCCTACCAAGTGCCAGAAATACTGGTGAAAATGAACCCCTATTAGGACACATGAAGAAATGCCAGAAAGCATTGAAATAAAGGGTGGAAAATCTTATAAGCTTACATATAGAAAAAAAATGATGCCAAGTATCAATAATCAGAATAGCTTCAGAGTTCTCAAAAGGAAAATTACAATCAGAAGACAATGGAACAATGCCTTCAAAAGTCTAAGGGAAAAGGAACAAAACTGGGTCATTTATAGAGGCGTGTTTGGACCCAGAGACTGTCATACAGAGTGAAGTCAGTCAGAAAGAGAAAAACAAATATCGTATAGTAACGCATATATGTGGAATCTAGAAAAAATGGTACAGATGAATCGGTTTGCAAGGTAGAAACAGAGACACAGATGTAGAGAACAAACGTATGGACACCAAGGGGGGAAAGCGGGGGTGGGGGTGGGGGATAAGAAGAGAAAAAAAAAGAAAAAAAGTCTAAGGGAAAGAAATGTCCATTCTAGAACCCTACCCCAAGCTCAACTCTCCATTTTGGATGAGGATTCAACAAACACTTTCAGATATTCAAAAATCTCAAAAACGTTACCTCTCATGGACCTACATTCTTTCTTAGGAAAGTACTGGAAGAATGTGCACCAGTGAAATGTGGAAGAAGGCATGGAATAAAGCAAATGAGGAATCCAACGATGCAAAAAGTGGAGGGAATTTCCAGAATAATGGTGAAGAGAGATGTCAGGATGGTGGCTGCGCAAACAGGAATGAGGATAATCCACCCAGAAGGGAGTGGTCAGAGGGCTCCAGACAAACTCAGGGGTGTGACATTGATGGGACACTTGATAGCTCTGGAAGCATTCAGAATCACTCTAGACAACTGGTCATGGTGTTCAAAGTTAAACTGGTAATAAGTACATAGAGAAAGAAGCAATTGAAAGAAACAATTATTAACCAAAGGAAACTAAAAGTTATGCAGAAAAGGTAAATTAATCATAGATGACTACATGGCTAAGCTGGCTACAGAATTTATATAGTCACCATACTGTAAACAGTAGTACTGATGTAAACTAGATTTATGGTATAATCATACTGGGAACATGGGAGAACAAGTTTTTGTGTTCCAAAGGAGACATACAGATGGCCAACAGGCGCATGAAAAGATGCTCAACATTACTAATCATCAGGAAAATGCAAATCAAAATCACAATGAGATATCACCTCACACCTGTCAGGATGGCTACCATCAAAAAGAACACAAATAACAAATGTTGGCAGGGATGTGGAGAAAAGGGGACCCTTGTACATTGCTGGTGGGGATGCAAAGTGGTACAGCCACTATGGAAAATGCTATGGAGGTTCCTCAAAAAGTTAAAAATAGAAACTACCATATGACCCAGTAATTCCACTCCTGGGTATACATCTGAAGAAAATGAAAACACTAATTTGAAAAGATACATACATGTCAATGTTCATAGCAGCATTATTTATAATAGCCAAGACATGGAAGCAACTTAAGCGTGTATCAACAGATGAATGGATAAGGAAGATACACACCCACACAGACAGACAGACAGACAGACACACACACACACACACACACACACACACACACACACATAATGGAACATTACTTAGCCATACAAAGGAATGAAATTTTGCCATCTGTAAGAACATGGATGGACCTGGAAGGTATTATGCTTAGTGAAATAAGTCAGACAGAGAAAGACAAATACTGTATGTTTTTGCTTACATGTGGAATCTAAAAAATAAATTAATATAACAAAACAGAAACAGACTCATAGATACTGAGAACAATTTAGTTGTTACCAGTCAGGACAGGGAAGAGGGGGAGCAAGATAGGAGAAGGGGATCCAGAGATAAAAACTACTAGGTATAAAATAAATAAAATTTAAGTATGTAATGTACACACAGGGAATTAGTCAATACTTAATAATAATTTTAAACAGAGTATAATCTATAAAAATATCAAATCACTATGTTGTACACCTGAAACTAATATAATACTGTAAATCAACTATACTTCAACACAAAAGAAAAAAATTAATATTCGAAAAAGAAGTCTTTGTGTGTGTGTGTGTGTGTGTGTGTGTGTATGTGTGTGAATGGCAAAAACAATGAAGTGAACTAAATCTTCATCTTCCATAGCATAAAATTTTAAATAATTTTTATAAGGTATATGTAAATTATAAAGAATTGAGATACCAAAATGTATCTGCATATACGCCACTCATTAAAAAACAAATTATTTCTGCCTTTGAAGTTCTTCATATGCCCATTTCATTCTCCTCAGATAATCACCATCCTGAATTTTTATGTTTGCCATGCCCTGACTGCTTCTCAGCCTTTTGGCTAAGACCAAGTACAGGAGCATGCCCTTGACACTCATTATAGTTTTATCACATTAATTTTATTCTTTAAATCTTGGGCATGATTTAATGTGATAAAAATTAACTTTTTTAATCAAAAGAGACTACTGCCTTAGGTCACTAAATTTGAAACCTCAGATGAAATATAATTATCTAAAAAAAATGACCAGAATTGACAGAAGATACAGAAAATATGAATAAATCAGTAATTACTTTTAAAAAGTATAAAATTCACTAGGTAATCAAAAGTCTTCCCATAAAAAAGGGTTTTTTTTTTCCAGATGTTGCTGTAGATCATTGCTATAAAACTCTTAAGAACAGGTTTACTTCAGTCAATGCAGTTTCAGAAACTAGGAAAAAAAAAAAAAAGGAAAAGCACCCAGTCTCTTTTATACAGCTAGGATAACCTTGGATAGCAGAATAAGAGTAGAGTACAAGAAAATCTAAGATCTGTCTCACTTCTGAACATTGATGGAAAACTGAAATTAAATATGAGTAAACTGAATTCAATTAATTTAAAAAATGTTTTACAACTAAGTAGAATTTAGTGCAGGAATGCAAGGACAGTTCAACATGAGAAAATTATTAATATGATCCACCACTTTAATAGATTAAAGGACAAAAAATTATCTTCCCAACAGATGCAGAAAATAAGCATTTGAGAAAATACAACACATTCATGATTTTCTTCTAAAAAAGTCTTAGTCAACTAGGGATAGAAAAGGAGCTTTTGATGAAAGGTATCTTTCAAAAAACCACAGCAAATATACTTAAGGGTGAAAAGTTTTAGAAGTTACGTTCTCTCTCTGTGCCTCAGTTTCTCATCTTTAAAATGAGGATAACGACCAGTCTCCTTTACAGGGTCAGTTGGAGGATTAAACTCTGTAATGTGTACAAAGCACATGGAACACTGCATTTGTGGCACACAGCAAGCGGTCACACATTGACTATCATTACATTTCTAGCACTGTCCTCATCATTGTCCTCATTATTTCCATTAGAATCAGAAACAAACAAGGAATTCATTATCACTGCACCTATTAAACACTGTATTACAGGCCCTGACTAATAGAATGGGAGAAGGAAAAGAAAATGTATAATTGGACAGGAAAATACAAAATCGTTTTCATGAAGATAATTGTTTATATAGAAGACCCAAGAGAACCTAAAAACTATTAGTATTAATAAAAGCATTCAGAGAGGTTTCTGTATACAAGGTGAATAAATAAATACCACTGCACTGTCATACATTATTATTAACCACTTAGGAACCATAATAGGAAAAAAGATCCCAATCACAATTGCAATAATAGCTAAGAGGTATCTGGGAATAAATTTAAGAAAACATATGCAAGCACTTCCCGAAAACAAGTTCAAAACATTACTAAAATGGCAGAAAAGACAGGCTGAGTAAGAGTTCACTGATGGTAAAATTCAATAAAGATACCAAACCCAACCTACTTTCAACTTGTCTCCAAACACAGTGCAACTGCAATTGAAATCCCTCCTAGTTTTCCATGAAATTTGGCAAACTAATCCTAAGATTTCTATTTGAAGACCAAAGAGTTCAAAGAGGTAAGGAGAATTATCCTATCAGCTATTTACAACATCAATAACGGTAAGAACGGTGTAACAGTTGACATTTATATAGCATTCACTCAGTGTCAGGCACTTTTAAGTGCTTTACATACTTTAACTCACTAGAATAAAGTTATAAAAACATGTGAATGGCAAAGGGACAGATAGACCAATGGAACAAAATAGCCTAGGAACAGACCCACATGGATATTGAACTTGACCTCTAGCTGAAGGGGCATCACACCCCACTGTTGAAAGCATTCAGTATGCGACATGATACAAGTGGATGTCCATGTGGGGAAAAAAGGTAATGTAATAGTTCCCTTCCTCACGAGTTATGTAAAAGTAAATTCTGGGCAGATTTAAAGAAAGTAAAACAAAATCTGAAAATTTTAGAAGAAAATTATTTGACAACATCTTTATGAGCTGTCAGAAAAAATTTACATAAAATTATACAAAAAGCACAAAGTAAAAAATTGATCAATCTAATTACATTACAATTAAAACTTCTATTAAAAACACACCAGCAATAACCAAGATGAAGAAAAGATACTGACTACACACAAAATTGGAATCTAGACTAGGTGAAGAATCTATATAAATCAAAAAAGACAAACACCCCAACCAAAACACAAATAGCCACAGAAGAGGAAATCCAAGCAGTCAATACGAAATATGAAATGATAAATACCTTTACTCATAATCAGGAAAATGAAAATTATAACAAGATACCAGTTCATACTTACCAGATTACCAAAATGTAAAGAGTGTGCCCATACTACAATTCTATATATAGAGAGAACAGAGCCATCACTGCAGAAAGTTCTATTGGGCAGCACTGGTCTGAATCATGCATTGTCTGTATCATCAGTTTGGCTGCATAAGGTTACAGAGCTTTGCATTGTTACATTGATGCTTCTTGTTCAAAAGCTAAAGTTTCAGAAATTTCAGAAGCTACATCTGCCCACCCAGCTGCAATCCATGCTCTTAGGCAATTCATTTAACATGGCATTTATTAAAACCCATGTAACAGCATGGTGACTACAGTTAATAATACTGTATTGCATATTTGAAAGTTGCTAAGAGAGTGAATCTTAAAAGTTCTTATCACATGGATAAAGAAGTATGTATGTTGTATATACATACAATGGAATACTACTCAGCCATTAAAAAGAATGAAATAACGCCATTTGCAGCAACATGGATGGACCCAGAGATTATCATACTAAGTGAAGTAAGTTCAGAGATAGAAAGACAAATACCATATGATATCACTTACATGTGGAATCTAAGATATGACACAAATGAACATATCTATAAAACAGAAACAGACTGACACACATAGAGAACAGACCTGTGGTTGCCAAGGGGGAAGGAGGGTGAGGGAGGGATGGAGTGGGAGTTTGGGATTAGCAGATGCAAACTATTATATATAGAATGGATGAACAAAAAAGTCCTACTGTATAGCATAGGGAACTATGTTCAATATCCTGTGATAAACCATAATGGAAAGGAATATAAAAGAGAATATATACATATCTATGTATAACTGAATTACTTTGTTGTACAGCAGAAATTAACACAACATTGTAAATCAATTATACTTCAATTTAAAAAATCTATGATGAAATTGTTTTATAAACAATTAAAACAAAGTTATCAAAAGAAAATAAAAACAATTTAAAAAAACCCACTCTTTTTGTTTCAAAGGCTGGTAATAAAATACTACCAAGTGCTTCCCCAGTCCAGAGTCCTTTGAAGAACTTAAAATGAGTAGGCCAAAACCACTTAATGTCCCTCAGCAGTAACAGACACCTAAAACTATAAGTATTAAGGTTGAAGAAGCTGAGGAAGAAACTTTCTTCAGAGAGAGCTGTTGGAAAGTTGTGGCATTTTCTCTCTCCAACAATAGGGGCAGGAGGAGTACATTCGCCTCAGCCCTAATCTAGTAAGAAAAACTTCAAGGAGACAACTTGCTTGACATATGTCCACTAGAGTTTGGGGGATGCAGGGGACTTGGCACCTGATTTGTGCCTAAAAAACTCTACAGGTGACAGGCAGGCTGAGGCAGTCTGTGGCTGCAGAAAAGAGGTTGTGTAGGGGGAAGGGGTGGAGATCAAGGTGCAGATCCCACCACACACACACACACACACACACACATACTCCACAAGCCAGATGTGGACCCTCTAGATAGGAACAGGGTTGGGTTACTGTGGAGAGAGGGCTTTCTGCTAGCATCAAGGTGACCTGAGCAAAAAGAGATGGAGGTATATGATGGTGTTGCAGGGTGAGGGCAGGGAGGAGATATAGTAAATAACTTGTTGGAAAGAGGCACGGCCTATGTTGAGGAAACTGCAGTCATTGTTCCTAGCTGGGGTGCCTCCAAGGAAACCAATAAATGTGCCAGATCTTTGGAATCTGCCACATGCAGAGGGCATTGATATCAGATTACATCTTTATCAGTTAGGGCAAACTATTTTTGTCCTTTGTATCTCCTTCCTTCCTCACTTGTTTCACCCAAGGAGCCAGAGATGGCCTAGTTGTTGAGTAGGGGAGTGAGGTGGAGTAAAGAAAGAAAAGCAGAGCATGCTTCCTTTGCCACTAAAAACTTCCAGCCTGAAGCACTGAGGCATTAGCTGGGGGAGAGATTTCCCTGTAAATTAAGTTCATAGTTTTTATTTCTACATGTGATTAGACTTTTTTAAAAACTAAAATGAGACTACTACACACCCTGAGAAATTAAACGGATAATAAGGAAATATTGTGAACAAATTTATGCCAATAAATTTGACAACTTTAGGTGAAATTGAGAGACAAGTTACCAAAGTTTGTTCGTGAAGAAATAATCTGAATAATCCAATATCTATGAAAGAAATTGGCATTGTAACTTAATGCCCTCCTACAAAGAAAACTGCAGGCCCAGATGACTTCACTGGGGAATTCTATCAAACGTTTAAGGAATAAATAACACCAATTCCATACAAATTCTTCCAAAGAACTAAAGAGGGGAGGGGATACTTCCCAGCTTATTCTATGACTTTGCTATCTTGATTGTGGTGATGGATTCTTGGGTGTGTGCATGTCAAAACTTATCAAATTATGCACTTTAAATACATGCAGTTTTTTTTATGTCAATTATACCACAATACAGAGGCTAAAACAGCTAAATCAGTACTTAGAGGCAGTCATAGCATTCACAATGCTTATTATTAGAAAGGGAAGCTATCAAATCAATGATCTAAGCTTCTACCCTATGAAATTAGGAAAACAGAAAATTAAATTCAATTTTAGAAGAAGAACAGAAATAATAAAGATAAAAGCAAGAACGAATGAAATCAAGGTTTCCATTTCTAGCCACAATGGAGTATGTCTACTATAGCCCCTCTCTCCTACTGATTATTGCAATTAAAAACTCTGGACAAAAGATGTAAAGCAGCTACTTAGGACTGACAAGTTAAAAAAAAAAGCAGGCAGACTCTGAAGGTGAGTCAAAAAGTGGAGAAGCAGCCTGTACACCAGTGAGTTTCATTTTTGTCCCCGCTCCTTTTTCACAAGACTCTGTCCCAATGGGATACCAACCTTCTGAAGTCCTGAGCTCATCCAAGAGCTGTGTGTACAAGGGAAAGCAAAGCCTCATACCAAAGCTTTAAGAACTGAACTAAACTAAGATTTCAACCACAGCTCAAGTCTGAGACAAACAACTGAGTGACAAATGAATGGAGACACATGTGAAGCAGGACAGCAAAGGCTCTAAAAACTGCACAAAGACTTAAACCACCACTCAAGTCTAAAGAGTCAAATTAACTCCCAAATGGTGCATACACAACACAGATGCAAATGAGCACAGCAAAGGCTTTGAACACCAAACGAACTGGAATCAACACCCACAGAAGGCAAGATAAAACTAGTGGTCTGAATCTAACTAGGTTTATTACATGATAAACCTACCAGATTAAAAGCAACAAAACAATCACCACTATCTAGGATAGAATCGGAAATCACTCAACATAACAAACAGCTAGCAGAATGTGACCAATTCTCAAGGGAAAAGATAATCAACAGATGCCAGATGCTGAAAATACCAAAGACATTTTAAGCAGCTGTTGAAACTAAGCTCTATGAGGCAAACACACCTGAAATGAATGGATAAACAGAAGTTTTCACTGGAGATACAGAAACCGTAAAAAAAAATAATTGAAATTTTAGAACTAAAAAAGAGGATATCTGAAATTAAAACAAACAAACAAACAAACAAAAACAACACATGGGGTGAACTGAGCAGCAGAATGCAGATGACAGAGGCAGGAGTCAATGAATTTGGAGTTCAACTGACAGAAATGATCCAACCTGCCAACATGAGGAGTAGAGACAGAAAGACTGGGAAAAATAAAAGAAAGAAATATAGCATCAGTTATTCCTGGGACACTGTCAAAATGTCCAACATTCACATCATTGGAGTCCTCAAAGGAAAAGAGACTAGTGCAGAAAAAAAGGTTTGAAGAAATACAGGCCAAAAAACTTTCCAAATTTGGAGAAAGACATAAATCGACAGATTCAAGAAGCTCAGTACACCAGAAACAAGATAAATTCAAAGAAACATCAAGATAATCAAATATCTGCAATGCAAAGTTAAAGAAAACATCTTGAATATAGCTAGGAAAAAAAAAGCACACTGCATATGAGGAAACAATGATTCAAAAGACTGTGAGGTTCTCATCAGAAACAATGGAGGCCAGAAGATAATGGAACATCTTAAAAATACTACAGGAAATGTCAACCCAGAATTTTACACTGAAGTAAAAATATTCTTCAAGACTGAAGACAAAATCTAAAAATTCCCAGGAGAAGAAAAACTAAGAGATCTTGTCACCAGCAGACCTGTTCTAAGAGAAATGATACAGGATTTTCTTCAGGGTGAAGGGAAATCACATCAGAGGGAAACACGGATCTTCAGGAATAAGTAAAGACCAACAGAAATGGTGGGATATCTGGGTAAATATATAGACTACTTTTCTCCTTTTGAATTCTTTAAGATATGTATGACAGTTGAAAACAAACACTGAGGGGTTTAAAATATACATGGATATAATACATTTGAAAACTATAACAAAAAGGAGGGAAGGTAAGGGGCCTATGTTGCTATAAACCTTCTATATATGACTTGAAGTGTTAAAATATAACTATAGGTGGTGAAAAGGTTAAGTATGTATATCTTAATCCCTAGAGCAACCACTAAATTAAAAACAAACAAACAAAAAAAACCCCACAGGAGATACTGACAAAAGAGCAAATAGATATGCTTAAAATGAAATATGTAAATTGCAGTTGCATTCCCTATGCAAGACCTATGCATTGAAAACTACCAAATATTACTGAGATACTGAGATAAATTTTTATAGACCTAAATAAATTGAGAGATACACTATCTTTGTGAATTGGAAGACTCGATATCCTTAGTATTTCAACGATCCACAGATTCAATGTAATCCCAAACAAAATCCCTGTAGGCTTTTGTGCAGAAATTGGCAAGCTGATTCTAAAATTTATATGAAAATATCAAGGACCAAAACATTATGAAAAGGAAGAACAAAGTTGGGAGATTCACAGTACCTGATGTGAACACTTAATGTAGGCTACAGTAATTAAGACAGTGTGGTATCGGCAGATAGACGAACGCTTACATGCTCAACTGTTTTGACAAGGGTGCCACGGTAAATCAATGGAGCAGAGACAGTCGTTTCAAAAATGCTGCTTGAACAATTAAATATGCATATGCCAGAAAAAAAGAAAAGAAAATCATTGACCCTTACCTCATATCAGGTAAAACTTTTCATCTAACTATTGGCCATAGGCCTAAATACAAGAGCTAAAATTATAAATCCTCTGAAATAAAACATATGAGAAAATCTTTGTTACCTTGGGTTAGAGAATTGTTATATAGGGCACAAAAAACATGAACCATAATAGAAAAACTTGATAAACTGGACTTTGTCAAAATTAAAAATGTCTTTTTATGGAAAGACACTGGTAAGATAAAAAACAAGCCACAGCATGGGGGTAAAAACTTGGAAAACACATAGCTGATAGAGGGCTTGCATCCAGAATATATAAAGAACTCTCACAACTTAATAATAAAAATGGCAACAGATTACAAGAAACCGTTCACCAAAAATGTATAGATGGCAAATAAGCACATGAAAAGATGCTGAACATCAGTTACTGGAGAAATGCAAATTAATATCATGAGATACTCTTTACACAGCTACTGGAAAGAAAGACTAACAATACTAATAATACCAAGTGCTGGCAAGGTAGTAAAACACCGGAACTCTCATATGCTGCTGGTGGGCATCCAAAATGGTACAGTTACACTGGAAAACAGTGTGGTCTTGTGAAGTTAAATATACACTTACCACATGACCAAGCAATCCCACTCAAGACATTTACCTAAGAACTATGAAAACCTATGTCCATACAAAGACCTGAACATGAATGCTCATACCAGCTTCTTTCCTAATAACCAAAAATTGGAAAAAATTCAAAAGTGCATACACCAGTCTATGGATAAGCAAATGGAATATCATTCAGCTACAAAAAGGAACAAACTGTTGATACATGTCATCCCATGGATGAACCTAAAAAGCATCAAGGTAAATGAAAGAAACAAGATACATAAGGCCACATACTATAAGATTCATTTATATGACATTTTAGAAAAAAACAAAACAACAAGAAGAAACAATATCAGGTGTGGGAGTGGAGGAGAAGTTTGCCTGTAAAAGGGAACAAGGGAATGTTTTAGGGGGAATGAAAATGTCCAATATCTTGACTGTGGTGGGGTTTGAATGACTATATATTTGTCAAACCTATAGAAGTGTACACTTAAGAGAGGTGAACTTCATGGTATGTAAATTATACCTCAATAAACCTCATTTTAAAGAAAAGAATGCATTTACATCAGAATAAATATATCATGACAATACATGGAAAATGCATATGGAAATTAGGTTAAAACATCACCACATACAACTCACTAACATATTGTGCTATTTATGCATTTCCTTTTATTAAAATACCTCTTAAGCATTAAGGACAGAAAAAATACTAACAAATATTTAATTCTAGTTAATGATATGCCTGTGGGAGTATATAGGTGTGAAGTGGACTGATCTCCACAACTTCCTTTGAAATGCATCGCACGCGAAAAATAAGGGAGATTGATGGAAGCAATTGGTACACAAGGAATTGGTACACGAGGAATTGGTACACAAATAGGAGATAATGCAAATACAGTAAAACATTCATTGTAGAATCTAGGTGGTATTATGTGGATGTTCAAACCATAATTCTTTTGCTTGTTTTGTGTGAAAATTTTCATAATAAAATGCTGGGGGAAAAAAAAGCTGATAAAGAACAGCAAAGTAAACTCAAAGAAGTAGAAGTGGAAATAAAAGTAAAAGGAGAAATCAACAAAATGGAAAGCCCACAACAGAGAAAATTAACAAAGGTAAAAGTTCTTTCTGTGAAAAGCTCAACAAACTTAAAATAATAAATATGATAGTGAGGCTACTCTTGATACTTGGATCTTGATAGAAGATTTTTATTATCTCAGAATGACCAGAGAATTTATGAGACCTGTCAGAGATTTCATCCAGGGTCCAGAGGAGAATATAGGCCCTGGAGTAGCTTAAAGAATAGAGGAATGGGGGAAGAGAACCAAGCTGTCCGGTATTGAGGCTGTGTGCTCCTGTTTTCCAACCCACCTGACCTGTACTCCTAGGTGACGGCCTTGCTAAGTCTCCTAGTCCTTTGAACTCCTCTCAGCAGACATTTAAAGCAATGAATCTGGGGACTTCCCTGGTGACACAGTGGTTAAGAATCCGCCTGCCAATGCGGGGGACAGGGGTTCAATCTCTGGTCTGGGAAGATCCCACATGCCGAGGAACAACTAACCCCGTGCACCACAACTACTAAGCCTGCGCTCTAGAGCCTTTGAGCCGCAACTACTGAGCCCACATGCTGCAACTACTGAAGCCCACGTGCCTAGAGCCCGTGCTCTGCAACAAGAGAAGCCACTGCACTGAGAAGCCGGCACACCTCAATGAAGAGTAGCCCCCGCGCGCCACAACTAGAGAAAGCCTGCACACAGCAATGAAGACCCATAAAAAAGCAGCCAAAAATTTAAAAAAAGCAATGAATCTGAACTAGACATGGCTATCAGAACTCTCTGGAGTGTTATTCACAATGCACATAACTAGGCCTACCCCAGAATTTCTGAAACAATTTCTAGAGGGTGGTGCCTACTGGTGAGTATCCCGAGGGTTCCACAGGTCACTATGTGATACACCTCCAGTTGACAACCACTACATTAAAAAAAAATTTTGTATGGCTAATAACAATAAAAACAGTGACAACATATATTTTGTATGGCTAACAACAACAATAAAAACAGTGATAACATATATTGAGAACTTCCTTTATCCCAGGCACCCTTTTTGGTGCTTTACATTCACCGACTCATGAAATTCTGACAATCCTATGTTTTAGCATTAGCCCTGTTCTACAAACAGGCGAAGAGAGGCTAAGCTACCTGTGCAAAGTGACAGCTTGTGAGTGAAGAAGCCAGAATCTGAATTCAGGCTGTGAGCTCCAGAGCTCAAGCTCTTCACCACTGGGCTGTGGAACGATAACAAACCTCCTTCTTCTGCCCCGGTCCAAAACAATCAAAGCAATACTTATCCAGGGCCTCTACCAGCCCCACACCTGGATAAATGAGAATAAGATGCAGGCTGTCGCCTCTAGGGGTTTGTGTTCCAGGCAGAGAAAAAAGCCACAGGCACTTGGCTAGGTTTTAAAAAAGTTACCAAATGGAATGCAAACATAAAAGCTTAGCTATGTTATTTAAACTTATAAATGTAGCCAACAAAGAAACAGGAAAAAAAATTTAACAAGCATTGTGAAGAGCAGGGGAGCAGAAGGCCAAGGTGTAACTGAGGTAAATCCTTATTTTTTTCACAGAGGGGAGAGAAAACTGAGAGCTCCAGAAGTGCAGGTGTGAAGGCATTCTCTGGACCTATGGAGATGCACATCAAAGGAATTAAAAACAGAAACCTTAAAAACAAGCTGCCCTTGGAGGTGTGACTCGGAATGCACCGAGATTACTTTGAATCCCATAATCTTCTGCACACTTAGACTGAACATGTGCATGTGATACTTTTAATATAATGCAGCTTGTAATATAAGGGAACTATGACTCAAAGGGTGGAAGGTGCCTCTGAGTTTGTGCTTCCTCCTTCCAGAATAACACTGAAATAAGAATGAGACTCAATTCCTGGAAACACTGGAAGCAAGATAAAGCATGCCATCAGCAGACCAGAAACCCTGATGAATCTCAGATATGAGACTGACAGAGCAATAAAGAGGAAACTGCAGCCCAAAAAATCCCTGGGAGAAGGTACAGGGAGGTGCGTGCACACGCCAGCACAGGGAGGCTCTGAGAGAGAGGGTGCCAGGCAGGAGTGGGGTCTGGGGAGTCACCTGGGGATCAGCTGGGCCAGCATCTGACTACAGCTGCAGCTGTGAAACTAATCTCTAAACAGCTGTTGAAAAGCAGATTCAGATTCAGTAAATCCGAGGTGGATCCAAGAGTCTGCATTTCTACTTCGAGCCCAGGCCATGCCCAGGCTGCTGGTCCACAGACCGTCGTGAATAGTGACAGTGATCTAGACAGACTTCTTCGGGAGGCGCCGCTGAGTGCCCACTGTGAGTGGGAGAGAAAAAGAGGAAGACCAACGTCTGAAGACTTTCTGGATCCCCATAAGGGACCTTGAGCAAAAACAAAGAAACAACCGAAAAGGAAAGAAGCAGCTCTGTCTAGGACTGAGACGCTGCTCACTGAAGCATGCCACTGTGGGAGTAATATGCCCTCAAGTTTATTTTTTTAATAAACAGAGATAACAAAAAAGACAAAATAGTTGAGTGGGAGGGAAGTATTGATAAGGGGAGGAATCTAAGAACAGGCGGAATTCACTCCGATTTGGAAGAGCCTCGGAGAAATAAGAAAACAGAAACCTGTGTGAAGTTGACATTGTTTAACCACAAAGTGTGGGCAGGCAAGGACATGGTGGGTACCTGACCTGGTAGAGCCGAAGGTCACTAGCAAAGCTTCTTTGTCCATCCCAACTCCAAGAAACCAGGTAGGATAATTTCCCTGAGGTTAAAGGCTCCACGTTCCAGACTTCGAGGACCCACAGTATGGCAAGTAAAGAGGAAACATCACCCCTCCATCTGCTTGTCTTCTGATGAACACGCGAATGCCCAAGAGAGGGGGAAAGTCCTAACAGCTTCCAGAAAGGAGAGGGAGGAGGAAGGAGACAAGGCTGGGCACGTCTCCCTAGCCACCCAGACACTGGAAGGTGGAGATGGGATCTACAGAACAGCAGTGGCCGCCTCTGTCTGAACCCCAAGAACAAGGGGCTGCAGAGGGGCAGCAGGGGGGGCATCGTGTGGATGTCACCGCAGCTCGTTCCATCAGATTCGAGTCGTGTCCCCAAGTCTGGGGTTTCTGAGAAGAGCTCCTGGGCACGCCTCTGAGGCCAAGCTCTCCCTGACCTACCAGGTCTCCCTGCCCTGGCCCAACTGGCCCGGCACGAGCTCACCTGGACAGCTCCACGTTGGGCTTTCTCCAGCTGCCATGCCGGCCTCCTCTTCTCCTTGCCCCAACCTGAAGATCCCATCTGGTTGGGCCACGAGGTATCCTGTTGAGGGGAAATGACAGAGGACTTCATTATTGACACCCGAGGCATTCCAGAACCGAGGCCCATCCTTGCAGGGCGGGGATGGTCTGGCCTCGGTGACGGCCCTGTGAGCCCAGCTAGCGGGCCCTCAGTGCAGACCATCCACAGAGAAGGCGAGAGCACGCACACCCCGTGCAGGGTGCAAACGCCATTATGAATTCCCGACCGCCAGCCTGAGGCCTGACTCATTCAGGGCCCAGACGCCCCTGAGCGGCAGCAGCCCAGAGAGGGAGACAAGAGGGGGTGTGTTCCAGTCACCCTGTGGAGGGTCTCTCACCCACGGAGACCAGGTGGCTGTAGTTCTCCAGCATGACATTCCTGTAGAGGTTCTTCTGAGTGGGGTCCAGCTGCTGCCACTCCTCCAGGGTGAAGTCCACAAACACGTCCCTGAAGGTCAAGGTGCCCTGCAACAGCACACTCCTCCTTAGCCTACTGTCACAACAAGGGGGGCAATGGGGGTGGAGCACTGGCATCTAGTGCGTAGAGGCCAGCGATGTTGCTAAATATCCTCCAATGCACATGGCGGCCCTCCGCAACGTAGCATTATCTGGCCCAAAGGTCAAGAGGGCCGTGGTGAGAAAACCTGGGGTTGACCAGTGAAAAGGAATGATCATGAAAGGGACTGGAATCTGCTGTAATATGTGAAAAAGAAGAAAATAAAAAGGAAAAAGGGATTCTTATATCGAGATAGATAAACAGGCACACATGATTTTTGGAAGAATGCATGAAAAAATGAAGGAGACATGGAGATGGGGTGAGAGGGAAAATTATTTTTCACCCCTTGTCGAACAATGTTTTTGTTTGGATTTTTTACCGTATGCACAGAGTACTTTTAAAAATGCTCAATTCAATTTATTAATGCTCTATTCAGAACATGTTTTTAGAATTTTGGCATCCATATTCTTAAAAAATGGTCTTTTTAAAGTTGAAAGTGATCTTTTACTTTTTGCTTTTTTGTAGTATCTTCCTTGAATTTAAGTTAAGTGGAGTCATAACATGTACTGGATTCATCTGTCAACATCCTAGAAAAGTTGAACACAGAAATTATCTGGTCTTTAAAATTTTGTGAAAGTAGCAATTAGTCCAGGATTTGGAAAAGCAAATTTAACTCAAATTGGACTCAAAAATCCTACTTCCAGGTATATTCTCCATAAATACCTGTACTATTGGGCCAATAGATACATAGAAAGTTGTTCATGAGGCACTGTTTACAATAGAAAAAGAAAATGAAAATCTCAGTATCTACTCACAGAGAAATAGTTAAATGATACATCCATACCACGAGATAGGAACGGAAATAATCTTTGTGTATTGATGAGGAGCAACACCCAGAATGTAATCAGGTGGGAAAAGCAAGATGGGTATGGGAGTGTGACGGCATTTGTGCAAAAACACGTTACATACATGTCCATTTTTAGTTAAGTAAATTGATGTAAATGCACGTAAAGCACCTTATCACCAAACTGTTAACAGTGGGCATCTCTGAGGAAGACGTGGTACTGGGGGGAGAAGAAATAGGGATCTTTGAATACTGTTTTTATGATTATTAGAACATGAGGCACGGATTTAAAATAATGAAAAATCAAAAAGTGAACTGAAGGTGAAGAAATAGAAAAAGCAAGATGAGTCTATGTATTTAAACAATCTTCTCTGAGAAGGAAAAGATAAAAAGATGAAGCACAGTTCCAAGAATAAGAAGTAGATTTAAAAAGTCTTTTCCTTTCTATCTTTTCTTGTCCCCCTTTTTTTCCTTTTCTTTTCTTTGTTTTTTTAAAAAAATTTTTTTCTTTTTGGTGGGAAGGAGAAGGATTGGAGAAAGCCGAGGTGGATTACGAATTGAATAGAAAACGGTCAGAGCTGAGGGTACTGACAGATTTTTCCAGGTTGCAATATAATTTCCTTATTGCTGCCTCAAATTCCCTGGAAACAAAGTACGGGTAAATTAGGAACTCACCTGGGACAGGGCCATCTGGTTCTGCCCTGACAAAGGATGGAGATCTACGAAGGCAAAATGAGGAGGGTGGAAATCAGTGGGTACAGTCATGAGACCGCCATCACCAGCCTAATAACAATCACCCTTGCCCTGCAGCGGGGATGATCTGGACTCGTGGCCTGGTAGCTCCAGCCTGTTCCCTTGGGACGTGGCTAAGATCCTATGGGTTTTGCACGTGAATTTATTTCCTCTTCCAGGACAATGTGTGACTTGTGTGTAAAGACACCTACTCAGAAGTCATTAAGAACCTGACATCTTTCTCTCAAGAATTCCATGCCTGGAAATTTATCATAAAAAGGCAATCAAAATGAGCACAGGCTGCAAGGATGTTAACTGTAGGTGTTTCCACCATTCAACAATTTGGAAGCAACTAAACCTCCAGCAAAGGGGATTCAGTTGAAAAATAAGACACACAAAGTGGGAAGTACCACATGGGCTCGAAAAATGCAATAGAATCCTGTTCTCATTTCTTAAGATATTTAAAAGCAGGTTACAAGAAAACAAATGACTGGCATCTCCTTTGTTAAGCGATATGCATGTATTGAGGAAGAACATTTATTAAAATGTTGACCCTGCTGACCTTCCAATGGTGATTTCACCTTTCCTCTTTTATTTACTTGCATTTTTTTTTCGTTTTTGACAGTATCATTTACTAATAAAATAAAAAGGAGAAATTATTACAAATCACCAATTATCACACTGAGCCCTAGAGGTGATAGACCCTGAGCAAAGTCTGGAGGACAGGGACGTCTTGCTGTGGTTTGGAGGAAGGAGATAAAGCAGGACTGAGTGCAGGGCAGAAGGGAGGGGAGTGGAGGGAGGAAGGGAGGGGGGCAGAGGGAGGAAGGGAGGGGGGCGGAGGGAGGTTAAGGGCCAGGCATTGGGCAGTTCCACATGGAGATGGAAACCACTGACCTTGCCCCCTGCTCCTTCCGCCCTTCGCTGGCCCCCCACTACCCCATTCCCTCCTCAATACTTCCTTATTTCCCATTATGTCCATTTGATTGCCATGCTCGTCCTTATTTGGCAGTGTTCAAAACAAAGTTTCAGCGAGGAGCTTTTGTTCACCATTGGTACTGTAGCAATCCCTGCCCTAGTATCAGGACAGCAGGGTTCAGCAAGATGGAGCTTAATCAGTCACTTTCCCAGGCCCAGTTACTAGCATCAAAATGAGACAGCAGAGCTAGGTGATGGCCTACCCAGAGACTACTCTGAAATTTCAGAGACACACAGAAACCAAAAACACCTCTTTGGTCATTTAGTCAGGGTAGAGGAGATTCAACACTTCTGCTACAGGTAAGTGAGTAAGTGGGTACTATGGGACTGACTCAAATCCAAAAATAGCCCAGGGGATTTCCCTGGTGATCCAGTGGTTAAGACTCTGCACTTCCATTGCAGGGGGGCGCAGGTTCCATACCTGGTTGGGGAACTAAGATCCTGCAAGCCACGCGGCGTAGCCAAAAACAAAAAACAAACAAACAAATCCTATGGTACAAGAGGGAGGCATAAAGATGTGTGCACTAATGTGTCAGGAGTGGAGAAAGTCCTGTGAGGCAGGTAGTCAATCTTTCCCACCTGATTGTGCCCTTGCACGCACTACAGTAGGGCAGCGTCCCTCCATCCATCTGTAACTTTCATCTCTCTTCCAATAGGGGTTCAACTGACCACCATCACACAGCTTTTGATGGTGGCTAGAAGTTGAGTCACCAAGTCAGCCTTGCTCTCTCTCAGCTGAAGGAAGGCACAGAGGGCACTGCAGGTTCAGTTCTTCTAGGACCTGCTATGCTGTGAGCCCCTTCCCTCTAACCAGAGCATCTGGGTCTGTCCTATGAACCTCCCTGCTGTGCCCTGGGGTCTGGGCTGGTGCTTCTCTTCCAGCTGCCTTCAGAGGAGCTACCTTATTCCTAAGGAGGAAGGACCGAAGAACTGAAAGACAAAGGTACCTTTGCTGGGACCATCACTCCAGGACCATGTCTCTGCCTGACCCGGGGAACTCACCTCCTTCTGAGGCCTCAGGCTGGGTCTTCTGTACACTAACTAAGGAAGCCCAGGGCAGATCAGCTGGTGTCTGAAGCTGGTGAGCCATAGGCTCAGTTATGAACTCTGACTCTGGAAAGGCAATGACCAAACACGCGATGCAATTAGCAATCTCCATGATGGAGCGAAGTTGAGGAAAACCCAAAGTTTTCCTTGCCACTGGAAGGCACTAGTGCCTCACTCTAGTTTTATGAATTGACATTAAGAGCTCAATTACCTCCAGATAAGAAGCTAAGCACTGCCTTACTTCCGAAGTCTGGGCTCTGGAATGAAACTGATCGCCTGCTCTGCCGCTAATTATTCATTTAATAAGAAGTCAGTGCCTACTATGTGCCTGTTCTACTGTTCTAGGTGTTCTACTGTTCAACGTGAAAAAAAATCAGAGTTCCTCCATCTTGCGGAGCCATACTCTTAGCAGGGGAAAGAGAGACAGCAAGCAACAAAACTGATCAATTTACGGTGTGTTTGTTAGAAAGGCATGTGTTATACCGAAAAAAAAAAAGAAAAAAGAAAAAGGATCCCTCCAGTTTACTGTGTGACTTTGGTTAGGTTTCCGAGCCTTTCTGTTCTTGCTTTCTCTCTGTAAAACGAAGAGAATCGTAAGTACCTCCTCACAGGGCTATTGTGAAGACTAATGTGAACCACAAGGGTGCCTGGCATTTACCAGGCACTGAGTAAAAGGTCGCTGAATGAATCAATCAATGAACCAATCACTCGCTGACCCCCGTAGGCACACCCCACCCCGCCCCCGGCCCTGTCACTCAATCCCCCAGGGGCGCGAGCTCACTGCCCACGGCCCCTCCGACCACCCCATCCAGTCCATCCCCAACTCCGCCTCCCCTTACTCCACCACCAGGAGGTCTCAGGGCGGATAACAACAGCCAGCGTCAACTCGCACCGCCCTCGGGGTCAGCAGGGTATTTCCGCTCCCCGTCGCCCCGGGAGCCCGAGTGCTACGCACGCGCAGCAGCGGGGGGCGGAGCGGGGGGCAACACAGCCAATGGGCAACACGGCGCCTTTGGGGGACAGAGGTTCTGACGTGCTTCCTTCTGAGGTTAGATGGAGCGACAACAACGTGCGACAGTTTTCCGCGACGAGTCGTAGGAAAGGCTGGGGAGGGGGCTCGGGCGGCGGGAGGCGAGCGGGCTCCGCGCAGACTGTCGTAGCAACCCGGGTCCGCCGCCTCCGAGGCCGAGGCCCTCTCTCCCAGTCCGTTCACCTGCGCGGCCGGGCCTCCTTCTTGCTGTGCTCCCTGGGGAGTTCCTACCCCTCCATCCCCCAAAGCCACGCTCTCCTCTTTCTTTAGGTCCTCAGAATAAGAAAACTGGTAGTGGTGCCCGCTACCCGCAAGGCGGCACGTGGGCGCGGCCATCTTGGGGGCGGGGCCGGCCCTTGGGAGCCGGGCTCTGGTCTCAGGTCAGGGGTCAGAGGACAGGGGTCAGGCTCAGTCGGGGAGGCAGCCTGGAGGAGGGGCTGGGAGTTGGGCTGGAGGGCCGGCAGCTTGCACAAGTGGGAAAGAAACCATGATGCCTGATTTTCCTGAAATAAATCGAGGAAATCAGGTTTCTGGGACCCTGGGGTTTCTTGGAGAATCTGGACTTTGCCGTTTTGAAAACGCAGCACAGAGTTGGGGAGAGCTATTTCTCTGACGATGCCAGCCAGTGGCAACATGGCCTGCTGAAAGTCCTGTAGTGCCCTTGAAAGTTTTCTGTTTCCTGTCAGGGTCTTGGAGAAGGAGGCCAAGTGTGTGCTGTGTGCTTGTGATACCTGCTTGGTCACCAAGCAGAACTCATTGCGCTGGGCAAGGCAGGGTCTAGGCTCAGTACACCCACTCCTGTGCTAGAGCCAACAGGTGCCAGGCACTGTTGAGAGAAGCAAGTGACAAAAGCAATCATGGAATCCAACATACATTTATTTACTCTTCCATTTGAATATATTGCTTTCTCCCTCTCTTTCCCTTTCCCTTCTGAGTTAACTGATATTCCCAGGTAGGTTGGATGAATCATAGGCCAAATCTACAACCTGGTGGTCTCCTGGGAAGTGACTCTGTCCCAGTCTTGTGTGGAAGCCGCAGGAGAAGAGTGTTTTCTGTCAGGCACGTGAGTGGGCACTTGACCCCCACTGTGATTCTTTGTGCATTTGTGAATGATGGCCAGGTTTAGAGATCCTAACCTCTTTATTTCTGGAGGAGAAATGATAACTTTTACTGACATCACTGTCAGGAGGCAGGAGAAAGCTAATAGTTAGTATGATAGTGTCCTGAGGGCAGAAGAGAAACTCCCAGCTGCAGAAAGACCTGGCCATTGGCCCTGGTCAGACTCTTCCCATATCCTGACTCTGCAGGAGTAAGGGCTTGCACAGAAAGAGAAGGGGCTGGCGAAGGGCGTGTGGTTGTTGCTCATTCAGTGCCAGCATTTCCGAGTGTGACTTGGGCATCCAGGAACCAAGAAACAAGCAAAGGTGTTCTTCCAGCCCACACCCTGCCCAGCTCTTGGCATGTACCAGTTCATAGAAGAGAAGGCTTGGCTCCACCACTTCCTGGCCCTTTGGGCCTCTGTCCCTCTTCTGGGTCATAGCTTAGGATCACCTGATCACATGGCCATCATGTTTGTTGCAGGGAACTTCTCAGAGCTCCAAGCCCAGGACTTAGGCCACAGCAGGCACCTGGTTTAAGTGGTGGCAATTTCCGCTGTCCTCTCCCCAACACTCGGGAGCATGCTGGTCCCAGTACTGCTCCTTCCCGCACTGTGGGTTTCCCCTTTGCTACCACCCTTGCCCAGGATCACCACTCATATCCAACTGAAAACATTTTTTTAAAATATTTGTTATTGGAGTATAGTTGCTTTACAATGTTGTGTTAGTTTCAGGTGTACGGCTGAAAACATTTTTTAAAATGGCAATTAGGCCTCTAATGAAGTGAAAATCCATTGTAAAGTAATCCCCCACAGGCCCCACTTACTCAAGCTCTTACATTCCAAAGAAAAGCCTGTCTCAGGAGGACTGGTCCTTGTCCAGCTCCTGGGAGACCACTGCGAAGTCCCCGGCATGTTCTGCCTAGTAGGGTATTTCTGTAATCCAAGCATCTCTGTTCCATCTGACCAGGTAGTTCACGCTAACAGTGTGACATGTGGTGAGCGTCTGTTTTGTGTGTCTGAGGCCCTCGGCCATGCTGTATCAGTCTGACATCTGGGGGCTGTAGACTGAGTAGCTAAAGTGAGTCACATGGGAGCTGCATGCCTGCGTGACTGACCTCCAGTCCAATCTCTAGCACCCTAGGTACGGGTGAGCTTCCCTAACTGGCAACACTTTGCATGTGTTGTCGCACGTCATTTCTGGGAGAATTAAGCATTGTTTTTTGTGACTCCTTTGGGAGAGGACAACTGGATCTCACCACTGGCTTCTGTTGGACTTCACCCCTGCACTTTCCCTTTGCTGATTTTACTTTCACCATCATAAAGCATAACTATGCATATGGGACTTCCCTGGTGGTCCAGGGTTGACTCCACGCTCCCAACATAGGGGGCCCAGGATGTAGGTTTGATCCCTGGTCAGGGAACTAGAGGCTGCATGCTGCAATGAAGACCTGGCACAGCCAAATAAATAAATTTAAAAAAAACTATGTATATAACAGCTCAGCAGTACTCACAGACTCTGAAAAGTAAAAACAATTTTTCTGAATCCTGAGTCTTTCTAGGGAATCATCAAGCCTGAGGGTGGTCTTGGGGAACCTGAACACACTTGCTGGAGATTCTCAGGTTGGTTTCAACCATCCCAGCGGGTGGACCCCATGAACACAGTCTGACTCTGCCCCCCGCAGTACACGTGCTTGGTGTTTGTGAGGAGGTTGTAGACCCGGAGGACACTGCTGTGATTTTCCCACATCCGAGCAGCGGAGGTCCTGAGTCCTTGCAGCGGGCGGCAGCTGGGGGAGCTTGCTTTCTTGCTGTGGTGCAGGGTTCTGCTGAGGGTCCCTGGTCCCTGCCTCTTCCTGGAAGTCTTCCCTGTCATGACCGTGGTGGCAGGTCCATCAGCCAATACCTTGATGACGTTCTGCTCCTTGAGCTGCGTGAGTTCCTGCAGGAAAGGGAAGGCCAGTAGCAAGTGTTCGTCTCCTGCTGCACTGCATTGCCCTCTGTGCCTGTGCCTCTGCAGCTTCCCCAGAAGCTGGAGAGTGTGCAGAGTGAGTGGAGCTGGAATAGACCATATGGGAATCCACCCCAGGGAACTGGTTGATGGCTCCAACATGGTGGCATGAAGGCAATCACATGGCTGTCTGGTGGCACAGAGGTTAGAGTTTCAGTCTTTGGATGACTGTGTCTGTTAGTTGAGAAGTGTGTGTACCACAATAAACCCCAAAGGAGGAGGACTTCAGCTAGCTGATGACGATTCTACTTTCAAGGTCTCTTTCTGTTATTGAACGATGTTGCAATAAGCCAGGGTGTAATAACATGTACTGTGGACTTAGACTGTGCCAGACACTGTGCTGTGTTATTTATATTCATTTCTAGTTTTAAATTATTACTAGAATCCCTCACTATTTTTATGTCATACCTTCCAGATAAGAAGACTGAATCATACAGATGTCAAGTGAGTTACCCAAAGCTTCACAGCTAGTACATGAAGTAAAGAGTTACGATTAGGCAGTTTGGCTCCAGAATACATACCATTGACCTCTATCTACATCATTCAGTAGTCATGAGAGCAACCTCATTTAAGAAAAAGAATCTGGATGGTTACATGTCTTGGTGAATTTTGTAGAGCAAGTAAGTGGCAGAACTCAAACTAGAATTTAGGTCTTCTGACTCCAAATCGCATTCTGTTTTTCAAAGTAATTTGTCTTTTCCTCAGTCCTCTGGAGTAGTGCATCTTAGACTTGAATGCACATAGGGATCCCCTAGGGCTCTTGTTAAATTGCAGCTTCTGATTCTGCAGTTCTATGTTGGGCCCTGAGAGTCTGTATTTCTAACAAGCTCCCAGGTGGTATTACTAAGCTGGTCCTCAGAACACACTTTGAGTCCAAATAAGGTTTTAATGACCCTCTGGTTTAGCAGGTATGACTTCTGCTTGGGGAACACACACACACCCACACACACATGGAGATACAGATAGTGAATCAGGGATGAGGAGTAGGATGGGGGTGCTCTCTGATCTCACTACTGAGCCCCCTCACTAATTCCCTTCTGGGGTTGAAGACTGAGGCCCATGGAGGGAGAGGATGCTTCAGAGAGTTGTTTTTTTTTGTTTTTGCTTTTTAAAATTTTTATTTATATATTTGGTTGTGTTGAGTCTTCGTTGCTGCGCATGGGCTTTCTCTTTTTGCAGCGAGAGGGGGCTACTCTTTGTTGTGGTGCACGGGCTTCTCATTGCGGTGGCTTCTCTTGTTGCGGAGCATGGTCTCTAGGTGTGTGGGCTTCAGTAGTTGGAGAATGTGGGCTCAGTAGTTGTGGCTTGCGGGCTGTAGAGCACAGGCTCAGTAGTTGTGGCCCATGGGCTTAGTTACTTTGTGGCATGTGGGATCTTCCTGGACCAGGGATCAAACCCATGTCCCCTGCATTGGCAGGTGGATTCTTAACCACTGTGCCACCAGGGAAGCCCTAGGGAGTTGTTAACAGGCTGAGACTGGGACCTATTCCACCTGACTTCCCAGCCAATGTTCCCCCCTCCTCCTTCCCTCCTTCTGTTGTACAGGAGCTTCTGGGGACAAGAATAGCAAAGGAATGGGCATTGTTCAATGACGGATTATTTAAGACTTTATAAGAACCACCAGGGTGATCTCCATTCCAGGCCTCCTTGTCTTCTATGCTGTACTGAACACAGGTCTCAGCTGCCCAAGAGGACTCAGCTGTCCTGAGCCCAGGGGAAAGTTCAAAATATTGGGTTGGCCAAAACGTTCATTGGAGTTTTTCCATACGATGTTACAGAAAAACCCAAACGAACTTTTGGGCCAACCCCAGTAGCTCTCCTCATAGGTCTGCATACCCATCCAGGTACCACCCTGGGGAAAATGGACCCACAGAAGTCTCTCTGGTGTTCAGACACTATTTGTAAGCCCAGTTGGCTGTCTACAAACTCCAGGGGCTACCAGTAACTAGATACATGCTACAGCTCTTGTCTGGGTAAGCCACACTACTGGAATAATTAGACCAAAAGTATAATGGCTCAGACACAATCCCTTTCTGGCTTACATAAGAATCGACCTTGGGTAGTCCATATTGACAGGTGGCATTTGTCCATATAGACCCAAGCTGTTGGCATCTCTACCCTCTTCAACATGGCTTCCAGGGCACTCTGGTTGTCATCATTCCTGGAAGTGAGAAAGAGAATGGGGGAGCACAGGTTAGGAGCCACCACTAGATTCATGATCACCATGGTACAGAAAGGCAGGAAGTATTTTCTGAGACCCAGAGGGCAAAAAACTACAGAAAACCATTGCTGATAGCACAGGTGTCCCAGGGCCCAAAGGTGGTTAGGTGATTAGCATAGAAAGGAGTCTAGCAGGTGCTGCAAAACTCACCTCCGCTTCCAGCAGAAATTAACACAACATTGTAAATCAACTATGCTTACATAAAATTAAAACAAAACACATCTCACATCTGCTGAAAGATACTTGTCTACTCTTCCTGCTAGAGGAAAAGTGTGGTTTCCAACTCCCTTCTCCCTTCCAAATTTCATGCAGAGAGGCCACATTGGCAAGCGAGTCTGAGAAATGTAATCTCAATGCTTCCAGCCCCTGCAGTACAGGGGAAGGGATGGGAGTGGAATGCCAACAGACAATACCTGGCACATCTTTGAAAATCCCATTAAAGTTGAAAGATTTGTCTCCCTTTTCCTCCTTCCAGACTGCAGTTGAGCCTTGCCGATGTCTCCAGTGTCACTCTGCAAACTGAAGCATCAGCTGCTGAGGTAAGCAGCAGTGGTTTGTGTCATGGAATTGTCTTCTTCTCGTGGCCCTGGACCCCGTGGATATCGAGTGAGCCCTAATTTGTGCTCCCCACTATCTTTGTACACACTTGTATAGGTATGTACTTATAGATGTGCAGGTACATACACACACAGACCCACATCTCAGACAGCAGATCCTCAAGTGCAGAGCACTGGGCTCCAAAGCTCTGAGCAACTTCACAGTGGAGGAGCCCAAGACATTCATAGGTGATAGGGCCAAGGAGGCTGCAGAAAGTTGGGAGAAATTCCTAGATTCTGCCCAAATGCCGCTGACCTCAGAGGCCAAGGGTGTAGTCATGGGGGCATTCTGGTATGGAGCATCCTCCTGGGTACTGAGCCTGGAGATGGATTCCAGGATTTATTTTATATGGCACCTTTGAGAGCATGCCTTTCAATGGAAAGAAATTTCTCCCCTTCCTGAGGGACCAGTCCACTCAGTAAAGACTCAGTGAACATGAGCAAATTATAATGAATGAAGACTCACATTTCCCAAGTTGGGTTCCTGTTGGAGGAATTCTTTTTTTTAAGTCTTTTCTTTTTCTTTTTTCTTTTTTAAAATTTTTATTTATTTGGCTGTGTCGGGTCTTAGTTGCGGCATGCAGGATCTTTCGTTGTGGCAAGAGGGCTCTTTGTTGCAGCACACAGGCTCTTCTCTCTAGTTGTGGCACATGGGCTGCAGAGTATGCAGGCTCAAGTGGTTGTGGCACGTGGGCTTAGTTTCCCCGCAGCACATGGGATCTTAGTTCCCTGACCAAGGATCGAACCCACATCCCCTGCATTGGCAGGCAGATTCTTAACCACAGCGCCACCTAGGGAGTCCCGCAATTAACTTTTATTATTCCATTTCCCTTCTATCACCTTGTTAGTTTTACAGTCTTTAATTCTTCTCTTAGTGATTACCCTAGAGATTATGACATACACTCTCAATTTATGTCTTCTATAGATTAATACTTTTACGGCTTCCTCCACAATTCAGTGATAGAAAATATTTTAGGTCAGATCTCCTTATCGTTTGTACTATTGTTGACCTGAATTTTAATTCTACGTATATTTTGTGTCTCAATGCATTATTATAATTGCTTAATACAGTCAGTGTTCATATAGATTTATCCACATATTTACTCTTTAAAGTATTCTTCATAACTTTTTAACTTTTTATTTTTTTTTAATTTTTTAATTATTTATTTATTTATTTGGCTCTTTATTGGAATATAATTGCTTTATACTCTTGTACCAGTTTTTGAGGTACACCATAGTCAATCAGCTGTATTTATACACATATCCCCATATTGCCTCCCTCCCTCGACTCCCCGCCCCCACTCCCCGTCCCAGCCCTCTAAGGCATCACCCATCATGGAGTTGATCTCCCTTTGTTATACAGCAACTTCCCACTGGCTATCTATTTTACAGTTGGTAGTATATATATGTCTATGCTACTCTCTCACTTCGTGTCAGCGTCCCCTTCGGACTTTTTATTTTTTAAGGATCATTATTTCATAACTTTAAGAAACCCCTTTAGTGTTATTTTAGTGTAGGTCTGCTGGCAATTAATTGTATCAGTTTTGGTTTTTCTGAAATCAACTTTATTTCGTCTTCATTTAAAAGGATGTTTTTCCTGAGAGTAGAATTCTAGGTTAGCAGTTATTTTATTTCAGCACTTTAAAGATATCATTTCACTGTATTTGTTGAAAAGTCAGTTGCTGTTCTTATTGTTTCTCCTTTGAATGTAATGTGCCTTTTTCCTCTGGCTACAAATAGGTTTTCCTTTTTTCTCTTTTGTTTTCAGCAGTTTGACTATGATGTGCCTAGTTATGATTTCCTTTGTGTTCATTATACTTGAGATTAGTAGAGCTTTTTGAATCAGCTGCTTGATATCATATGTCAATTTTGGTATCTCTTCAATCTGGTATTCCTTCCAATTAGACATATATTGGATCTTTACACCATGTTCCGTGTCTCTTACACTCTTTCCATTATTTTCATTCCTTTTTTTTCATAATGCTCCAACCTGCATAGTCTCTGCTAATTCTCTTCCAGTTCACTAAGCTTCTGTTGTGCAATATCTAATATCTACTTAGTGCTTAAGTTAAGCTTTGCTTTTTAGTTCTAGAATCTCCATTTGATTCTTTCTAATGTCAGTAATTTTTGTCACCTAATTTCTTTTTTTTCTTTTCTTTTCTTTCTTTCTTTCTTTTTTCTTTTCTTTCTTTCTTTTTTTTTCATGTGGACGATTTTTAAAGTCTTTATTGAATTTGTTACAATTTTGTGCCTGTTTTATGTTTTGGTTTTTTGGCCATGAGGCATGTGGGATCTTAGCTCCCTGACCAGGGATTGAACCTGCACCCCCTGCATTGGAAGGTGAAGTCTTAACCACTGGACCACCAGGGAAGTCCTGTCACCTAATTTCTTGAACATAGTAATCATAAGGTTTTTTTTTTTAAAGTTTGTGTCTGATAACTCAAATATTTGGATCACTGTTGGGTTTATTTATAGCATCTGTTTTATCTTGGTTTTCTTCATCTGACTCATGGCATGCCTGTGGTTTTTTGTTGTTGTTGAATGCCAGAAATTGTATATGAAGAGTTTTAAAAAATTTCTCTGGATGATGTTTCATCCTCTAGAAACAATTTACTTTTCTTCTGGGGACCAGATATAGTAGAAGCAGATAACCTTGATCCATCAAGGATTAAGATGATTTGAGAATCTGTTTCATCTTCATGGGGGCTGATCTATAACTGGTTTGCTTCTCCTAAGACAAAGCCATTCAGGATTTTTGCATGAAAGCCTGGCAGACCCTGATCTCTAGTTTTCTAGTTTTTGTCTATCACTTTATTACTTTGAGAATTCCAAAAGCTCTGCTTAAGTTTTTAGCTTTTTAGTTGCTGCTTTCTGCTTGACTTCATGACATCTTGTCTTGTGTAGTTTAGAAATTGAACTGTGCTCACAGTTTAGAGCTCAATTTTCTGTGGTTCCTTTTTTTATTGGGTCTTGACTGTCAAGTCTTGGCTGCCTTAATAACAAGCAGTAATTCCAATTTTTGTGCCCTACTTCATGAGACTTCTCAAAGCTCTGAATCACTATTTTCTGCTCTTCACCTTGGCTCCACACAGCTTAGGAATTGACAAATGCCTCAAGGGAAAAAGAAGCAGCTCACCTCAGTGTGTTTCCCTTCACTTAAGCATCTAGATTTCTCTAATGCTGGTTTCCTTGCTTTATCTCTGATGCCTTTAAAGAGCTGTGATCTTTGGTGTTTTATCTAGTTTTCATAGTTTCTTTCAGTCAACGAGTTGGTATGAGAGAAGATAACCTGTCATATTTGGAAGAAGAAATCCTTGCTATAGAATTTCTATAGATATCACTTAACAGTTGAAGAAAGATTCCGTCTATCCCTGATTTGCAAAGAGGCTTTAATGTGAATGGATGTTACATTTATTAAATGGTTCTCTGTATCTATTGAGATATGATTTTTTCCCTTTATTCTATCGTTATAATATTGCATTCATTGATTTATGAATATTGCATTCCCAGAATAAACCCAGTTTAGTAATGACCTATTATCTTTTAATATATTTATGGAGTTAATGTACTAATGTTTCACTTAGAATGTCATGAAAAAGATTGAACTGAATTTTCCTGTCTTGTAACGTTCTTGTCAGCTTTTGTATCAAAGTAATGCTGACCTCATAAAATGAGACGGAAAAGGTTCCCTTCATTCTTCTCTTTGGAAGAGTTCCTTTTCTTTGGAAGAGTTTGTGTAATACTGGTGTTAGTTCTTCCTTAGCTCCCTGATAAAATTTGTCAAGTGAGCCATGTGAACCTTGAATTTTCTTTATGGAAAAGTTTTAAATTATGGATTAAATGTTTACAAATAGATGTAGAAAAATTTAGATTCTGTACTCATGGGTCAATTTATTACAGTATTTCCTTAGAATTTAGCTCATTGCATCTCAGTTTCATGTTTTTAGTAAAAGCTTTTCATAATCTTTTCTAGTTACCTTTTTAGTGTCTGTTAAGATCTGTAGTGATATTCCCTTTTTTATTCCTAATATTTATTTGTGACTTCTCACCTTAATCCAGTCAGGTATTGAGCTAATTTAAGTCCAAGCTTCATTCCTAGGAATGATCTATTTCAGTTCACACTTACTCCAGTTAAAATCTTGGAGTGTTTATAAAGACTTCTCTGAATTGGCATGCCCTGAACTTTCAACGACCACATAAGACAGCTGAAATGTCTGAGTCACAGCTCTCACTTGTAGAATGTGCAGGATGGTGATCACTTTGAGGGGAAAGACAGCCTTTCTTGGCTTCCTTTTGCTTCTGGGTCTTAGCTATACAAAGTCTTAATGCCTATGGTTCTATGATGCCTTCAAACAGTTGTTTTCATGTTTTCCCGAGGTTTTCTAGTTGTTTTCCATGGGATAGTTGGTCCAAAACAAGTAATTCATCTTTTGCTAGAATTTTTTCTTATATGTTGTTAATATTACGCCTCAATTATACTGAGAAAACTAAATAAAAATTCTCCTCCAGTGAACAAGGATCACATTTTTATAGCATATCTTAAGTCTTCAGATGCACATACTACTGTAAGTACTTTGAGGTCTTTTTATTCAAAGGAATCCTTTTTTACGTGAATGAAGCTTTGGCACACTTTGTCAAAGCTTTACCTAACAAAATTATCTAGTGGGAAGAATGTTGGCTTTAGTGCAGTTACCAGAAGAGGTACATTCAATATCCATTCTTGACTTCTTCTGACTTTCCTTTCTTTTAACAGTTATTGGAAGCTAAGAAATAAAACCCCTCAATTTTCTCACCTACCATATATCAAGAGTTGGACTTGTGACAATTCTGTCCAATAATGATTAAGTGGAATTATATGGAGAGGGCATCTTTCTCAAATGAAAGCAAAGCCTAGAAAGGAGAAAAATTTTTTTACCATTAACCTCTTTATCCTTCCTTATTTTTGCCTAGAATATAGATAATATCTGGTAAGAACGAGTCATTTTGTAAGAATGAGGAAAGAAACATGAGAACAAACTAAGAAGTGGTTAAATGGTAACAATCTGGGTCCCTGACAGGATCACTGAACTATTGCATCAGTCCCAGATTGGCTATCATCAGACTCTGTATTAGATGAGCTAACTAAACATCTTGTTTTCCTGGGCAATTGCAAGTCAGCTTTCTGTTATTTGCATCTTAAAATATTTCTAACCAATAGAGACTGAAATTTGGGAGAACATGGTTCTAATTCTAATGTGATCACAGTGAAATGTCTATACAAAAATAAATTGTAGACTCGAGGAGGGGGGAGTCAAGGAAGAGAGGGAATACGGGGATATGTGTATAAAAACAGCTGATTGAACTTGGTGTACCCCCCAAAAAATAATAAATAAATAAATAAAATTAAAAAAAAATAAATTGTATTTCTAGATACCAGCAAAAAGACATTTAGGAAATGAAATTAAAATAAAATTTTACCTGTAGTGCTTTGATCTTGATCTTTAACCATCATTCCCACTAGAAGGGAACCAGAGATTTTTAGAGAAATATCTGATTCTGGGTCTGGACCTAGAAGAATACGTGATGAGCATGGGTTATCTTCTTGTGATAGAAAAGACACACTTACGACTTCCCTAGTGGCACAGTGGTTAAGAATCTGCCTGCCAATGCAGGGGTCATGGGTTTGATCCCTGTTCTAGGAAGATCCCACATGCCGTGGAACAATTAAGCCCATGTGCCACAACTACTGAGCCTGAGCTCTAGAACCTGTGAGCCGCAACTACTGAAGCCTGTGCACCTAGAGCCTGTGCTCCGCAAGAGAAGCCACTGCAATGAGAAGCCTGTGCACTGCAAAGGAGAGTAGCCCCTGCTTGCCAAAACTAGAGAAAAGCCCACGCGCAGCAACGAAGACCCAATGCAGCAATAAATAAATAAATAAATTTATAAAAAAAAGAAAGAAAAGGCACACTTAAAGACTAATGTCTAAAGGACATAGGAGGCATTGTGACGGGCCTTCACTGGCCGCATTTGATCATTTGAGCACCAAGAAGAAAATGGCTGCAATTTGTTGTAATACATTAAATAAATAAAAAGCCATAAGTTCATAGTGGTACTCCAAAAACAAACAAATGAAAAAAACGATGAAAGGAAAAGAGAAGAAAGCTCTTTGTTGTTGTCTTAGAATGAGTTCTGGGTTAACAGAGGTGGAGAGTTGCATACAGATTTATGGGGGAGAAACATCTGTAAGAGGTTGAGGTAGATAGGATTGGACAGAGGGAGAATTTACTCTCAATGCAATTGCAACTGAGGCCTCAGACAGTCTTACAGGGAGCTTTGGAGCTGGGATGGCCCTTCGGAGTTGTCCCAAGTTGAGGGCTGGACCTTTATATTCCTACATAAGACACTCATTTAATGCTGCCTGCTCCCTGGGTAGAGATGGGGAAGTGAGGGCATAACTTTGAGTGAGGCAGTTCCCTGTAGCTGAGGGCAGTTCTCAGTGAGAGATGTAGCTATGAGGTCAGTAGCTGATTTTCCCAGAAGCTGGGGGATAATGTATTGGCCCCGAAAAGGAGATCTGAGCACAACACCACGGTATTCACTACAGCAATTATTTATAGAAGAATGCCACCCAGTAAATATAGAAAGAATTAGATAATTGATTCAGGTAAGGAACCTCAAGAGATGTTATCTTAGTCAGCTTAAGCTGTTAAGGCAAAATGCCATAAACTGAGTGGCTTATCAACAACAGAACTTTATTTTTCACAGTTCTGGAGCCTGGAAATTGGAGCTCATGGTGCCAGTACAGTTGGGTTCTTGGTGAGGACCCACTTCTGGGTTGTAGCTAGCTAACTTCTTGTTGTATCCTCACATGGTGGAAGAGGAGCAAGCTAGCCCTCTGGCCTCTTCTTATTAGGACACTAATCCCATTCGTGAGGCTCCACCGTCATGACCTAATCAACTCCCAAAGGCCCCAACTCCAAACACTATCACATTGAGGGTTAGGATTTCAACATAAGAATTTGGGGGGGGGGGAACACATTCAGTCCATAGCAGATGTTAAACGCATTTGATAAAAGGTTGTTTGAACAGGATGCTCACGTAGCACCAAAATGTTACTTTACAAACTATTTGCTGATTGCTTCATTAATAGTGGGTTTCCCAGTAGCACCTATGAAGTATTCTTGGCAATTATTAAGTATTTGTGTTAAAAATGTTTAACCTAAAACTGATCAGACTTCTAGAGCTAACTTCAAGTCTGTAGAAAATACAGGAGAGAAAAGAAAAGTTGAGATGACATCATGGGGTAACAATCAGATAATATGGAATGTGGGACATTCTATAAGTCATCCGGCCTGGTTTCTTCAGAAGGTCAGTATTAGGCTAACAGGTCATAGCAAGGTGATGCTGATGGTGGAGATTTAATTCCCCTGCATACTATCTTAAAAATAGAACCATTATGATAGCAAAAGAAAAAAGTTTCACAGACTGCATTTTGAACAAGACAAGGTGACAAGCGTCCCCAAGAACGCTATAGTGCAAATGGATGAAACCAAGACATTAATAACAGCAAGATCTTTGCACAGGTTTAGCAGTGGTATAGAAGAGTACCGGAGAGAATATAGGGTCATTCTGATGGTCCTATGAGCCCAAGAACACTGAATTCCTCAGTGTTTACTCCTCAGCTCTGTTACTTACTGCCTCAGTTTCTACCACAGGGGTTACCCTTACCCCTAGTGTCCTCACCTGACAGACTGTCCACTTGGATCAAGACCTTTCAAGATTCTTCCAGCTGGATGCCTTCTGTGGCATCCTCTTGGCCCCTGGGAAAACCCAAACACTCTCACTCCACCAAACTCTGGACATGCAGGCCGTCTTCACTGCTGCTCTTTCCTCATATTACCACTTCAGACTGCTATACGAGTCTCCACTCTACAAGTTCACCTATGTGGGAGTAGTCATCAGTCTTTATCTTTATCAACACTCTAAAATCCTGAGGACAAGCTTTACCAACAACTCTCTCAAGTTGCACCTCAGAGAGACAGGATTGGTCTGTGAATTTCTGCAGCTTGGCAGCTGGGAAAGAAACAGGTCTCAATCTCCCCATCTGAAAGGCAACCTCCATTATTCTGAGTTATCTTGGGGCTCTCCTCTTAACTTGTGGTGGTGGTGAGGTCCAAAAGAAAGCAGCAAAGTTCTCTCTACGGCAAGGTTTCCTTTCAAAAAATACTTTTTAAAAAGAAATATCCAACCTATTCTCACAAAGGTTGAAGGAAAATCATAGGCTGATAATGCAAGATCTTGGCAACCTTACAGTTAAATTTTCCAAACTATGTCTAGACACCACATAAGAGCATGAATCTACAGGAAATTAATTGATATAAATAAAATACTTGTACTCTTCCCATTTTATCCTTGTACCTGCCTCTAGGTTGGGTTACCTAGTGTTTTGTAAAGCCAAAATAACCTTATTTTTTGTAGACAGATGTGTTTTTCTAGAAATAACACATAAAGTCCTTCAGGCTGACAGGAAATAATATTAGATGGTAGCTCTAATTCACCTAAAGAAATAAAAAGTTCCAGAAAAGGTAAATATGTAAGTAAATATAAAATAGTGTATATTTTAAAATCTTTTCTTAACAGATTTAAGATATAAGATTTCATAAAATAATAATTATAAACCTCTGTTGTGCTTATAACATAAAGATGTAATATATATGACAATAATAACACAAAGAAGTGGGAGGAAGAAGTGGAGCTATGTTAGTGCAATTTTTCTATATTTTGCCAAAGGTAAGTTAGTATTAATATGAAGTGGTTAGTGACAAGTTAAAATATATATAGTAATCCCTAGAGCAACAGCTAAGATCATAACTTAAAAAAAATATAGTGAAAGAGTTCAACAAAGGAATTTACCTGGTATAATATAGAAAAATATATAACACCAAAGAAGAAAGTAAAGGAGGAACAGTGAAGCAAAAAAGACATGAGACATATAAAAAACAGTGAAATGGGAGATGTAAGTTCACCATATAAATAATTACATTAAATGTGAGTAGATTAAGCATTCCAGTCAAAAAGCAGACATTGTTAGGACAGAAAACAAGATCCAACTGTATGCTGTCTGTAAGAGACACACTTTATTTTGGAGGACACATACATTAAAACTAAAAGGATGAAAAAAGATATACAATACAAACAGCAACTATGAAAGTGTTGAAGTGGCCATGCTAATATCTGACAAAATAGACTGTAAGACAGAAAAGTATTATCAGAGTTAAAGGAGGATATTTCATGATGATAGAAGTGTAAATTGACCAGGAATCTATAGCAATTATGAACCTATATGCACATGACAACAGAGCTCCAAAATGCACTAAGCAAAAGCTGACAGAACTGAAAGGGGAAATAGACACTCAACAATAGTAGTTGGAGATGTCAACACCTTACTCTAAATAATAAATGAAAAATCTAGATAGAAAATCAACAAGGATACAAAAGACTTGAACAACATTATTAACAAACTTGAACTGACTGACATCTGTAAAACATTCCATCCAACCAAAGCAGAATACACATTATTTTCAAGTGCAAATGAAACATTCTCTACGATAGACCGTATTAGCCCATAAAAAGTCTCAGTAAGTTTAAAAGATTTGAAATCATGCAAAGCATAGTCTCTGGCCACAACAGAAATGAATTAGAAACCACAAAGAATGAAATTTGGGAAATTTGCAAATATTTGGAAACTAAGTAACAAACTTCTAAATAACTCTTGATTGAAAGAAAAAATCACAAAAGGAATTTTAAAATATGTTGAAGGGAAAGAAAATGAAAATATATCAAATTTTATGGGATGTAGCTAAGGCAGTGCTTAAAGGGATATTTTATGGCTTTGAACACCTATATTAGAAAATAAACAGGAGATACCAAATCAATAACTTAAGCATATGTCTTAAGAAATTAAAAAAAGAACAAACTAAAGCAAAAAGAAGGAAGAATATAATAGGGTAGAAATCAATTTCATAGAAAACAATAACAACAAAACTATTGAGAAAATCATTGAAACCAAAATGGCTCTTAGAAAAAAATCCATGCATTTGAAAAACCTTTAGTTAGACTGATTAAGAAAAAAAGAGAGGCACAAATTACCACAATCTGGAATGAAAGACACATCATCACTATTGATCTTTCACTATTGATGAAAAGAACTGTTAGGGAATACTATGAACAACTTTTTATGCGAACAAGTTAGAAAATGTAGATAATTTGGACCAATTGTTAGAAGTACATAAATCACCAAGACTGATAGAATGTAGATAAAACTGATAGAGATAGAGAATCTGTATAGACCTATAATAAGTAAATGCATTGAATTTAGTAATTAAAATTCTGCCCACAAAGAAAAGTTCAGGCTCAGATGGCTTCACTGGTGAATTTTATGTAATATTTAAAGAAGAATTAACATTGATTCTCACAAACTTTTCTAGAAAACAGAGAAGGGAACACTTCCCAGTTCATTCTGTAACACCAATATTACCCTGATACCCAAACCTGACAAAGATAGCACAATAAAAAAGTAAAAAATACTGACTGATAACCTTCATGAACAGTAATCCTCAACAAAATATTAGCAAACCAAATTCAACAATATATAAAAAAGATTATACACCATGACCAAGTGGAATTTATTTCAAGAATGCAAGATTGACTTATTATCTGAAAAGTAATTTATATAATAAATTTTATTAGTGAATAATTGATAAAAAATGCATGAATCATCTCAAAAGATACAAAAAAAAACATTTAATAAAATCTAACATTCATGATAAAAATACAAACAAAAACCTACCAGCGAACTAGTAATAAGCAGGAACTTCCTCAATTAGATAAATAGCATCTGTGAAAAACTTACAGCTTAAATCCTATGTAATGATGAAAGATTGAATGCTTTCCCTAAATTGGGAACAAGGCAAGGATGTTTGCTCTTGCCCCTGTCATTCAACATTGAACTGTATGTTCTAGCCAATGCAACAAGGGAAAAAATTAAAGGCATCAAGATTGGAAGGAAAGAAGTAGAACTATCTTTCTTTGCAGACTATATGACCTTGTATGTAAGAAAATCCTATGGGAATCTACAAAAAACAATTACTATAACTAGTAAACAAGTTGAACAAGATCGTGGGATACAAGATTGATACACAAAAATCAATTGTATTTTTATATACTAGCAGTGAACCGTCTGCAAATGAAATTTAAGGAAAGGATTCCATCCACACTAGCATCAAAGATAATAAAATACTTAGGAATCAATGTAACAAAAGAAATGCAAGACTTGTACACTGAAAATACAAAATATTGCTGAGAAATTAAAGATCTAAGTAAACCGAGAGACAGTCCATGTTAATAGATTAGAAAACCAAATTCTGTTAGCTAGATCTATAGATTCAACTTAATCCTTATAAAAATCCTAATTGGCTTCTCCCCTGCCCCCTAGAAATTTACCAGTTGATCCTAAAATGGCCCAGAATAGCAAAAAGATTTTTGAGGAAGAGGAATGAAGTTGAAGGATTTTCACTTCTTCATTTCAAAACATTACTAAACAGCTACAGTAATCAAGACGGTGTGGTATTGTCACAAGGACAGACAATGGTACAGAATTAAGACTCCAGAAATAAACTTTATTTATGGTCAGTTGATTTTTGATAATCTAAATGCCAAATCCAAAAATGCCAAGACAGAGGAGGAGACCAAGAAGGTGGAGTAGGAGGAGGTGGAACGCATAAAAATACATCCACACGTGGAACAGTTCTCCCTGAGAGCTAACAGGAGACTGGCAGAACAACTCCTATACAACCAAGGCTGTAAGAAAGATCCACACAGAATTGGATGGAAGGGAAGAGAAGCAATCAGGGTGAGACCTGTGCCCCTAGGAGGGGACTCAGAAGAGGAGGGAGATTACACAGGTAGAAATCCTCCCTGGGGAGTGGTGGCCTGAGCCACAGAGTGGGGTGGGTGCCTCAGCCCTTGGGTCTGACACTGGGAAGATGAGTTCCCTTGGCTGGTTGGAGGGCTAGTGGGACTAATAGGAAGGCTGTGGGAAGCCTGGATTCCACTCATAAGGAGTGAGCAATCATTTACTCCCAATACAGGGTGGAGAGGGCACATTGAATCTTTATAGGTCACTGGCCAGTTTCTCACCACCACCCTAGTGTGTACCCCAGCCTGAGCTGAGTGACAGTTTCATGAGGCAGCTCCACACTGGAGCAAGGGCTGCCACAGCTAAGGATAAAGGTGGCCCAGTCCAAGAGCAACATCTGAGCAGGGCAGGGGCAGCCATTACTGGTGCGTACACAGGCAAGTCATCAAAAGTGGCCAGGGTCACTGACTGGCTTGACCCCCACAGCTTGCACCCCAAACCATGCCCAGCACCTACATCAGCTCCTCTTGCCCCAACACTGCTCCCATCTGGGGCGAGGGTGCTGGTGCTGGGAGTGGGGAGAGCACACACTTGAAGGGAATGGAGCCAGCTGGGACTCCATCCTCAGGGCTTCTACTCCAACTACTTGAGATCCAGTCCCAACCCAGAAAGGGTGGGGATGGCCACTGAGCAGAGGAGAACCCTTGGCTAACACCTGGCTCAGGCCCTAGCCCCTCCATTTCCAGCCCCACCTCCTACCAAAGTGATAACTGCCTGCACACCCTGGGGAAACTTCTGTTCATGTGACTTGTGACTTTTGTTCATGTCACTTCCAGTTCCTCTTTCAAAGCCACTGGGCACATGCACACAGTATAGTGTTGCTCCCACACAAGGACACCCCTTCAAGACTGCAATAGGTAACTGTTTCACCTAATTTCATAGAGATAGAGAAAGTTAAGCAAAATAAGACAGAGGAATTTGTTTCAATTGAAAGGGCAAGAGAAAAGCTCTGAAAAAAGCAACTAATGAAACAGTTTTTTAAAGATTTTATTTATTTTTTTAAGCTCTTTATTGAAATATAGTTGCTTTACACTGTTGTGCCAGTTTTTGCTGTACAAGAAAGTGAATCAGCTGTATTTATATATATACCCCCATATCCCCTCCCTCCCATGACTTCTTCCCACCCTCCCTATCCCAGCCCTCTAAGTCATCACCCATCATCGAATTGATCTCCCTGTGTTATGCAGCAGCTTCCCACTAGCTAGCTACTTTACAGTTGGTAGTGTATGTATGTCAGTGCCATTCTCTCACTTCATCCCATCTTGCCATTCGCCCCCACTCCGTGTCCTCAAGTCCGTTCTCTACATCTGCATCTTTATTCTTGCCCTGTCACTGGGTTCATCAGTACCATTTTTGTAGATTCCATATATATGAGTTAGCATACGGTATTTGTTTTTCTCTTTCTGGCTTACTTTGCTCTGTATGACAAACTCTAGATCCATCCACCTCAATTTCATTCCTTTTTTGGCTGAGTAATATTCCATTGTATATATGTGCCACATCTTCTTTATCCATTCATCTGTTGATGTGCATTTAGGTTGCTTCCATGTCCTGGCTATTGTAAATAGTGCTGCAATGAACATTACGGTACATGTTTCTTTTTGGATTATGGTTTTCTCTGGGTATATGCTCAGGAGTGGGAATGCTGGGTCATATGGTAGTTCTGTTTTTAGTTTTTTAAGGAACCTCCGTACATTTTCCATAGTGCCTGTACCAATTTACATTCCCACCAGCAGTGCAGGAGGGTTCCCTTTTCTCCACACCCTCTCCAGCATTTATTGTTTTTAGATATTTTGATGATGGCCACTCTGATGGGTGTGAGGTGATACCTCATTGTGGCTTTGACTTGCATTTCTCTAATGATTACTGATGTTGAGCATCTTTTCATGTGTCTGCATGTTTTTTGAAGAAATGTCTATTTAGGTCTTCTGTCCATTTTTCGATTGGGTTATTTGCTTTTTTGAAATTGAGCTGCATGTGCTGCTTGTATATTTTGGAGGTTAATCCTTGGTCTGTTGCTTCATTGGCAAATATTTTCTCGCATTCTGAGGGCTGTCTTCTTGTCTTGTTTATGGTTTCTTTTGCTGTGCAAAAACTTTTAAATTTCATTAGGTCCCATTTGTTTATTCTTGATTATATTTCCATTATTCTAGGAGGTGGGTCAAAAAGGATCTTGCTTTGATGTATGTCATAGAGTGTTCTGCCTATGTTTTCCTCTAAGAGCTTTATAGTCACTGGCCTTACATTTAGGTCTTTAATCCATTTTGAGTTTATTTTTGTATATGGTGTTAGGAAGTATTCTAATTTCATTTTTTTACATGTAGCTATCCAATACTCCCAGCACCACTTATTGAAGAGGCTGTCTTTTTTCCATTGTATATTCTTGCCTCCTTGTCAAAGATAGGGTGCCCATATGTGCGTTGGTTTAACTCTGGACACTCTATTCTGTTCTGTTGATCTATATGTCTGTTTTTTGTGCCAGTACCATACTGTCTTGATGACTGTAGCCTTGTAGTATAGTTTGAAGTCAGGGAGCATGATTCATTCAGCTCCATCTTTCCTTCTCAAGATTGCTTTGGCTATTCGGGGTCTTTTGCGTTCCCATACAAATCGTAAAATTTTTTTGTTCTAGTTTTGTGAAAAATGCCATTGGTAATTTGAGAGGGATTGCATTGAATCTGTAAATTGCTGTGGGTAGTATAGTCATTTTCACAATGTTGATTCTTCCAATCCAAGAACATGGTATGTCTCTCCATCTGTTTGTATCGTCTTTGATTTCTTTCATCCATGTCTTATAGTTTTCTGCATACAGGTCTTTTGCCTCCTTAGGTAGGTTTATTCCTAAGTATGTTATTCTTTCTTAATTTCTCTTTCTGCTCTTTTGTTGCTAGTGTGTAGGAATGTGAGAGATTTCTATGCATTAATTTTGTATCCTGATACTTTACTAAATGCATTGATCAGTGCTAGCAGTTTTCTGGTAGCATCTTTCAGGTTTTCTCTGTATAATATCATGGCATCTGCAAAGAGTGGGAATTTTACTTCTTTTCCAATTTGGATTTCTTTTATTTCGTTTTCTTCTCTGCTGTGGCTAATACTTCCAAAACTATGCTGAATAATAGTGGTAAGAGTGGGCACCCTTGTCTTGTTCCTGTTCTTAGAAGGAATGCTTTCAGTTTTTCACCATTTAGAATGATGTTGGCTGTTGGTTTGTCATATATGGCTTTTATTCTGTTGAGGTAACTTCCTTCTATGTCCATTTTCTGGAGAGTTTTTATCATAAATGGATGTGGAATTTTGTCAAAAGCTTTTTCCCCATCTATTGAGATTATCATATGGTTTTTAGCCTTCAATTGGTTAATATGATGTATCACACTGATTGATTTGTGTATATTGAAGAATCCTTGCATTCCAGGGATTAAACCCCACTTGATCATGATGTATGATCTTTTTAATGTGCTGTTAGATTTTGTTTGCTAGTATTTTGTTGAGGATTTTTGCATGTATATTCATCAGTGATATTGGCCTCTAATTTTCTTTTTTTGTGACATCTTTGCCTGGTTTTGGTATCAGGGTGATGGTGGCCTCGTAGAATGAGTTTGGGAGTGTTCCTCCTTCTGCTATATTTTGGAAGGGTTTGAGAAGGATAGGTGTTAGCTCTTCTCTAAATGTTTGATAGAATTCATCTGTGAAGCCATCTGACCCTGGGCTTTTGTTTGTTGGTAGATTTTTAATCACAGTTTCAATTTCCATACTTGAGATTGGTCTGTTCATATTTTCTATTTCTTACTGGTTCAGCCTTGGAAGATTGTACTTTTCTAAGAATGTATCCATTTCTTCCAGGTTATCCAATTTATTGGCATATAGTTGCTTCTATTAGTCTCTCATGATCTTTTGTATTTCTGCAGTGTCCATTGTTACCTCTTCTTTTTCATTTCTAATTGTTAATTTGCATCTTTTCCCTTTTTTCCTGATGGGTCTGGCTAATGGTTTATCAATTTTGTTTATCTTCTCAAAGAACCAGCTTTTAGTTTTATTGATCTTTGCTATTCTTTCCTTCATTTCTTTTTCATTTATTTCTGATCTGTTCTTTATGATTTCTTTCCTTCTGTTCACTTTGGGGTTTTTTTGTTCTTCTTTCTCTGATTGTTTTAGGTGTAAGGTCAGGTTGTTTATTCAAGATTTTTCTTGTTTCTTGAGGTAGGACTGTATTGCTATGAACTTCCCTCTTAGAACTGCTTTTGCTGCATCCCATAGGTTTTGGATCATTGTGTTTTAATTGTCCTTTGTTTCTCAGTATTTTTTGATTTCCTCTTTGATTTCTTCAGTGATTTCTTGGTTGTTTAATAGCATATTATTTATCCTCCATATGTTTGTACTTTTTACAGATTTTTTTCCTGTAATTGATATCTAGTCTCATGGTGTTGTGGTTGGAGAAAATGCTTGATATGATTTCAGTTTTCTTGAATTTGCCAAGGCTTAATTTGTGACCCAATATGTGATCTATCCTGGAAAATGTTTCATGTGCACTTGAGAAGAAAGTGTATTCTGTAGTTTTTAGTTGGAATGTCCTATGAATATCAATTAAGTCCATCTCGTCCAATGTGTCATTTAAAGCTTGTGTGTCCTTATTTATTTTCTGTTTGGATGATCTGTGCATTGGTGTAAGTGGGGTGTTAAAGTCTCCTACTATTATTGTGTTACTGTCAATTTCCCCTTTTATGGCTGTTAGCATTTGCCTTATGTATGGAGGTGCTCCTATGTTGGGTGCATAGATATTTACAAATGTTATATCTTCTTCTTGGATTGATCCCTTGATCATTATGTAGTGTCCTTCCTTGTGTCTTGTAATAGTCTTTAAAGTCTAATTTGTCTGATATGAGTATTGCTACTCCAGCTTTCTTTTGACTTCCCTTTGCATGGAATATCTTTTTCCATCCCCTTAACTTTCAGTCTATATGTGTCCCTTGGTCTGAAGTGGGTTTCTTGTTGACAGCATATATAAGGGTCTTGTTTTTGTATCCATTTAGCCAGTCTGTATCTTTTGGTTGGAGCATTTAATCTATTTACATTTAAGGTGATTATTGACATGTGTGTTCCTATTACCATTTTCTTAATTGTTTTGGGTTTGTTTTTGTAGGTCTTTTCCTTCTCTTGTGTTTCCTGCCTAGAACCGTTCCTTTAGCAATTGTTGTAAGGCTGGTTTGGTGGTGCTGAATTCTTTTGCTTCTGTGTAAAGCTTTTGATTTCTCTGTCGAATCTGAATGAGAATCTTGCTGGGTAGAGTATTCTTGGCTGTAGGTTTTTCTCTCTCAAGACTTTCAGTATATCCTGCCACTCCCTTCTGGCCTGCAGAGTTTCTGCAGAAGATCAGCTGTCATCCTTATGGGTTTTTCCCTTATATGTTATTTGTTGCTTTTCTCTTGCTGCTTTTAATATTTTTTCTTTGTGTTTAATTTTTGTTAGTTTGATTAATATGTGCCTCGGTGTGTTTTCCTTGGGTTTATTCTGCATGGGACTCTCCACCCTTCTTGGACTTGATTGACTATTTCTTTTCACATGTTGGGGAATTTTTCCATTATAATCTCTTGAAATATTTTCTCAGACCCTTTCTTTTTTTCTTCTTCTTCTGGGACGCCTATGATTTGAATGTTAGTGCACTTAATATTGTCACCAAGATCTCTGAGACTGTCTTCCCTTCTTTTTATTCTTTTTTCTTTTTCCTGCTCTGTGGCAGTTATTTCCCCCATTCTATCTTCCAACTCACTTATTCGTTCTTCTGCCTCAGTTATTCTGCTGTTTATACCATCGAGAGTATTTTTAATTTCAATATTATGTTGTTCATTACTGTTTGTTTGCTCTTTAGTTCTTCTAGGTCCTTATTAAATGTTTCTTGTATTTTCTCTATTTTGTTTTCAAGATTTTGGATGATCTTTACTATCATTACTCTCAATTCTTTTTCAGGCAATTTTCCTATTTCCTCTTCATTTATTTGGTCTTCTGGGTATTTATCTTGCTCCTTTGCCTGCAAGATGTTTCTTTGTTTTCTCATTTTGTCTAATTTATAGTATTTGCTGTCTCCTTTTCTTATGCTGCCTGGTAGTAATTCCTCTTGTTTCTGTTCTCTGCCCCCTGTGGTGAGGTTGGTTCAGTGTCTTAAGTGTGTTCCCTCCCCAGAGCCTCAGACTTTACTTCTGGTTGAGGAATCCAGACTACAGACAGCACTTGTCCTGGCAGTAAAAGGGATTACAAAAGGCTATCCAAGCCCCAGGCTAATGGTAAAGGTTCAGTCAAACAAACAAATATTGAATCAAGGAAACACATACACTCACAAGAAAAACAAAAGCAGAGCCTAATAGAACATAAAGCACTAGAACCACCTGACAGAAAAACCCCAGAATGCAATCAGACAATTAAAGAGAAAACCAACAAAAATTCAAAACCAAAAACAAACAGACAAACAAACAAAAAAAACCTAAACAGTGTGCCAACTAAAGAGTGATGCAAAGAAACAAAACAAAGTGACAGGCATGGTAAAAAAAAGAAACAAGAAACAAAACAAACAAACAGAGGAATTGTGAAAACGAGGACCAAATATAACAGGGACCAAATAGAAACATGGAGCAAATATAACGAAGAGCAAGAGAACAAGCAGATATACTGAAGATCCCCAAAACAAAATCAAACAATTATAATTAGAACTAAGATAAAGACAAAACCTAATAACAGAAACCAATGCAGTGTGTCATCTGAAGAGTAAAGTAAGGAAACAGAGGAGACAAATAATCTTGATTAAAAGTATAATAAATCAAAATAAAATAAAATAATAATGGGTAAAACACAGAGCAACAGAAGAGCATAGTATGACTGGAAAGATAAAAATAAAAAGAAAAAATAGAAATGTATTAAAGATAAAGAAGAAAAGAAGATAGGGGAGATAAACTCAGTACTACAGAAAAGCTAGCTAGAAATACAAATATATAAAAAGGCAAAAAATAAAAAGTAAAAAATAGAATAAAAAATATGTTATAAAACATGAAGATCCCTTAGGACTAAGAGTGTAATTAAAAAAGAAAAAGCTAGAACTGGCAAAGGAATGGATCAGATCAATAGAATTAATAATAATAATTCTGTTTCCTTGGGTTCTCAGCTGTAAGTGTCCTTGTAGACGCCTTGAGCCTCAAGCCACCTTTGCCTCCCCAAGAGCCCTGCCTCTGCCTCTGGGTTGGACTCTGGACCTGCTGTGGGTCCTATGGAGTCCACTTAGGCTTTGATCTGGCCCAATTCCTGTGTGTGCTTGCTCCCACAGTCCACAGCTGCTGGGGCTAGACCTTTTTCATTTGTAGGAACATTCATTGTCTACTCAGATATTCCAAAGACAGGGGCTACCCAGCTGATCATGGAGATTTAGTCTGCAGCCTCTATATCTGATGGAAAGGTTTTAGAATCTCTTCCTTAGTCCCCCTGTCCATAGCTTTCAGCTTTGGTTTTGTCCCTGCTTCTGCGTGTGGTCTAACCACCAGAGTCTGGTCCTGAGGCTGCCTTGGAGCTCTTTGGGTCTGCCTCAGTAAGGGTTTCCTTTATTGTTCATCTGCAAATGTAGGTGTGTGAGAGAGAGGCTTTGATAGTGGCTTCTCTCCCTGTGTGTGGTTCAACAATATTGCCCTGCTTGGACCGCTGGAGCCCCGGGGGTGATGCCAAATGCACAGGGATGCTGGCAACCATGGGCATAGGAAATCTGGTCTTAGTGTAGTTCTTTCCTCGTGCCTGGCGCAAGTCTTGGAGGCTTTTTGTATTACTCTGCGACTAGCAGAGCTTCCTTTATTGTTCATCTGTAGGTGCTGGTGTGTGGGGAGAGAGAGGGTACAATAGTGGCTTCTTCCCCTGCGTGTGAGTTAGCCTAGTGCCCTGCTTGAATCACAGGAGCCCTGGTGGCAGTGGCGGTGCCAATTGCAGAGGGAAGCCAGTGGGCTGGGGTATAAGTGAAATGTCTCCAGAGATGGCTTGCTCTGTGGACTTCTTCTGACTCTTGGCAGCAGGCACATCAGGCCAGCTGTGCCAGGGGGCTTTTTCTATCACTTGTTGACTGTGACAGCCAGGCCCAGAAGGGGCCTCCCTTTGTTTGTTGCAGGTGCAGAAAGAGAGTGGCTACAACAGTGGCTCTTCCCTACTGCGTGTGACTCAGCAGTAGTGCCAACCACCATTGCTGCCCAGCTGTCCATGGTGGACATTCTCTGCTGCAGATTTCTTCCCTCCTGTCCCCTCAGTCCGTCTTCCCACAGCCAACAGTGCTTCTCACCCTGAACCAGTTCTCCAGTTCCCACATTCTAGCTCCTACAACCCCTGTACTGCTGTGAACCCAAGTCTCAGTCCAGGACACGCAGGGCTGTGGTGCGGACCCTCTGTGTGTTTCTCACTCTTTCACGTCTGCCACAGATTGGCTGCTTCACCCTCTTTGGACAGTCCCAAATGCCTCCCTTCTGACCCAACCAAATTCCCCATTGGAGAGGGGGTTTCCCTGTCAGATAAGGGGAGTTTCCCTGAATTGAGCAACCTCTCCTCTGTTTCACCTCCCTCCGCCCCATGGTGTAGAACCTGTTCCTTTCCTTTCTTCTCCTCCTCTTCCTCCTTTTTTTTTCCCCTCCGTGGTACCCAGTTATATAGGTATCTTTGCAGTCCTTTCTGGTGTCCAGGGTCTTCTGCTGGTGTTCAGCTGGTTTTCTGTGGGAATTATTGCATCTTTTGATGTATTCCTGATGCATCTGTGGAGGGAGATGATCTCCATGTCCTTCTACTTCGCTGCCATCATTTCTTCTCCCTAGAAATAAACAATTTACGTGAAAAAGAATTCAAAGCATTAGTAGTAATAATGTTAATTGAATTATGAAAAAAAATAGATGAACACAGTGAGAATTTTAACAAGGAAATAGAACATATTAAAATGATCCAGTCAGAACTGATGATTTCAATAACTGAAATGAAAAACACACTAGAAAGAATTAACAGCAGCTAGGTTATACAGAAGAAAACGTAAGTGGTCTATAAGATAGGCTAGTAGAAATCACCCAATCAGAACAGCAAAAAGAAAAGCAAATAAAGAAAATTAGAAGGGGATCTCTGGGACAATATTAAGCATACCTACATTCACATTATAGGGGTTGCAGAAGGAGAAGAGAAAGAGAAGGAAGTAAAAAATGTGCTTGATGAAATTATGGCTGAAAACTTTCCAAATATGAAGAAGGAAACAGATATCCAGGTACAGGAAGCAGAGGGTCCTAAAGAAGATTAACCCAAACAGACCTACACCAAGACATTGTATAATTAAAATGGCAAAAGTTAAAGATATAGAATTCTAAAGGCAGCAAGAGAAAAACAAAGAGTCATATCCAAGAGAGCCCCTGTAAGGCAATTGCCTGATTTTTCTGCAGAAACCTTGCAGTCTAGAAGTGAGTGGCATAATATATTTAAAGTGCTGAAGGGAAAAACATGCAACCTAAGATACTCTACCCAGCAAGATTATCATTTAGAATTGAAGGAGAGGTAAAGAACTTCTCAGACAAGCAAAAACCAAAAGAGTTCATCAACACTAAACTGACCCTAAAAGAAATGTTACAGGGTCTTCTCTAAGAGGAAAAGAAAAGGCTATAACAAGAAGTAAGTATCTATAGGAAAAGAAAAATCCGACTAGTAAAGGCAAAAATATATTAAAGGCTGAGGTTCAACCAGTTAAATAAGCTAGTACAAATAGTAAAAGACAACAATTGTAAAACAACTATAACTACAATAATGAGTAGGGATGAACAGGAAGATGTAATGTAGGACATCAAAAACACAAAATGTGGCAGAGGAGAGGAGAAAAATGTAGATCTTTTAAAATGTGTTTGAATTTGACTACCAGTGTAAAACTGGTAAATATAGTTATAAGTCAACATATATGAACCCCATGTAACCACAAATCAAAAACCTACAATACATACACAAAAAATAGATAGAAAGGGAGTCTAGCATACCACAAAAGGAAATCATCAAACCACAACTGAATAAACTAAAAGAAAAGAACAGAGAAGAACTACAAAAACAACCAGAAAACAAAATGGCAATAAGAACATACCTATCAATAATCACTTTAAATGTCAATGCACTAAATGCCCCAATCAAAAGATGTAGAGTGACTGATTGGATGAAAAAAAGCATAAGACCCATCCATATGCTGCTTACAAGAGACTTACTTCAGAGCTAAAGATACACAGAGACTGAAAGGGAATGGGAAAAGGTATTTCATGCAAATGGAAATGACAAAAAAGTAGGGATAGCAATACGCAGACAAAATAGATGTTAAAACAAAGTCTATAACAAAAGACAAAGGGGGACATTATATAATGATAAAGGGATAAATGTAATAAGAAGATATAACACTCATTAACATATATGCACCTAATACAGGAACACCTAAATACATAAAGCAAATATTAACAGACATGAAGAAATTGACAATAATACTAGGGGACTTTAACACCCTACTTATACCAATGGTCATATCATCCAGGCAGAAAATCAATAAAGAAACGGTAGTCTTTTAAGACACATTAGACCAGTTGGACTTAATATTTACAGGATATTCCATCCAAAAACAGCAGAATACACATTCTTTTCAAGTCCACATGGAATGTTCTCCAGGATAGGTCACATGCTGGGGCACAAAACAAGTCTCAACAAATTTAAGATGTTAGAAATCATATCAAACATTCTTTCTGACCACAATGCTATTAAATCAGATATCAATTACAGGAAGAAAAGTAGGAAAGCACAAAGAGGTGGAGACTAAAAAACATGCTACTAAAAAACCAAATGGTCAATGAGGAAGGCAAAGAGGAAATCAGAAAATACCTTGAGACAAATGAAAATGGAAACACAACTTTCCAAAATCTATGGGATGCAGCAAAAGCAGTTCAAAGAGAGAAGCTTATAATGATATAAGCCTACCTCAAGAAACAAAAATCTCAAATAGACACTCTAACCAGCCATCTAAAGGAATTAGAAAAAGAGGAAAAAACAAAGCTCAAAGTCAGCAGAAGGAAGGAAATAATAAATATCAGAGAGGAAATAAATAAAATAGAGATCAAACAACAATAGAAAAGATCAATAAAACCAAGAGCTGGTTTTTTTACAATATAAATAAAATTGATAAATCTTTAGTCGGGCTCATCAAGAAAAAAAGAGGACCCAAATAAAATGAGGAATGAAAGAGGAGAAATAATAATCCATATCATAGAGATACAAAAAATAATATGAACACTATGAACGGGTATAGTCAATAAATTGGACAACCTAGAAGACATGGAAAAATTTCTAAAAACATAACATCTTCCAAGGCTGAGTCAAGAAGAAATAAACAATCTGAACAGACTCATCTCTAGTAGTGAAATTGAATTTGTAATAAAATCCCAGCAAGCAGAAGTCCAGGACTGGATGGCTTCACAAGGCAATTCTACCAAACATATAAAGAAGAGCTGGGGCGGAGTCAAGATGGCGGTATGGGAAGATGTGCAGATTGTGTCTCCCCACAAATAGATAGGTTGCTGGAGGCCTGTGGGGGACCTGAGGCCCAAGCAGATCGCAGGAACCCCGGAGCAACTGGGTAGGACCTGGAGGAAGTCAGGGGGGTGGGGAAGGGGAAGCCAGATGGGACTGGCACCCCTGGGGGGTGGCTGGGTGAGGGAGGAGGTTCCTGCCTGGAGGGACCATTGGGGGCTGGGGAGATCCGAAATCGCAACTCGGTTTCTCCCACCCGGGAGGCCAGGAGGCCTGCTGAGCGCCCCGGCTTGGGGGCCTGCTGGGCTCCCCAGTGGGGTCCTCCACCCTCCAGGGCCCCCTCTGGGCTGCCTGGGTCCTGGGGGTGTGGGAAGGAGGGAGGAGGGGCGAGGAGGTGCAGAGGCAGACAGGTGGGGTTGGGGGCTTTGAGATTGGGGGACAGGGAGGTGAGAGGGCGTTTTGGCTGCCCTCTTGGCCAGGGAGGCTGACTGCGCTCCCAGGCCTGGTCCTTCACTTTCTGGGTCCCCCTCTGGCACGAGGATCCTGGGGGCATGGGGGGGAGGGGGACGGGGGGAGAGAGGCAGACAGTGGGGGTGGGAAGGGATCTCTCCAGGTCAGAATAGGGGAGGCGCCACTGGGTATTTCTTCTGGGCGGGTCCTCCACCTTCCAAAGCTCCTCCCAGCCGTTGGTCCTAGAAGTGCAGGAGGGATGTGGTGGGGGGAAAAGAAGATAGGCGGAAGTGGGGAGGGACCCTCTGGGATCAGAGGATCGGGGGAGGAGCGGAAGGCATTTCAGCTGCCCACTTGTCCAGGAAGCCTGCTGGGCTCCTGAGCCTGGTCTCCAGCTCTCCAGGGTCCCCTCCCAGATGTGCTGGTCCCAGGGATGTTGGACCATGGCAGGGGAAGAGGAAGAGAGGCAGACTGGTGGTGGCATGGTCCAGGGCAGAGGACCAGGGGAGGTGTGGAGGACCTTTCCCCTGCCCACTTGGGCCCGGCGGGCCTGCTGGGCTCCTGAGTTTGGTTCCTTGGTCTCTCCGGCTGAGTGGGTCATACAGGTGTGGGAGGGAGGGAGGAGAGGAGAAGAGGAAGAGAGGCAGACAGTGGTGGGGGGGGGACCTTGCAGGACCAGAGAATCAGGGGAGATGGTGTGGGAAATCTCCCTACCCACTTGGCACTGGGAGGCCTGTTGTGCCCCCAGGCATGGTCTTCAGTCCTCCAGGGGACCCTCTAGGTCTCACTGGTTCTAGGGGTGTAGAAGGAAAGCAGGGGAGAAGAGGAGAGCTGGGCAGGAGAGGGGGCCTTCTGGGATTGGAGGATCAAGGGAGGCAGAGAAGGTATTTCCCCTGCCCACTAGCCCTGGGAAGCCTGCTAGGCACACGGACCTTGTGTTTCACACTCCAGGGCCCCCTCCAGCTGCTTCGGACCTAGGAGAGTAGGGGGCGGGGGAGAGGAAGAGAGACAGACAGGGACCCTACCAGACAGGGAGATGTGGGGAAGTGCGGCAGGCGTTACAGTAGTCCAGGGAGAGGCTAGGCAATGGGCAGGCCCTGGGAAGCCTGTTGGGCGTCAGAGTTGGTCTCCTGCCTTCCAGTGCCCTCTGCAGCTGTGACTGCCCTAGGGGAATAGTAGGGAGGGGGAGAGGAAGAAGAGAACCCAAGGGGGAGCAACCCTCCGAGATTGGAGTACTAGGGGAGGTGCCTAGCCCACCAACCCGGGTCCAGGGAGCCCGCTGGGAACCTCGACCTGGACCTTTGCCCCCAGGACCAGAGGCATTCCTGGGCCCTGCTGCCACGTTGGGCCTAAGCCCCATTCCCCACCACCCCCAGGGCCTTTACTAAGCATAGGCCCTGCCCATTGCCTAGCCTCTGCCCCACCCTGCCCTTGTCTAAGCCCTGCCCCCACAGCCAAGGCCTTTTCTGTCTTTTTTTTTTCTTTTTTCTTTTTTTTCCTTTCCCACCTCCTCACTTAGGCTATTGCAGTTGTTTTACCTTCCAGTTGTTGCTCCATCATTTTCTTTTTTTAAAATTTTTTCTAACACATCTGTTAGTTTCCTATTACCGTATTTTTTATCTTGCTATTGTTCTGCTGTTCTCCTACTTTTTAAAAAATTTTTTTTCATTTTCCTGCCCCACATGGCTTGTGGGATCTTGATTCATAAGCCCAGGGTCAGGACTGAGCTCCTGAGGGGGGAGCTTTGAGTCCAAAACATTGGACTAACAGGGAAACCCAGTTCCCAGGGAATATCCATCAGAGTGAGGTCTCTTGGAGGTTCTCACCTCAATACCAAGACCCAGCTATACTCAACAGCCTATAACTCCAGTGCTTGAAACCTCAGGCCAAACACCCAGTGGGACAGGAACACAATCCCGCCCATCCAAAGTGGGGGGAAAATGAGATGACAAAAAAATATGTCACAGATGAAGGAACAAGGTAAAAATACATAAGACCAAATAAATGAAGAGGAAATAGGAAAATTGCTTGAAAAAGAATTCAGTTATGAGAGTAAAGATCATCCAAAATCTCGATAACAAAATAGAGAAAATACAAGAAACAGTTAATAAGGAATCAGAAGAACTAAAGAGCAAACAAACAGTAATAGATAACAAAATAACAGAAATTAAAAATACTCTAGATGCTATAAACAGCAGAATGACTGAGGCAGAAGAACGAATAAGTGAGTTGGGAGAAAGAATGGTGGAAATAACTGCCACAGAGCAGGAAAAAGAAAAAAGAATGAAAAGAGTGAAAGACAGTCTCAGAAACCTTGGTGACAACATTAAGTGCACCAACATTCGAATCATAGGCATCCCAGAAGAAGAAGAAAAAAAGAAAGGGTCTGAGAAAATATTTTGAGAGGTTATAGTGGAAAACTTCCCCAACATGGAAAAGGAAATAATTAATCAAGTCCAAGAAGCACAGAGAGTCCCATACAGAATAAACCCAAGGAGAAATACACCAAGGCACATATTAATCAAACTAATGAAAATTAAACACAAAGAAAAAATATTAAAAGCAGCAAGAGAAAAGCAACAAATAACATATAAGGGAAAATCCATAAGGATGACAGCTGATCTTCTGCAGAAACTCTGCAGGCCAGAAGGGAGTGGCAGGATATACTGAAAGTCCTAAGAGAGAAAAACCTACAGCCAAGAATACTCTACCCAGTAAGAATCTCATTCAGATTCAACGAAGTCAAACGCTTTACAGATAAGCAAAAGTGAAGAGAATTCAGCACCACCAAACCAGCCTTACAACAATTGCTAAAAGAACTTTTGTAAGTAGGAAACACAAGAGAAGGAAAAGACCTACAAAAACAAACCCAAAACAATTAAGAATATGGTAATAGGGGCATACGTGTCAATAATTGCCTTAAATATAAATTGCTGAGACCAGCTCAGTATCTCGAGGCAAATGACGAGTGCCACAAAGCATAAAGAAACACAAAGACAGACTTAAGAGAAAGATGGGACCAGGGGACTCAAGACCTCTAGGATCAAGTGCCCTGTTGATTCATGCCACATTGCTTTTATTGAGATCTTGGCATCCAAGAAGTCAGATAGCATAAGGTTCCCACGCTTCCAGTTACATCCCACAATTAATGTTTTCTTTGAAGTAACCAAATTTCTCCTTGTACGCAGGGGCTCACATGACTGGGGGCAGTGGTCCTTGCAAGAACAGCAGAAGAACAATCAGTGCATGTGCAAGCAGCATTCTAACTTGCGCTCACCCGGCTTTCCTAATTCCACACCCCTCGCTCCTCCACTGCACAAGCAGGACGGCCTGCCCCCAGTTGCTCAGCCCACATACTTTAACTACTTTTAGCCATATTTTCTGTTACATTCTCAAGGCTTCAGAAAAACATCTGAATGTTTTCCACAGTAAATGGATTAAATGCTCCAAGCAAAAGACACAGACTGGTTGAATGGATATAAAAACAAGACCTTACATATACTGTCTACAAGAAACCCACTTCAGACCAAGGGACACATATAGACTGAAAGTAAGGGGATGGAAAAAGATACTCCATGCAAAGGGAAGTCAAAAGAAAGCTGGAGTAGCAATACTCATATCAGACAAATTAGACTTTAAAGACTATTACAAGACACAAGGAAGGACACTACATAATGATCAAGGGATCAATCCAAGAAGAAGATATAACATTTGTAAATATCTATGCACCCAACATAGGAGCACCTCCATACATAAGGCAAATGCTAACAGCCATAAAAGGGGAAATTGACAGTAACACAATAATAGTAGGAGACTTTAACACCCCACTTACACCAATGCACAGATCATCCAAACAGAAAATAAATAAGGACACACAAGCTTTAAATGACACATTGGACGAGATGGACTTAATTGATATTCATAGGACATTCCATCCAAAAACTACAGAATACACTTTCTTCTCAAGTGCACACGGAACATTTTCCAGGATAGATCACATCTTGTGTCACAAATTGAGCCTTGGTAAATGCAAGAATATTGAAACTGTATCAAGCATGTTCTCTGACCACAATGCCATGAGACGATATCAATTGCAGGAAGAAAGCTGTAAAAAATACAAACACATGGAGGCTAAACAGTACACTATTAAACAACCAAGAAATCACTGAAGAAATCAAAGAGAAAATCAAAAAATACTGAGAAACAAAGGACAATGAAGACAAGATGACCCAAAACCTATGGGACACAGCAAAAGCAGTTCTAAGAGGGAAGTTTATAGCAATACAGTCCTACCTCAAGAAACAAGAAAAATATCAAATAAACAACCTAAGCTTACACCCAAAACAATTAGAGAAAGAAGAACAAAAAAACCCCAAAGTGAACAGAAGGAAAGAAATCATAAAGAACAGATCAGAAATAAATGAAAAAAATGAAGGCGAGAATAGCAAAGATCAATAAAACTAAAAGCTGGTTCTTTGAGAAGATAAAATTGATAAGCCATTAGCCAAACCTCTCAGGAAAAAAAGGGAGAAGATGCAGATCAACAGAATTAGAAATGAAAAAGGAGAAGTAACAACTGACACTGCAGAAATACAAAGGATCATGAGAGACTACTGCAAGCAACTATATGCCAATAAATTGGATAACCTGGAAGAAATGGATACATTCTTAGAAAAGTGCAATCTTCCAAGACTGAACCAGGAAGAAATAGAAAATTAGAACAGACCAATCTCAAGTATGGAAATTGAGACCATGATTAAAATTCTCCCAACAAACAAAAGCCCACGGCCAGATGGCTTCACAGGCGAATTCTATCAAACATTTCGAGAAGAGCTAACACCTATCCTTCTCAAACTCTTCCAAAATATAACAGAAGGAGGAACACTCCCAAACTCATTCTACGAGGCCACCATCACCATGATACCAAAACCAGTCACAAAAAAAAAACATTACAGGCCCATATCTCTGATGAATATAGACACAAAAATCCTCAAGAGAATACTAGCTAACAGAATCCAGCAGCACATTAAAAAGATCATACACCATGATCAGGTGGGGTTTGTCTCTGGAATGCAAGGATTCTTCAATATACACAAATCAATCAATGTGATGCATCATATTAACCAATTGAAGGCTAAAAACCATATAATAATCTCAATAGATGGGGAAAAAGCTTTTGACAAAATTCCACATCCATTTATGATAAAAACTCTCCAGAAAATGGGCATAGAAGGAAATTACCTCAACATAATAAAAGCCATTTATGACACACCAACAGCCAACATCATTCTAAATGGTGAAAAACTGAAAGCATTCCCTCTAAGAACAGGAACAAGACAAGGGTGCCCACTCTCACCACTATTATTCAACATAGTTTTGGAAGTGTTAGCCACAGCAATCAGAGAAGAAAATGAAATAATAGGAATCCAAATTGGAAAGAAGTAAAATTGTCACTCTTTGCAGATGATGTCATATTATACATAGAAAACCCTCAAGACTCTACCAGAAAACTGCTAGCACTAATCAATGAATTTAGTAAAGTAGCAGGATATAAAATTAATGCACAGAAATCTCTTGCATTCCTATACACTAACAATGAAAGAGCAGAAAGAGAAATTAAGGAAACTCTCCCATTTACCATTGCAACAAAAACAATAAAATACCTAGGAATAAACCTGCATAAGGAGGCAAAAGACCTGTATGCAGAAAACTATAAGACACTGATGAAAGAAATAACGGGCAATTCACACAGATGGAGGGAGATACCATGTTTTCGGATTGGAAGAATCAATGTTTTGAAAATGACTATCTTAACCCAAAGAAATTTACAGATTCAATGCAATTCCTATCAAATTACCAATGGCATTTTTCACAGAACTAGAACAAGAAATCTTACGGTTTGTATGGAAATGCAAAAGACCCGGAATAGCCAATGCAATCTTGAGAAGGAAAGATGGAGTTGGTGGAATTAGGCTTCCTGACTTCAAACTATACTATAAGGCCACAGTGATCAAGACAGTATGGTACTGGCACAAAAAGAGAAAGGAAGATCAATGGAACAGAATAGAGAACCCAGAGGTAAACCCACACACATATGGGTACCTTATCTTTGTCAAAGGAGGCAAGAATATACAATGGAAAAAAGACAGCCTCTTCAAGAAGTGGTGCTGGGAACATTGGACAGCAACATGTAAAAGAATGAAATTAGAACACTTCCTAACACCATACACAAAAGTAAACTCCAAATGGATTAAAGACCTAAATGTAAGGCCAGACACTATGAAACTCCTAGAGGAAAACATAGGCAGAACACTCTATGACATACATCAAAGCAAGATCCTTTTTGACCCACCTCCTAGAATCATGGAAATAAAATCAAGAATAAACAAATGGGACCTAATGAAACTTAAAAGCTTTTGCACAGTGAAAGAAACCATAAACAAGACAAGAAGACCGCCCTCAGAATGGGAGAAAATACTTGCCAACGAAGCAACAGACAAAGGATTAACCTCCAAAATATACAAGCAGCTCATGCAGCTTAATACCAAAAAAGCAATTAACCCAATCCACAAACGGGCGGAAGACCTAAATAGACACTTCTCCAAAGAAGACATACAGATGGCTAACTAACACATGAAAAGATGCTCAACATCACTAATCATCAGAGAAATGCAAGCCAAAGCCACAATGAGGTATCACCTCACACTGATCAGAATGGCCATCATCACAAAATCTGGAAACAACAAATGTTGGAGAGGGTGTGGAGAAAATGGAACTCTCCTGCACTGTTAGTGGGAATGTAAGTTAGTACAGCCACTATGGAAAACAGTTTGGAGGGTCCTTAAAAAACTAAAAATGGAACTAGCATATGACCCAGTAATCCCACTACTGGGCATATACCCTGAGAAAACCATAATCCCAGAGAAACAAGTAGCATAATGTTCACTGCAGCACTATTTACAGCAGCCAGGACATGGAAGCAACCTAGATGCCCATTAACAGATGAATGGATAAAGAAGATGTGGCACATATATACAATGGAGTATTACTCAGCCATAAAAAGCAATGAAATGGAGCTATATGGTATGAGCTGGATAGACCTAGAGACTCATACAGAATGAAGTAAGCCAGAAAGAGAAAAAACAAATACTGTATGCTAACTCATATATATGGAATCTGAAGAAATGGTACTGGTGAACCCAGTGACAGGGCAAGAGTGGAGATGCAGATGTAGAGAATGGACTTGAGGACATGGGGCTTGGGTGGGGGGTGGGGGCAAAGGGGAAGTTGGGATGAAGTGAGAGAGTAGCATAGACATAGATACACTACCAAATGTAAAATAGCTAGTGAGAAGTTGCTGTATAACAAAGGGAGATCAACTCGATGATGGGTGATGCCTTAGAGGGCCAGGACAGGGAGGGTGGGAGGGAGTCGCAGGAGGGAGGGGATATGGGAATATATGTATAAATACAGCTGATTCACTTTGGTGTACCTCAAAAACTGGTAGAAGAGTGTAAAGCAAGTATATCCCAATAAGGAGCTTAAAAAAAAAAGAAGAGCTAATAGCTATCTTTCTGAAGGTATTCTAAAAATTGAAGAGGATGTAATACTCCCAAATTAGTTCTGAGGCCATTATTAATCTGATACCAAAACCAGATAAAGACACTACAAAAAAGAGAAAATTACAGACCAATATCTTTGATGAGTGTAGATGAAAAATCCTCAACAAAATATTAGCATACTGAATTCAACAATATATAAAAAGGATCATACACCATGATCAAGTTGGATTTATTCCAAGGTGGTTCAGTATTTGTCTACAAATAACAAATGTTGGCAAGGATGAGAAAAGAGAACCTTTGTATACCTATAGTGGGAATGTAAATTGTTGTAGCCACTATGGAAAACAAGTGTGGAGGTTCCTCCAAAAACTAAAAACAAAATTAACGTGTGATCCAAGAATTCCACTCCTGGGTATATATCTGAAAAAAACACAAAAACACTATTTTGAAAAGATACACACACCCCGATGTTCATAGCAACACTATTTACAGTAGCTAAGATATGGAAGCAACCCATGTGTCCATCAGCTGATGAATGGCTAAAGAAGATGTGGTACATATATACAATGGAATATTACTCAGCCATAAAAATGAATAAAATTCTGCTACTTGCCTCAGTGTGGATGGACCTAGAAGATATTGTGCTTAGTGAAATAAGTCAGACAGAAAGAATAGAAATACTTTGTTATCACATATGTGGAATCCAAACAATAAAACAAACGAATGAATGTAACAAAATAGAAACAGACTCACAGATGTAGAGGAGAAATTAACGGTTACCAATGGGGAGAGGTAAGAGGGGAGGGGTACAATAGGGATATGGGATTAAGAGATGCAACTACCATGTACAGAATAAATAAACAACAAGAATATACTGTACAACATGGAAATAAAGCCATTATCTTGTAATAACTTTAAATGGAGAATAATCTATTAAAAAACGGAATCATTATGTTGTACACCTGAAACTAATATAATATTGAAATCAACTATACTTCGTTAAAAAATAAAGGAGCCAAGACAATTCAATGGAGAAAGGGTAGTCTTTTCAACAGATGGTGCTGGGATAATTGTATATCCATATGTAAAAGGATAGATTTGTACTCTTAATTCATAACATACACAAAAATTCAGTTAAAACGGGTCGTAGACCTAAATGTACGTGCTAAAACTGTAAAACTTTTAAAGGAAAATGCAGCAGAAAATCTTGGTGATGTTGGGTTAGGCAAAAATTTCTTATATATAACACCAAATGCAAAATACAGGAAAGAACAAATTGGACTTCATCAAAATTATAAAACTTTTGTACTTCAAAGGACATTGTTAAGAGATTGAAAAGACAATCCACAGACCAGTAAAAAATATTTGCAAATTGTACTTCTGGCAAAGGACTGTGTCCAGAATGTACAAAGAACTTTTATAACAATAATAAAAAGATAACTAAATTTAAAAATGGGCAAAAGTTTTGAATACACATTTCACCAAAGAAGACATACAAATGACCAATAAACACATGAAAGGTTGCTCAACACTCATTAATCTTTAGGGAAATGCAAGTAAAAACCACAATGACACACCCATTAGAATGTTGGTAAGGATGTGGAGAAATTGGAACATTCAAGCATTGCTGATGAGACTATATAATAAAAAGGGGCAGCTACTTTGGAAAAAAACAATTTGGTTGTTTCTTAAATAAAGTTACCATAAATTCAGCAATTCTCTAGGTATCCACTCAAGAGAAATGAAAACATAACATAGAAAGACTATATCTTGACCACCACTGTTCATAGCAACATTATTCATAATGGCCAAAAAGTGGGATGAATTCAAATGTCCATCAACTGATATATGGATACAAGGTGTGTTATATCCACTCAATGGACAATAAAAAGGAAGTACGTATACATGTAATAACATGGATGAACCTCAAAAACATTATGCTCAGAGAAGCCAGAAGCAAAATAACATGTATGATTCCATTTATATGAAATGTCCAGAAAAGGCAAATCTATAGGGATGGAAAGCAGTTTAATGGTTACTGGGAGTGAGGAGTTGGAGTGGTGATTGCAAACATTATATAGGATCTTTCTGGAGTGATGGAAATGTTCTTAAACTAGATTGTGTTGATGACCTCCTAATTCTATAAATTTACTAAAAATCATTGAATTGTACATTCAAAATAGGTGAATTTTGTGGCATATAAATTATTCATCAATGAACCTGTTTTTGAAAAAGTCAAAGCAGGCATGATTCTTACACACGAGATGCAAGGTGCCCGACATTTAGCTGAGGAGACAGATCTGCAAATGTAGTATTTTAATCTAATTTCATTTATAGAAATATATTCAGTGTGCTATGGTTTTCTTTCCCATTATATTTCATGCCTGATCTTAAAATTCAATATTCTTCTTGGAAAAGGTGGATTCAAATAATAGTATCCTGAACTCTCCTCTCATTATTCAGTGTCTCTTTCTCTCTCTCTCTCCATATGTATATCCTATTGTAATAGTGTAGGAGAAGACAAAATGGAAAGGCTATATGCAATCCTTACTTTTGAGTAATTTATATGTAAGTCCATAAGTAGAAGTTTTCCTAGTCATTCTTTATCTTTGTCTCTTTTTTTCTTTGTCTCTTTCTCAGTCTGTTTTTTCCTCCAGGTGGAAGATACTGAAATTATTGGCTTGAAATAAATATGGGAGAATAATTTGATTCACTAGTTGTTGGCCTCTGTGTGGAGAAAAACATATGTATTTGCTTGGCTAAACTTATTCCGTGACAGATTTTTAAGGAGTGGTTGTAGGATGGAGAAGTTATTTGAAGGAGACCTGAAAATAACCAATATGAAATTTGGTTAAAATTCTTCACAACTCTCACAGCACATAGCTAAGACATTGGTTGAAATAGCTTCCTGAATTTGCTTACTGAATTGCTGGACATGAACTGTTTTACCAGTTTGGATATTGCAGAAACTTATAGAATTTAGAATGCCAGAACAAGGGCCTTCAATTCAAAAAGATAAGCCAGAATTTACTACTGGGATCTATTAGGCTGTCCTGGAGAGATTTAATTTTTTTTTCAAATTTTATCATTGGATTTTCTTAGGGACACAGAAAAGGAGAAGCCCCTTAAACAAGACTATAGCCTTAGTTATTTATTTATTTCGGCTGCGCTGGGTCTTCATTGCGGCACGCGGACTCTTGGTGGTGGGCTTCTCTCTAGTTGCAGCACTCAGGCTCAGTAGTTGCGGTGCACAGGTTTAGTTGCTCCAAGGCATGTGGGATCTTAGTTCCCTGACCAGGGATGGAACCTGTGTCCCTTGCATTGGAAGGCGGATTCCTAACCAGTGGACCACCAGGGAAGTCCCCTCCACAATTCTTAATTTCACACTTCTGATGTTGGTGTGTGAGATGTACTTTCATGTGATTGAGGAAAGCAAAGGATGAACTGTGGCCACATGGAGGCAGCAGACACTTGGCTTTTCTAGCTTTCTCTCCTGGAACTGTGATAAATGGAGAGATCGACCCTCTTTGATCTAAATGCCTTTTTCAGACTGCCCAACTAAGAGAAATGACTATCCTTAAAATACTAATAACAGAAACTTCACGTGTTAATTAGAGGTTGGGCAGGAGCTTGCCTTTTTTTTTTTAATGAGTTTTTCAGAGGTCACTGAGAGCAAGGGACTGTTTTTTAGTCATTGGATGTCCTCAGGGCAATCATAATGCCTGGCATCTAGTGAGAGCTCAATAAATGTTTGGTTTTCATTAGTGTTTTTAGGAGGTAACTGCTACAACTCACCAAAGCATAATCTCAAAGCTCTCGGACTGTTGCATACAGAGGGGGCTGTATCTCTTCAGCTAAGGATGTTCACACCGTCTAGAAGATCTGCAGTTTCTACAGTTCTACTGTCACGAGTGTACACGATTCAGTCCCCGGCTTCTCAAGGAACCTTATAAAATCAGTGATTCTGGGGCAAGAAAATGGTGCCGGGGCAAGAACTGCAGTTGGTGGCCTGAGGGTGGGAGGGCCAAGGCTGTGATCCTGTGTGTATCATGTCCTTTGTCCTGCCTGTCCCCCTACCAGCCATAAACATCAGGGCCTCCTGGAGGAGGTGAGATGCTTATGCCTGCCCTGCCAACTGCCTAGCTCTTTAGCTCTTTCACTGGCTGTACCTTACTCACTTGTTTCACTCATGTGTTGAATGCCTACTCTTCCTTACGTGCTCCTTACATATATCTCATTTGATATTTTACTACATTGTAGGAAAGCTGTTTCACGTCTATTTTTGCAGGTGCTACTCTTTCTGCCCAGAATACCCTTTCCTTCTACTCAATCTAATTCCTGTGTGGCTTTACAGTTCAGCTACAGGCACACCCTGTTCTGGAAACCCCGGTACAATTTAGATGTGGCCTCAATAGACTCTCATAGCACCTGCTCTTCCCCTGAGCACAGTGCTAGATCACAGGCTCCTTTGTCTTCCTCTACTATGAGACCATAAACTCCCTGAGGCCAGAGCCCTGCCTCATTTGGCTTTGACTTTCCAGAGTCTAGCAGAGTTTCTGGCACCTTGGAGCTGCTCCATACATGTTTGTGGAATGAGTAGATGGATCAATCCATTTATCACTGAATGAGATGTTTCCCTTCCCTTCCTTTCCCCAGTTAAAATGCCTTGATATTAAAAAAAAAAATCTTCCTTAGGAAATTATTTTAAAACAAGCAGTCAACTTTTACCTCCTACACAAAGAACATCAGAAAATACCAATGAACTGTAATTTGCAAGTGGGACTTGCTGAACGAAGAAGCTTGTAGTGTGAACCTCTCAACATCCCAGGCTCTGTGTGGTCCTATGGTGATATGGGCCTAGCTCCAGGCATGCAGCCCTGGGAGATGCTCCCACATTGGGCTTCCAGAAGCCTTTCAGTGTTCTAAGGATGCTATTTGTTGATTCTCACAGCATCTCTGAATGATAAGCAGGGGAAATGGAGAATTTCTTTTCTTCCTTCTCTCTCTCTTCCTCTCTCTCCCTCTCTCTCTCTCTCCCCAACACCCCTCCCCCCTTATAGTTGGAGAGTTACAACATAGAGAAAGACTGAAGCAAATTGCCTAGCATCACTTAAAAGAGAACAGTCAAGCCAGGACACACTCTGGTGTTCATTCCACAAAGCTGTGCTTCCTGTAACTGAAACAGGTCTGTGTTTTAATGAATTCATGGCATATGGGCCATAATAATCAAAGTGCCTGGCATTTCCTGGAATTTATGATCAGGTGGGGGATAGGTTGTTTCTACTTTTGAATGAATTCTCACATGCCTAGCTCTGGAGTTAAGAAACTTGACATAAGTGAAAATAGTTTCTGGAATAAGTAAGGCTTTTTTGTTGGCTTATTCTGCTGTCTGGGCCCGTATCTTCTTTTTCTCAAACCTCATCCCTAGCCATGAACTTCTTATCACTCTTTCTTCCCTGGCATTTGAATAATGAGTGGTGAAATATTGTCCTCAAAGTCTGTGTCATGGGGGAAGAAAAATTATTTTGTTTGCTATCTTCTCTGCGAACAGAGAAGTTCACAGTCCTTCATCAACCTATAGTTGTTGGACATTTGTCTGTAGACAAAGAACTCTCCTTCTGACTATTTTGGTTTCCTGGTTTCCAAAAAGCCTTGTCGAGCCAGGTAGCAGTGAACATCAGTGAATTCCAAAGTAGCCTGACCAGTGCGCTCTATGCTTGGCAGTCTTCCGAGTGTAAGAGCAGTAGCTGGACCCCAAGGATCTGTTTAGTCCCACTTGCTGGGAAAGTTGCCACTGATTATTTGTTGTGGGCATTTAATTCTTAGTACAGGTTACACCAAGTGATGCCAGTGAGCTTAAACAAATACCTGTGCTGCTAATATTGATGTTTGTTATCTTCTTGAAGTGAATTGAAGTTCCCCCTAAGCCTGACCTTCTCTTCTCCAGCAAATCTCTGATTGCAGTGATGGCAGATTGTTTTTCCTAAGAACTTCAAATAGAGTTTCTTAGGCGTGCCTTTGAAAGGAGATTTTTCCATGCTTTTTTTTTTTCTTTCTTTCTAATATCTTATGTGTGCAGTTCTTACCAGCTTATAAGAACTCTCTAAAATGGAATCCCTGAATATGTCTGTGAAATGCATTCTTTTCTAAGACAGACTGTCATGGGAGCTATTTAGAGCCCACATCATTCTGTCTCAGAGCTGAATGATGCACTTTTCCAAGCATATTCTTAACTCAAACAACAAAAGCCTGCAAGTTTGTTGAATACTTCCAGACCCAGGCAATTCGTCAGTGAACTGTAGATCTTCAGGATCTTCTCTTGCACCAGCAGCCCTCCAGAAGCATCCCTGGAATTTCCAGAATGAGTCCTCAGCGTGTTGAAGCCACTGGCATGACCCTAGGTTCACCGGCATCCAGGAAAGTCCTTTTCTCTTGTGTTAAAGTTACCCCTGCCATACACCTTGGTTAAAATATTTGGAATTCCTAAGCTAATATAATAATGAGGAAACTTCTAGGTTTCAAAGATCCCAGTTCAAATCTAAACATCAGGAAAGCTAGGAAGTAAAAAGCTGGGTTTGTGCAAGTCTTGGAGTGTGTGGGGGCACACAAAGCCCTCCTCTCACTGTGGGAAGACAGAGGCTGGGGGAGAAAAGAGAAGTGCCTCCCGGGGAACTCAATTCAGGCAGGTACACAGTATCTACATCAGATCTTGTTAGTGTTTGATGGGGCAAGAGGGTTCCCATGGCAATTCCCTGAGGTTAATCAGCTGTGACAGGGGAAAGTGATAGCCACATGATTCATGAATGTGTATAACCAAACTGTCCCAGGCAAGGTTCATGGGGTCACATAGAAACCAGTGTCTGAGGTCGGGTTTCAGGCCGCTGCATGTGCTGTCTTCTAAGCAGACAGAGAGAGAAGCAGTAAGTGTCAACCTGACTAATACCCCCATCCATGATTCAACACCAGTTAGGAAGGAATTTGTTAGAGGCATAAGATGAAGTGTTTTTTTTTTTTTCTTTCTTTCCTATCCTAGGAGAAAAATAGAAAACTCATAATTTTACTTGGATTTCAATGAGGGTAGACTGGGATCATTGAATTGATTTGGATCTTATGGGGCTTCTCAGGTTCACAGCTGACTTACCTGGTTTGTGAATTGGTTATTTTAAAACTTGAATGATGCATGGTAGTATTCCGCAGTGCATTGTGGGAAGAATTTGGAAGAGGAAACAATGACCCATGGTGTAAGGCCATAGGCACGTCAAAATCAGAATCTCTACCAATTAAAATAACTTCCTCTTGAATCTCAGATTACCTTGGGAAAATGTATGATTTTCTGTACCAGCATTTCAAAACATTTAAGCTTCCGTAATGCCTGCTTGATTTAATTCCAAGTGCATTACCTTCTACAGATAGAACATGAGAGCAGGGATTGACTTTGTAAATAGTGTAGATCAAATGAGGCCCAGTGACTTGCCCAAACTAATAAGTGCCAAAGCCAAGACCAGAAAATCAGAATACAGGGCTTTATCTTCTGAGCAAGTTTACCTTAGTTTTCACTCCCTTTGGCTGCCCAGACAGTGTTACATTTTGAGGTGATACATTTATCAAATGGATTCTACTTCAGGGTCATTCAGTCTTATATTTTACACTTTTTCTTACAAATAGTAGTACAGGAAAGAAATATTGCTATTATATTTTCTGCTTGGTTATTTACATGTTACATCACACAAAGCACATACAAAATTGAAGTCACTTTCGTGTGCTTTTATAGTGTTCATTTTAGAAATCTTATCGTAGTAGAATAGATATGTTTATAAATGTTCTTGAATTTTTTTGAGTAAATCAAGTGTTGTTATAAGAAAGTGCTCTTCAAGCCAGTAGTTAAAAAACTTGCTTTCCTATAAGCATAGGCTTAGTATAAGCTGAAACCAGATTGAGGCAGGCTTATCAACTGAAGTTCAAGAGGCATTGTGATCTAATTTTAACACATTTCTATTTTGACAGCTAAGTTAGTGAATTCTTTAAAACGAATTCTATTAAGAATGATATATTAGACAATAAATCCAGCATAAGTTTTGCCCTGTATTTTCAACTAGTCCCACAACTGGTAGAGAAAAGTCCTGGTTTATAATAATGAGACAGGCCCTTTTACTCTTTTTATTTTTGGATTTTATTTCCAAGTAATACTATTATATTTTTGCTTGTAGAGGCATTGTGGAATGCTTTTTATCCTTTCTCAGAGAATGGAAATCGTACCCATGTTCCGTGACTATGTTCAAATACTAGTTTCTTTGTGAGACGTTATTGATTTCTACCACTTCACAGATACTGGAATAGATTCCTCCCTCTTCAATATTCTCAAGGCTGTTTCATTACACATCTATTCTGGTACTTAATTTAAATCTGCCTTCTGAGTTCATTTATTTGTTGAGCCCCTACTATGTACTAAGTGCTGGTTTAGGCCTCCGGATAGAACAGTGAATGAAATAGACTGAAGTGAATGAAATAGACAGAATCTCCAGTCTCATGGAGATTATGTTCTAGTTAAATAAATGAATAACCATTGAGAGGAAGACAAAACAAAATAAGAGAGTTAGGGAGTGGTGCTGGAAAGAGGTGGGTTAGTATTTTTTATTGGGTGATTGGGGAATGCCTTGGCGGGAAGGTGACATTTGGGTAAAAATCTTAAGGAAGGGAGGAAGTGAGGCATGTAGATATTTTGGGTAAGAGCATTCCAAGCAGAGGGGAAAAAGGCCCTAAGGTAGGATTGTGCTTGGCATATTTGAGGGAGGGCAAGGAGGACAGAGATGTAGAATGAGGGAGAGGGAAAGCAGAAGATAAAATCAGACTATGGAAAGGACTTGGGTTTTTACTCTGGTGGGATGTGAAGCCACTGGAAGGTGTTGAGGTGAGGAATGACAGGTCTGCAGTGTTGAGAATAGACTGTTGACGGGCAAAGGGTGAAGAGGAGCTGATAGTGGCTTGCACTGGAAAGTGGTGAGAAGGGATCATCTTCTGGATATATTTTTCGGGTAGAGCAGAATTGCAGAATTGATGAATTGGACATGGGGTATCAGAAATCAAGGATAACTCCAATGTTTCTGCCTGGAACAGCTGGAAATACTGAATTCCTAAATCCCAGGATGGGGAGGATGGTGCAAGGAGCAGGTGAGGGGGACAAGATCAGGAGTTTTGTTTTGGATTTGTTAATTTTTTTTTTAGTTTAAAAATAATTTTAATTGAAATATCACATTCTAACAGAAGAGTGCTCATTGAATTTTCACAAAGTGACTATACCCATAATTTGCATCTAGACCAAGGAATAAAACACTCTAACAGATGCGGAAGTAGAGACTTCAAGTAGGCATTTGGGTATACAAGTCTGTAGTCCAGGGGAAAAATAAATTTGAGATTTTTCAGCATATAGGTGGTAGTTAAAGCCATGAAACAAGATGAAATCGCCTAGGAAGTGGATGTGGATAGGGAAGAGAAGAGGTTTGAGGACTAAGCTGTGGGAACTTCTAACCTTTAATGATTGGAGAGATGAAGAAGACAACAGAGGAAACTGAGAAGGAGCAGACATTGCATTAGGAGGAGACAGCAAGACAGAATGAGAAGAAAGAAAGAGCACCTATTAAGTATAAGAATTCTGCTTGGTATTGGTGATAAAGCAGCAAACAAGATGGCCCATGTCCCTACCCTCATGGACCTTATGTCAAGTGGGGTATACAGACAGGTTACAAAAAATCATCCATATTATCTCTCATCTCTCTCTCTGTATGTCTTTTTCTCTTGATCCCTGTCTGTGTCTGTCTCTCATGAAGTATAATACAGACTCTGAAGGAAAAGCATAATGAAAATATATATGGAGGGATCTGATTTAGTTAGGAAAGGCTTCTCTGAGGAAGTGATATTTAAATCGAAGATTGAAGGATGGAAAGGGATCATCCAAGATAAAATTTGGAGGGTGTATTAGTTTGATAGGGCCGCCATAACAAAATACTATAAGCTGGGTGGCTTAAAACAACAGAATTTTATTCTCTTATAGTTCTGGAAGTTAGAAGCCAGAAATCAAGGTGCAGCAAGACCAGGCTGTCTCTGAAGGCTGTAAGGAAGAATCCTTTCTTGCCTCTTCCAGCTGCTGGTAGTCCCAGGCATTCATTGGCATGCGACAGCATAACTCCTGTCTCTGCCCATGTCTTCACATAGCCTTCTTCTCTGTGTGTATGTCTCTGTCTCCTCTCCTCTTATGACACCAACTATTGAATTTAGGGCCCATCTTAAATCTAGCATGATTTCATCTCGAGATCCTTAACTAATCACATCTGCAAAGCCCCTATTTCCAAATAAGTTCACATTCTGAGGTTCTCAGTAGATATGAATTTTGGGGGAACACTATTCAACCTACTACAGGCGATGACCAGAAGAAATAGTATGTTTGAAGCAGTGACGTGCGGGAGTTGGCTCAAATCTGCGCTGAAAAGCTGATTGTTAAATTTTCAGCAATTTTGTTATTTGGTTGACTTTACATTAGTAACTTGAAATTGGCCATGATGGGAATATTTACACCATGGAAACTGTCAAATTCTACAAATCAGATTTGTTTAGTTTTCTTCTGGAGAGGCAGTTGTTAAACAATCAGTGCGCTACTGGTTTAAAGACCTTGAGTCCAAAAAGAGATGTGTCTCACTAATTCTTAGAGAAATGCAAATCAAAACTACAATGAGGTATCATCTCACACAGATCAGAATGGCCATCATCAAAAAGTCTACAAATAATAAATGTCGGAGAGGGTGTGAAGAAAAGGGAACACTCCTAAACTGTTGGTGGGAATGTAAATTGGTGCAGCCAGTCTTCAAAAATAGAGCTACCATATGATCCAGCAATCCCACTCCTGGGCACATATCTGGAAAAGATGAAAACTCTAATTCGAAAAGATACATGCACCCCAGTGTTCATAGCAGCACTATTTACAATAGCCAAGACATGGAAGCAACCTAAATATCCATTGACAGATGAATGGATAGAGAAGATGTGGTGTATATATATACAATGGAATATTAGTCATAAAAAAGAATGAAATAATGCCATTGCAGCAACATGGGGGGACCTGGACATTATCATACTAAGTGAAGTGAGTCAAATAAAGACAATATCATATGATTTCACTTATATGTGGAATCTAAAAAAATGATACAAATGAACTTAGTTACAAAAGAGAAGCAGACATAGAAAACTAACTTATGGTTACCAAAGGGGAAAGGGAGGAGGGATAAATTAGGAGTTTGAGATTAACAGATACAGGCTACTATGTATAAAATAGATAAACAAGGACCTACTGTACAGCACAGGGCACTATATATATATATATATGTATATAAGTGAATCATTTTGCTATACACCAGAAACTAACACAACACTGTAAATTAAATATACTTCAAAAAAAAAAAAAAAAAAAAGACGTGTCTAACTATGGCTGGACCATAATGAAGTGTGGCTGGAGGGGAGGTGCAGACCAAGTCATACAGGGCCTTGACTTGAAAATCACAGCAAGGATTTTGGGTTTTAACCCAAGTATACCTAGGGGCTGAGAGTTTAAAACAGGAGAGTTGAGGAGTCAGATTTGTGTGATTATTCTAGTTGTTTATATGCCAGTCTTTCCTATCAGAAAGCAAGTTCCTTTTCTTTTTCTGCTTTTTTTTTTTTTTTTTTTTTTTTATTTTATTTTTTTGGGGGGTACACCAGGTTCAATCAACTGTTTTTATACACATATCCCCATATTCCCTCCCTTCCTTGACGCCCCCCCCTCGATTCCCCCCCACCCTCCCTGCCCCAGTCCTCTAAGGCATCTTCCATCCTCGAGTTGGACTCCCTTTGTTATACAACAACTTCCCACTGACTATTTTACAGTTGGTAGTATATATATGTCTGTACTACTTTTTCTGCTTTTTTTTTTAAAAAGCACAACCTCCTTGAGAGGGATTTCATCTTCATTATTTTTTGTATCTCCTGTAAAATTTTGCACATAATAGACATTTTATAAATGCTAGTTGATCTAAACAGAGTTTTATAAATACCACACAGATTGGTAAAAACAATGGTTAGTGAAGCCAGAAAACATGATCAAATAGGAGTACGTCATGGAGGAATCACAAGACACTTGCGTCATTATTATTTGCCATCCATTTAGCAGACATGCACTTAGAGCTTACTGTCTACAGGCACGGTGGTGAGATTCCAGCAGAGAAGACAGATTCCTACCCGTAAGTTGCAATCTTGTAGAGAACACAGCAAAAGCCTGTTAGAGCCCCTTGTGATAGACTATGTGATGAGGTAAACATTACAGGATCTCTTGAATTTGGGGCGCTTGGGGAAGCTCCCCGAGGAAACAGAAATTTTAAAGTACTGTGCTCTGAGTTCAGTATCGCCCTCTAAAAAGGGTGATGAGTGGGTTTCGAGGAATGAGGGAGCTGAAGGGCTTTGTGCTTTTGAAGTGACCCTGGAGGCTTCTTATACCCGCTACTTGCCCACATTCACTATTTCTGTCACCTTTTTTATCTCTTTGGGCTCCCCATGAGCCTTGCTCTTATATAATCATCTGCCCTTTGAGTGTGGTTGGAACCTGTGAATATGATATTACTCCTCTGCTGAAGTTTATAGCAAAGGGAGATTATCCTGGGTGGGCCTGACCTAATCAGGTGAGCCCTTTAAAAGCAAAGAATGTCCTCTGGCTGGCTGTCAAAGAGGAGGGCAGAGATTTGAAGCACAAGAATCAAGGCAGAGAGACAAATATCATGTGATATAACTTACATGTGGAATCTAAAAATATGATATAAATGAACTTATTTACAAAACAGAAATAGACTCACAGACACAGAAAACAAACTGGGGGGATAGTGGGGAGGCAGGGGAGATAAATTGGGAATTTGGGATTAATAGATACTCATTACTATATATAAAATAGATAAACAACAAGGAGCTACTGTATGGCACAGGGAACTATATTCAGGATTTTGTAATAAACTATAATGGAAAAGAATCTGAAAAATACACATATATATATAAAACTGAATCACATTGCTGTACACCTAAAACTAACACAATATTGTAAATTAACTATAGTTCAGTTAAAAATGGTTAAAAAAAAGAGCCAAGGCACTGAGAAATAATGATGTATTTCTAAGAGCAGAACTTGGCCCCCAGTTGAGAACCAGCCAGGAAATGGGGGCCCCAGTCCTACTACTTGCAAGGAACTGAATTTTGCCAACAATTAGAATGAGCTTGGAAGTAGGTTTTCTCCCCAGAGCCTCCAGACAAGAACCCAGACAGGCCAACACCTGGATTTCAACCATGTCACACCCTGAGCAGAGAGCCAGTCATGCTGTGCCTGACTTGCAGAACTGTGAGGTCCTAAATTTATGTTGCTTAAGCTCCCGCATTTGTGGTAATTTCCTACCTAACGATAGAAAACTAATACAAGGACCTCCACTCTGGAGGGCTGGCTCAGGAACAGTGAGGACAAAATTTCTTTCGCTCCTTCTACTAAGTTGAGGAGAGGAAAGCTCAGTGCTAGTTTGCAGCACAGGAGCTGAACACAAAGAAATGTGCGTGAGGCTCCTAAGGGGACAGGAGTGACGTTATTTTACAAGGTGTTATTACATATGATTATGACTTCGTAACTGTCCTGTAAATTACAATCACGTTTACGGTTTTCTGTGTTAGTTCTTATATGGTGTGCTGTTATGAATAAGGATCATGCCATGCTGTGGGCCTCGTAAGCCCTGGTGCAAATCCTGGCCACGGAAAAGGAAGTCTCATGAGACACTGCATCGTGTTCTTTTGGAATCCAAGTTGCTCTCTTGGAATGCAGTTGTTCTCTTTTTGCAGGTTAAGCAGGGGATCTGGAGGATGTGGGGCCTTGGAGAGAACTCCAGCCTTCTATCTGCTATATAGAAGCAGCAGCTTGCACAACAGAATCCTAGTGACAAAAAGAGAATCGCAGTGTTTCTAGAGGTTTCCAGTCTGTTCAGGGGAAATAGCTTGGCCCTTGCATGAATGTATCTCAAAAGAGAACTTCTGATGCAGTGATCCATGGTAGAAATTTATTTTACTTTGTATGTATTGATGTAACTGGCTTTATGAAGCATCCCCTGATGAACAATGCTGATGAGTGATAGATGGTCCATGGCTGCACTTGGAGCTAGTTTTCTGATGTCCATTTTCTTCATACCCTACCTAAACATGAGTTCTGACTCGAATTTCATGCTTCCTAGCTTTTCTCATTTACTTAAAGTTACATCTCTATAGGAATAATCAATCTTATTTGATTCCATATAAAATCAGTGCATGTTGTGGGTATAGATGATGGGGGAATGGCTTGTAGGAAATCTTTAAAGGAAACAGAAGTATCTGCTCCTTCTCCCATGCAGATGTGTTTGAAAAATAATAATGACATCATACCTTTTCTTTCTATAGCACTTTCGAATCAAAAGCAGTTATTATCTCTATTTCACATATACGTAAATAGAGACGATCAATAGCTTCCCACTGAGAAAAAATAAATCCGAAACTAGATATGTGAATGAGAAGAGAATTATCAGAGCAGAGCGCTAGGTAACAATGCTAATGCTAATGCTGAGGACAATGATTTTGGAAGAGTGTTGGAATGAGAAGGGACCCTCCTGAATGTGTAATATTGAAACTGCACAACTCAGATGGGATTTGAACCCAGCCAAAACTCAGACTGGGAGTTGAACCCATGGGCTGAGGCTTTTACTCAGCTGAAACTCAGATTGGGACTCAAACCTGATACCTTTTAATTCCAATTGCATACCTGGTCTCAAGACTTAACGAAGCTCAGGTTCTTTATGTCTTGGCACAGAAGGAATTCAGTGAGAGGCAAAGTGTTAGGTAGAAACTGGATTTATTTACAGTCACATACATTCTGTAGACAGAATGTGGTCTGTCTCAAAAGTCGAGAGAGGCCCTGAAATATGGGGTGGTTAGTTTTTATGGGCTGAGTAATTTCATAGGCTAAAGTGGGAAGATTATTCCAACAATTTTGGGGAAGGGGCAGGGATTTCCAGGAATTGGGCCACCGCCCACTTTTGGGCCTTTTATGGTCAGCCTCGGAACTGTCATGGTGCCTGTGGGTGTGTCATTTAGCATATGCTGATGTATTACAATAAACATATAATGAAGCTCAAGGTCTACTGGAAGTCGAATGTTCTGCCATCTTGGGCCTAGTTGACTCTAACCAGTTTATGTCATACCCACAACAGCCATGTCATTCTTTAAGTGTTGTACCCTGCCCCTTCCCTCCTGTTTCAATATGGATCTTGATTAAAAAAATCTTTTTTCATTTCAGATACCTTCTAGTAGTGGACTGAGAAGCAAGGCTATCTCCCACTTGATAAAGATAAATTCAAAGGGGCAAACTGGGTTTTATTCATTTAACCCAAAACATTTCTTGCAAAAGATATTTCCTGGTAGTATAGCAGAGGAAAACTCTTTCCCCCTCTACCCTCCTAGAGCCTGTGAATCAAATTGATGAAATACCAGTTAACAAGAGAAAAAAACAATTTTAATTATGTATGTACACATGAGAATTCACAAAGAGAAATGTAGCTTAAGTAGGTGGCCAGATGATTGAAGCTTACATACCAGTTTTAGGCTAAACAAAGGAAAGTGGATTTTGGGCTTCTGGGTGGGGGAGGTAAATTATGGGAAGGGGAAGGGAGGAAATGTGTAGCAAATGAGGGTTGTCTTGTATGCAGATAAGAGTCTCTCAGGTGCTGAGTTGTCTCCTGAGAAGTAGCTCTCTTCCTGGTGGGAGACAGCTTTACGAATGGAAATTTCCTTTATAAATGTAAATTTCCTTTACAAAAGGGGAAATTTATACTCTATTTTCAGGCAGTGAGGGGGAGATAAAGAGCTCTCCCTGTGTCTGCTGGTTCTCAATTGACTCAAAATAATCCCTATGCCAAAGAGGCATATTTTGGGGTGGCATGTTCTGATCTGTTTAGTAGGCACATATCAACTTCTCTTTAGAAGTGGCTTTTTCAATATCATTTTATTTTGCAAATATTTTTTCCACGTATTTTTGCCTCTTTAAGTTAGAGATAGAAATGTTGCTGAGAAAAACCTGGCCTCTGTTCACCGATACCGAATAGAAATATGGAGACAGAGCTTTGGAGGAGTAGAAAGGAATAGCTTTATTGCTTTGCCAGGCAAAGGGGGAACACAGTGGGCTAGTGCCTCAAGAACTGTGCCCCCCTCCCTGGGGAATAGGGAGAGGTCTTATAGTCAGGGCTGGTGGTCAGGGGTAGGTGATAAGGATCAAGGCAGTAACAGTCCCGCATCCTTCTGATGGGTCCGTGAGGTAAGTAGGAGTCAGCATCATCAACCTTCAAGTCCAGCTGGTCTGGGGTCTACATGCTTGTGGGCAGCATACCATCGTTAATCATTAACTTCTCCCACCTGAAGGGGATTTCAACTTCTGCAAAATAGCTCAAAGATATTTTGTATATTTTTGATGGGGACACAGGACCTTGCCCCAAGGCTGCTCTTGACTGTTTCTCCCAGGTCTCTCGCATCCCCTCCCTTTCGTAATTAACAACTGCCTGAATCTGCCCATTGGAACTCAGGGAAGGTCATGGAGGCTGAATGAAGGCTGTTTTCCTATCATCAAAGAAATAGGGGACACAGAAAGGCTTTGTGCCCAGGAGCCTTATAGGGCCCTGCTCGGTATCAGAAGGAAAAATCGATTTACAGCGATATTCCTTTATACATTACTTGAGGTGAGACTTACGTAGGGCAACACCTGGGCAGAGACAGAAGCTATCCAGGTCAGTTCATTCAACAAATAAGTATTGAACCAGCAGCACAGATAAGGTCTCTGGCTTCACAGAGCTTACAGTATAGTGGTGAGAAGACAGCAATTCAAGAAATGAAACAATAAGAAAAGTTAAGGTGGGAAAGGGGGTCAGAATATGTCATCCCCAAATATGCCACTTTGGTATATTATTTTGAACTGAGAGCAATTAAGAAACAGTAGACACAGGATCTTTTTGCCCTCTCCTTTTCTGCCTAAAAGCAGGGTAAAAATTTCCATTTGTAAAGGTGTCTCCTTTTCACATGGGAGGAAGAGGAGACTACTCTTTTTTTTTTAAGAAATTTTATTGAGATATAATTGACATACAATAAACTGCATATATTTAAAGTGTACAATTTGATATTTTTTCTTATTATTAATGTATATATGGAAATCCCATGTTTCTTATAGATACATAAATAGATATACTCTTTTTTTTTTATTTTTTTGGGGGTACACCAAGTTCACTCATCTGTTTTTATACACATATCCCCATATTCCCTCCCTTCCTTGACTCCCCCCCCTCGAGTCTCCCCCACCCTCCCCACCCTAGTCCTCTAAAGCATCTTCCATCCTCGAGTTGGACTCCCTTTGTTATACAACAACTTCCCACTGACTATCTATTTTACAGTTGGTAGTATATATATGTCTGTGAGTTCATCAGTACCATTTTTAGATTCCGTATATGTGAGTTAGCATACAATATTTGCCCTTCTCTTTCTGACTTACTTCACTCTGTATGACAGATTGTAGTTCTATCCACCTCATTACATATAGCTCCATCTCATCCCTTTTTATAGCTGAGTAATATTCCATTGTGTATATATGCCACATCTTCTTTATCCATTCATTTGTTGATGGGCATTTAGGTTGCTTCCATGTCCTGGCTATTGTAAATAGTGCTGCAATAAACATTATGGTACAAGTTTCTTTTGGGATTATGGTTTTCTTTGGGTATATGCCCAGGAGTGGGATTACTGGATCATATGGAAGTTCTATTTGTAGTTTTTTAAGGAACCTCCAAATTGTTTTCCATAGTGGCTGTACCAACTTACAATCCCACCAACAGTGCAGGAGAGTTCCCTTTTCTCCAAACCCCCTCCAACATTTATTGTTTCCAGATTTTGTGATGATGGCCATTCTGATCAGTGTGAGGTGATACCTCATTGTGGCTTTGACTTGCATTTCTCTGATGATGAGTGATGTTGAGCATCTTTTCATGTGTTTGTTGGCCATCTGTATGTCTTCTTTGGAGAAATGTCTATTTAGGTCTTCCGCCCATTTGTGGATTGGGTTATTTGCTTTTTTGGTATTAAGCTTCATGAGCTGCTTGTATATTTTGGAGGTTAATCCTTTGTCCGTTGTTTCATAGGCAATTATTTTTTCCCATTCTGAGGGCTGCCTTTTAGTCTTGTTTATGGTTTCTTTTGCTGTGCAAAAGCTTTTAAGTTTCATGAGGTCCCATTTGTTTATTCTTGATTTTATTTCCATGATTCTAGGAGGTGGGTCAAAAAGGATCTTGCTTTGATGGATGTCATAGAGTGTTCTGCCTATGTTTTCCTCTAGGAGTTTTATAGTGTCTGGCCTTACATTTAGGTCTTTAATCCATTTGGAGTTTTTTTTTGTGTATGGTGTTAGGAAGTGTTCTAATTTCATTCTTTTACATGTTGCTGTCCAATGTTCCCAGCACCACTTACTGAAGAGGCTGTCTTTTTTCCATTGTATACTCGTGCCTCCTTTGTCAAAGATAAGGTGCCCATATGTGTTTGGGCTTACTTCTGAGTTCTCTATTCTATTCCATTGATCTTCCTTTCTCTTTTTGTGCCAGTACCATACTGACTTGATCACTATGGCCTTGTAGTATAGTTTGAAGTCAGGAAGCCTGATTCCACCAACTCCATTTTTCCTTCTCAAGATTGCTTTGGCTATTCGGGGTCTTTTGCGTTTCCATACAAATCATAAGATTTCTTGCTCTAGTTCTGTGAAAAATGCCATTGGTAATTTGATCGGGATTGCATTGAATCTGCGCATTGCTTTGGGTAGTACAGTCATTTTCACGATGTTGATTCTTCCAATCCAGGAACATGGTATGTCCCTCCATCTGTTTATGTCGCCTTTGATTTCTTTCATCAATGTCTTAAAGTTTTCTGCATACAGATCTTTTGCCTCTTTAGGCAGGTTTATTCCTAGGTATTTTATTCTTTTTGTTGCAATGGTGAATGGGAGAGTTTCCTTCATTTCTCTTTCTGCTCTTTCGTTGTTAGTGTATAGGAATGCAAGAGATTTCTGTGCATTAATTTTGTATCCTGCTACTTTACTGAACTCATCAATTAGTGCTAGCAGTTTTCTGGTAGAGTCTTTAGGGTTTTCTATATATAATATCATGTCATCTGCAAAGAGTGACAATTTTACTTCTTCTTTTCCAATGTGTATTCCTTTGATTTCTTTTTCTTCTCTAATTGCTGTGGCTAAAACTTCCAAAACTAGGTTGAATAATAGTGGTGAGAGTGGACACCCTTGTCTTGTTCCTGTTCTTAGAGGGAATTCTTCCAGTTTTTCCCCATTGAGAACGATGTTGGCTTTTGGTTTTTCATATATGGCTTTTATTATGTTGAGGTAATTTCCTTCTATGCCCATTTTCTGGAGAGCTTTTATCATAAATGGATGTTGAACTTTGTCAAAAGCTTTTTCTGCATCTATTGAGATGATCATATGGTTTTTATCCTTCAAGTTGTTGATATGATGTATCACGTTGATTGATTTGCGTATATTGAAGAATCCTTGCATCCCAGGGATAAACCCCACTTGATCATGGTGTATGATTTTTTTAATGTGCTGTTGGAGTCTGTTAGCTAGTATTTTGTTGAGGATTTTTGCATCTATATTCATCAGTGATATTGGTCTGTAGTTTTCTTTTTTTGTGACATCTTTGCCTGGTTTTGGTATCAGGGTGATGGTAGCCTCGTAGAATGAGTTTGGGAGTGTTCTGCCTTCTGCAATATTTTGGAAGAGTTTGAGAAGGATAGGTGTTAGCTCTTCTCGAAATGTTTGATAGAATTTGCCCATGAACCCATCTGGTCCTGGGCTTTTGTGTGTTGGGAGATTTTTAATCACTGCCTCAATTTCTGTACTTGTGATTGGTCTGTTCATGGTTTCTATTTCTTCCTGGTTCAGTCTTGGAAGATTGTATTTTTCTAAGAATGTATCCATTTCTTCCAGGTTATCCAATTGATTGGCATATAGTTGCTTGTAGTAGTCTCTCATGATGTTTTGTATTTCTGAGGTGTCGATTGTTACTTCTCCTTTTTCATTTCTAATTCTGTTGATTTGCATCTTCTCCCTTTTTTTCTTGATGAGTCTGGCTAATGGTTTATCAATTTTGTTAATCTTCTCAAAGAACCAGCTTTTAGTTTTATTTATTTTTGCTATGGTTTCCTTCCTTTCTTTTTCATTTATTTCTGCTCGGATCTTTATGATTTCTTTCCTTCTGCTCACTTTGGGGTTTCTTTGTTCTTCTTTCTCTAGTTGTTTTAGGTGTAAGGTTAGGTTGTTTATTCGATATTTTTCTTGTTTCTTAAGGTAGGACTGTATTGCTATAAACTTCCCTCTTAGAACTGCTTTTGCTGCGTCCCATAGGTTTTGGATTGTTGTGTTTTCGTTGTCATTTGTTTCTACATATTTTTTGATTTCCTCTTTGATTTCTTTAGTGATTCCTTGGTTGTTTAAGAGTGAATTGTTTAACCTCCATGTGTTTGTATTTTTTGCAGTTTTTTTCCTGTAATTGATATCTAGTCTCATGGCGTTGTGGTCTGAGAAGATGCTTGATATGATTTCCATTTTCTTGAATTTGCCGAGGTTTGATGTGTGACCCAAGATGTGATCTATCCTGGAAAATGTTCTGTGTGCACTTGAGAAGAAAGTGTAGTCTGTCGTTTTTCGATGGAATGTCCTATAAATATCAATTAAGTCGAGATGGTCTAATGTGTCCTTTAAAGCTTGTGTGTCTTTATTTATTTTCTGTTTGGATGATCTGTCCATTGATGTAAGTGGGGTGTTCAAGTCTCCCACGATTATTGTGTTACTGTCGATGTCCCCTTTTATAGCTGTTAGCATTTGCCTTATGTATTGAGGTGCTCCTATATTGGGGGCATAGATATTTACCATTGTGATATGTTCTTCTTGAATGGATCCCTTGATCATTATGTAGTGTCCTTCCTTGTCTCTTGTAATAGTCTTTACTTTCAAGTCTAATTGGTCTGATATGAGTATTGCTACTCCAGCTTTCTTTTGACTTCCATTTGCATGGAATATCTTTTTCCATCCCTTTCCTTTCAGTCTATATGTATCCCTTTGTCTGAAGTGGGTTTCTTGTAGGTAGCATAGAAGGGTCTTGTTTTTGTATCCATTCAGCCAGTCTGTGTCTTTTGGTTGGAGCATTTAATCCATTTACATTTAAGGTGATTATTGACATGTGTGTTCCAATTACCATTTTCTTAATTGTTTGGGGTTTGTATTTGTAGGTGTTTTCCTTTTCTTGTGTGTCCTACTTAGAGAAGTTCCTTTAGCACTTGTTGTAAGGCTGGTTTGGTGGTGCTGAATTCTCTTAACTTTTGCTTGTCTGGAAAGCTTTTGATTTCTCCCTCAAATCTGAATGAGATTCTTGCTGGGTAGAGTATTCTTGGCTGTAGGTTTCTCTCTTTCAGGACTTTCAGTATATCCTGCCATTCCCTTCTGGCCTGCAGAGTTTCTGTAGAAAGGTCAGCTGTTATCCTTATGGGTTTTCCCTTATATGTTGTTTGTTGCTTTTCTCTTGCTGCTTTTAATATTTTTTCTTTGTGTTTAATTGTTGTTAGTTTGATTAATATGTGTCTTGGTGTATTTCTCCTTGGGTTTATTCTGTATGGGACTCTCTGTGCTTCTTGGACTTGGTTAATTATTTCCTTTCCCATGTTGGGGAAGTTTTCCACTATAACCTCTTCAAAGATTTTCTCAGACCCTTTCTTGTTTTCTTCTTCTTCTGGGATGCCTATAATTCGAATGTTGGTACACTTAATGTTATCACTGAGGTGACTGAGACTGTCTTCTATTCTTTTTATTCTTTTTTCTTTTTCCTGCTCTGTGGCGTTTATTTCCCCCATTCTATCTTTCAACTCACTTATTCGTTCTTCTGCCTCAGTCATTCTGCTGTTTATAGCATCTAGGGTATTTTTAATTTCAGTTATTTTGTTATCCATTGCTGTTTGTTTTTCTGAGTTCTTATGAACTGTTTCTTGTACTTTCTCTATTTTGTTATTGAGATTTTGTATCATTTTTACTATCATTACTCTAAATTCTTTTTCAGGCATTTTTCCTATTTCCTCCTCATTTATTTGGTCTTGTGGGTTTTTTCCTGCTCCTTTGCCTGCATGGTGTTTCTTTGTTTCCTCATGGTTGTCCAAACTTGTGGGGTTGCTTGTCCTGGTGATAGAGGTGTTTATAGAAGACTGTCCAAGCCTCAGACTAATATCCAAGTATTGGATTAAACAAATATTAAGTCTAGGAAACACATACATGTATAAGACACACAATTACTGAATCCATTAGGACATAAGGCTCTAGAAAGACCTGACAGAACCCCAGTGTGCTATCAGATATTCAAAGAGAAACCCAGCAGAAATTGACAACTGAAACAGAACAAATCAGAGACAAAAGCAAAAGCAAACAAACAAACAAATAACACCTTACACATACAAACATTAATCCAGGGAGATTTTGTAAGCTAGGATCCAATATAGAAAAGAGCCAGAGTACCACCAGAGAGAATGGAGATTCTCAGAATGTAATTAGACAACTGCACTAAGAACTAAGATAAAGACAAAAGCCTAATATTAAATACCAAGGCAGTGCGTCATCTGGAGAATAGAGCAAGGAGTCTGAGCAGACTGATAGTGTTGCTTATAAGTATATTAAGATAAAATAAACTTAAAAAGGCTGGAAGAAAGGGGAACAGAAGAGCGTATTGTGGTTGGAAATATGCAAATAAAAAGAAAGGAATAGAAATGTATAAAAGATAGGGATGAAAGGAATGTATGAGAGATATATTGTCCGTACTACCAAAAACTTAGCTAGATATAGAAGTATACAAAAAGGCAAAAAAAAAAAAAGTATAAAAAATATCATTAAAAAATTATGTTATAAAACTTGTAGATCCCTTAGGGCTAAGATCGTATTTAATAAAGAAAAAAAAAAGAGAGAGAGAGAAAAAGAAAAAAAAAATCCAGAACTGATCCCAGAATGGACCAGTTCAATAGGTATTGATACTACTATTTCTGTTTCCTTAGCGTCTCAGCTGTAAGTGTCCTTCTCCTTGCCTTGGGTTTTTTTGCATTATTCTGTGACCAGCAGAGGTTCCTTTATTGTTTGTCTGTAAGGGTCGGTGTGTGGGGAGGGAGAGGGTACAATAGTGGCTTCTTCTCCTGGGGGTGAGTGAGCAGTGGCTCACTGTTGTTTCAGTCGGGCTTGGAGGTGCCTGTTGCAGAGGGACGCTGGTGGCTCAGGCGTAAACAGAAAGTCTTAGAGTTGGGCCTCTCTCAGGGTTTTTTTTTTGTTGCTGTTGTTGTTGTTTTTTTTTTTCTCTCGGCAGCCTCCCTGCTGCTGTTGTTGCAAGGGGTTTTAATCTAGCCCCGCCCGAGTGCCTGAGGGTGCTTGTTATCACTGAGCACCTTAGGTGGCCCGCAGGGCGTCTCTCCACTGCCTGTTGCAGAGGCGCTGAAAGAGAGAGAGGCTATGTGTCTGGCTCCTCCCCTCCCCCCCCCCCCCCCCCCCCGCCCGTGAGCCTGCAGCCTCCAGCCGCCATCATGGCCGGGCAGCTCTCAGGGACGGACACTCCTCTCCGCAGACCTCCTCCCTCCTGTCCTCTTGGTTCGTCACCCTACCGGCAACAATGTTTCTCACCCTGAACCAGCTTTCCGGTTCCCACGCTCCCGCTCCTGGACCCTCCGTTCAGCCGCGGATCGACGTCTTGGTCCGGGAACGCTGAGCTGCGCTGCAGACCCTCCGTATGTTTCTCACTCCCTCCCGTCTGCCACAGCTCCGCCGCTTCACCCTCTTTGAGCCCTCGTAGATGCCTCCCTACCGGCTATGTCGGGCTCCCCGCGGTCCTTTCTGGTGTCCGAGGCCGTCTGCTGGTGTTCAGCTGGTTCTCTGTGGGAATTACTGTGTCCTTCTGTGCATTCCCAATGCATCTGTGGAGAGGGATGCACTCCACGTCCCTCTACTTCGCCGCCATCTTTTCTCCTCGAGGAGACTACTCTTAATCACCAGTGATGACTCTTACCACTGGAGATGGCACTGACTTGAATCTGCATAACAAACCTAACTAAACAACCCTTATCTACCATTAGTTTCCCCCTTGTATTTACCTTCACACAATTTACAGCCCCTAGGAGCCTAAATCCCTTTTACTTTACTATTACTGTTCCAGAATTTATCACTCTTTTGTTAAAATGGTATCTAGGCCTCCAAGTCTAACCACCACTTTGGAGTTTTCACTTTTTTTCTGTATAGCACCCCCCTCCCCTGCCCCCAACATAAATTAGAAATGTCAATTAAGTATGTATGCCTTTTTCTTCTGTTAATCTGTCTTTTGTCTGTTTAATTCAGGGTCTCAGGTACTGACCCTAAGAGGGTAGAGGAAAAGCCCCCCCCCCCAATAGTGATAACTGTTATGAAGAAAAGAAAAGAAAGTAATGGGATAGGGAATTGAGGAAGGTGACTTTAGGTAAAGTATTTAGGGAAGGCTTCTCTAAGGAGATGGATGACATCTTAGATGAGACCTGTAAGATGAAAAGGCATAGGCCATACCAAGACCTCAGGAAAAGCATTCCAGGCAGAGGGAGTAACAAGTGAAACATTCCTGAGTTAGACATCAGCCTGGAATATTTAACAGGCAGAAAGATGTCCAGACTGGTTAGAGCAGAGTGGACGAGGCGGGGAGCTGAACTAGATGAGGTCAGAAATGTTGGCAAGGACCAGACTGTGTGGCATCTTGTAAGTCAGTGGTTCCCACACTTGAGTGAGCATCAGAATCACCTGGAGGGCCTATTAAAGATAGGTTTTTGGGCTCCATCCTTAGAGTTTCTAATTCTGAGAATCTGGAGTGGGTCCAAGAATTTGCATCTTAGAATGACCTTAGTTCTTAAACCTACTTTGCTACTTCTTGAGTGAAACCATTGATGTCACTGGGCCTCAATTTCCTACTTGAATATTAAACGTCAGGAATGAAAACTTCATAGGGTGTTAAATGATCTCATATATGTGCTAGAACTGGGAAAACTTAAAGTCTTATGATTGTTAACAAAGATTACATTTCTGGGTTGCAAACAAAGGAAATCACAAAGTAGTTGTGGGCTGTGGTAAATGAAAGGATATAAGTAAAGAAGAAAGAGGAGTCATGGAGAGTTACAGGCAGGCATGAGTTTTTGTTTTTTTTGTTTGTTTGTTTTGGCTGCATCTGGTCTTAGTTGTGGCACGTGGGATCTTTGTTGCAGTGCACAGGCTCTTGGTTGTGGTGTGCAGGCTTCTCTCTAGTTGTGGCTGGTCACAGTGCTTGGGCTTAGTTGCCCTGCAGCATGTCAGATCTTAGTTCCCTGACCAGGGATCAAACCTGCATCCCCTGCATTGGAAGGCAGATTCTTAACCACTGGATGACCCAGGAAGTCCCATGATTTTTTAAAAATAAAATTTAAATTTTAAAAAATTGTTAAATTGAGAGCCCAACTTGGGCCAGAGATTAGATTTTTAGACTGCACTTGAGGTTAGATTTTTAGACTGAACTTGAGTGGCTTCATGAATTTACTTATTCTATGTGACTCTGATCTTTTAAAAAATAAAATACTCTTTTAAAGGCTCAAAAGACTTTTGTCAGAGGAGACCAGTAAGCAACTCTTAAAACCTTTTTGAAGTGGAAATGATTCAAAGTGTTACTGAGTCCGAGCTCATTCTACTCTCCGCACAACAGGCCAATGAATCAGAGACGAGGTGTTGAGGCAAGGAATACGACTTTATTCAGAAAGCCAGCAAACTGAGAAGATGGCAGACTAATGTCTCCTAAAAAACCATCTTCTTGGGGTCTGAATGCTAGTTAGTTTTATAGAACCAGAGAGGGAGGGGCTGTGGGGAAGTAAAGTGAAAGGGCCCTCAGTCTTACAAAAGATCTCTGGGAATAACCAGCCTCAGTGAGGGGATATGTTAATTTCAGCCATTCACACAGGTGGGCAGGGCAGATTGTCTGCCTGCCTGTGAGCTGAACAGAGGCACTTTAGTTCAACATTCAGGCAGAGGGGCAGTGTTCCCGGAGGCAGGCCATCATGTATGATTACAATAACAAAAGCAACACAAAGCAAAGGTTAAAGTCAAAGAAACAGATCTAACATGGAGTCCGATTTGGCTCTACGTGGTAACAAAAGGGCAGACTTTAACCAAAGTTTGGCTTGGAGCCCTCTCCTTCACCCCTACATGATGGTGGGGGAGTGTTTTGGTAGGACTCAGGTTACTTAGACTAGATACTGGCTCCACTGTGGTGTCATCTTGAAGAAACTTTTTTGTTTTATATTGTATAGAATAAATACCTACCTGATATCATGTTCTTTTGACATTTCTTTCATGTGTCCCACAGCTACATAACGTGCTTTTCCCCTTGGGGAGGTTGTACTGGAGGACTCATTCTCCTCATGCCTCCTCTCAAAACTCCACTGAGTCAGCCTCCACGAAGGAGGTCATTCCAGGATGGATGATTTGTGGTGTAGGTACTGCTGGCGAACCAGGGAGGTCGTAGACAAGGAACTTGGTCTATGGAGTCAAACAGAGCTGAATCAAAAGTTTAGTTCTGTATTTCCAGGGTCTGTAACATCAGGCACTGCTGTATCGATCAGGATTAGGACAACAAAACGGAAATTACTCTCGGTATTTCAATCAATAAGGGTGACAACATAGAGACTTGGGTGCTTATGTGACTGTTGGAAGTGCTGGAAGAGCAAAGGTCAGGGAAAACAGCTCTCAGATTCACTGCTAGCTCTCAGAGACTCAGGAAGTTGCTTCAACTGTTCAGGAAAGGAATTGCAGGAGATTGCCACCAGTGGTCGCTGCTGCTGGCAGCATCAGGGAGGGTGATTAGCAGAGAAACACCTGGAGGCTAATTTAAAAATTTCATATCTGTTGACACATATATAGGTCTACCTGCTGGTGCTTTTTCTCCACTGTCCCAATTTTGCGCATATCCATGTCATTAGGGGAACCTGAACTGAATCCAGAATCCTGTTGGCAAGGAAATCTAGGAAATGTGGTTCCCAGATTTCTAACCCCTGAAAACCAGGCGAGGTATAGAAGGAGGTACAGAGAATGCTGAGTGCCAGCACAGTCCAGCATAACTGGCCTACACAGGCATTATGTCCCTGAGCCTGTGTCATCATTAGTAAAATAGATGTCATTATATTCACAATTACAGCTATCACACACACACAAAATGTACGCAAAGTAACTGTGATACAAAGCTCAAAAACCATTTGTCCCTTTTGCTCCACTGGAAAAATCATCATATGATCACAGAAATCCAAAACACTTTTTGAACGAAAAACTAAAAAAGAACTTTTGTGCTATTTATTCTTTTAAAGTATAAGAATAATGAAGGCAGTCAGAGTATGCCACCCCCAAATATGCTACTCTGGCATAAAGGTTATTTTGAGCTGGAGGCAATTGAGGAGAAGCAGACACAAGAAAAACTCTCTGCCCTCTCCTTCTTTACCAGGAAGGGCAGGAAGAGTCTTAATCCCTGGAGACCACTCTAGATTCTTATCAGCCCAGAAGAGGCACCAGAGGAATCTACATAACAAACTTTACCAATTGGCCCTTATTTGCCATTAGTTTCCCCATGTATTTACCTTCCCACAATTTTCTGTCCCCCTAAAACTCAAAGTCTCTCCTTTGTCTTGTCACTTCTCTAAAATGTATTGTTCTTTAGTTAAGATGCTATATAAGCCCAAGTTCTAACGACCCCTTTGAGTTTCTCATCACTGAGTATTCCTGTGTATCTGCACAATGCACATGTTAATGAACTCTGTTTATTATCTCTTATTAATCTATCTTTTGTCAGTCTAATCTGCAGAGCCCCAACTGAAAAACCTAGAGGGGTAGAGGAAAAAAGTTTTTCCTGCCCTACAATAACCAATACTGATGGTAAAAATTTTGAAAATACCATCGAAGATAAAATGCACTGGACAATTCAGGAGATGATTTTATGCAGGCTGTTGCAATAGGGAGAATGTTCATTAATAAGGAACATCTCAAAGAGGAACGAGAACACCTGAAGTTTTACACAGGCAAATAGTAAACAAGGGAGTCATGGGGCAGGGTAGACAGGGAGTCTTATGGGAGTCAGGAGGAGCCACGAGGAATGGTGGAGGTGGGTCTTTATCTCTGAATACCAAGGGCAGCTCGTCCTTTGCATTTATTCTTTTCTGGAAAGGGACGGCGGATTTCTTAACTGTTGCTGCTTTCTAGGAGCACAGGATTCAGATAAAATTCAATGCGGTCAATCTCCACTTTTGTTCAAGACAAATATCATGAGTCACTTAACAACACAGAGGTGATCATAAACCTCCTGAGTGGAGGAAGTGAGGTCTAAGAAATAGTCTTTCCAGGACTCTTGTTGGCATTGTTCCTGTAAAACCAGTGAAACCATCTGTTGAGATTTGCTGGCAAAGGTAAGTTGTTTTAGGATCCCGGTGACCAGGCATTTCAAAAGAGGGTTGCCCCAAGTGAAAAAGAGAAACACTGATATGAAAATAAAAAGTTATGTTGAAGAGTCAGGAGTTGAACGCTAGGGTAACCAGTCCACTGGATTCCAAGAAATGGGTGGAGGAAAATATTTAGCTCAAGAGTCAGGAGAATTGCAGATGCTTGACAAATTTCTTTGTTGGCCTCTCAAATGTGATTATGTGAAGATGTCAGAGAAGTTTTGGGGAACAAATATATATTAGTTGCTTCCACCTACCCCGCATGCACTCTCTCTGGAAGCCAGAATTATGTGAGCACCAGTCGGTTAGGCAGCACAGCTCATTGACTTTCTTGAAGCTCTCAAGTTAGTATGTTTATGCTCTTGGCCATGTTGTCCACAGTCTTGGTTACCTGATCACTTAACTAAACTTCGTTAGTGGTTCAGACAGTGGCTTGTCCACACAGAATTCTAGCCCATGCCTGGTCTGCTGTGATAGTGAGTCCTTCAAGGTTTTTATGGAGTCTTGGTGATATAGCTTGCAAGGTGTCTTCAGGTCCTAGGGGAAAAGGGCAGCTGCAAGGGAGCCCAGAGTCTCAGCAGGGATCTGGGTAGTCAGGTTTTAGTTCTTGGTGACTCTGAGTCAGGCAGGAGGGAGAAGAATTAGATATGTTAGTTTGGAGGGTTGTAGCCAGATTTTGAAGAAAACTGGAAGAATGGACAATGTGTTGAGAATGGGCAATTTGGGTAAAGTAATAGGATCCAGTCCAGTTTGCAGGTAAGAACCCAAACTAGTTTTTCCAGAGGGAGAGGAAGTCAGTTAAATCTCCATCAGACAAGGTAGAGTTTGTATATTTATCATTTACCTGTAACTTACAAAGAAATGCAAAATAGTTCAAAGACAATGAACAGGACCAGAATCTGATGACCAGAAGGGTGTGCTATAAAAGATGCAGTGTTCTCCATTGAAACAAAATTTTTCTCTGTAATACTGAAGAGTATTCACTTACCAGTTTTGTGAACATTTGTTATACAGTTGAGACCATGATGAATATTCAGTTCAGTATTTGGATTTATTTTTTATGTGCTTCCCCCCCCTCAATTAAAAAGGAATTCTTTAGAAAGGGAAAATGTTATATATGTCTAGAATGGCACATCACTCTGAAAGCAGAATCTATTTTCAATGCCAAAAAGTTAAGAAAATTCAAAAATCAACAGGATATAAATTGGGAAATAGAGGGGAAGGAAATGATATTACAAAATGCCAAATATTTATGTACTGCATGCTCACAAGTGACTTTTCACATATTTATTTTTGCGTCCCTCCAGCAGGAACATAGTCATCAGCACTGAGAGGCCCTTTATTGAAGTACAGGAATGAGTGTAGTTTGATCTTAATTGGAAACAGAGTTTTGTCTGCCTCAGTGAAAGGAGAAGCTGAAGAAACACAGCAGCCATTGTTCCTGCTAATTTGATGTTATGCTTCAATACAGGGTTGGAAAACTATGCCCCTTGGGTCAAATCCAACTGTTGGGGAGAAAAAAAAAACCTTTTTATCTACCCTCTTAGGTTCAGTACTCAGAGACCTGCAAATTAAACTGACAAAAGACAGATTAGCAAGAAAAAAAGACAGATTTTTTATTTGCATCGGTACTCAGTAGTTCACAGAAAAATGTGACTCAAGGAGGTGGTTAGAATTTGGAGCTTATATATCATCTCAATAGGGGATGGGGAGGGGCAGAGGGGCACTTCTGGGAAGACAAATGACTTCTTAGAGAGAGGAGGGGGACAGAGAAAAGGTACTAATGGAAACACAAATGACTTTTTGGAAAGATAAATGGGCCCTTAGGAACATAGATGGGAATTATGATAGTTTATGACAATGTCTATTTGAGTGTGGTGTCAACTCTTCCTCTCCCAGAGGAGAGAAGATGAGAATTGCTCCTGGGGAAAGATTTGTGACAATTGAGTTCTTGTGGAAGGGTCTGCTTTTAGGCTGATGAGGAATTTCTGGAACTCAGACACCTTCGGCTCAAATAATTCTTATCACCAGGGTGACATCCTGGTCCCTTTCATGGCTCACTGTCTGCTTTTATAAATAAAGTTTTATTGGAATACAGTCATGCCCATTTGTTTATATGTCTGTGACTATTTTTGCCATAAAAGTACCAGAGATCTTATGGTTCACAAAGCCTAAAATATTTACTATCTGGCTCTTTTCAGGAGAAGTTTACTGATCCCTGATTTAGATTTTGTCCCTGAAGATAAAAAAAAAAATCTCATACAGATAAAAACCTTGTACATGGGAATGTATTGTGTGGCCTGGCTGTTGTTAATAAACCTCAGTTTAATACATGATGATGATTATTCTTTTGAGCTCCTACTATGTGCCAGGCCCCGGGCTTGAAACATATCCTTTACCTCTGCTCTCAGAGGGCTTTTCTAGCAGAAGGGCAAGAGGCCAGAGGGCCTGTGATCTGAGGCAGTCAATGGAAGTGTTAGAACAGAGAAGAGCCAATCAAGGGAAGAGCAGTCAAGGGACGGACTCTGTAAGGGTCATCAGGGAAGGATTGTGGACGAGGAATGATTTAAACAATGTATGGAGGGACTGATAGTACATAGACAGGTAAGGATGGGAGAAAAGACTATTCCCCACAAGGGGAACACCATTCATTCACTCATTCATTTAACAGATATTTATAGTACACCAAGCAAAGTTTCTGTTTTCACAGAGCTTAAAGTATTTTGAAGCAAAAAAAAAAGAAAAGAAAAGAAAAAGAAAAAAAGAAAACTATGGTAGGAGAATGCAAGGTGTTTCAGGGACCGATTGCATTGTCTTCTGTGACTACAGAGTAGGGTGCATGAGATGGAATATTGGGAAGCCATCTTGTCTGGAAAAATAAACAGTGATCAGATGATGGGAGGCCTTTAATGCGAAATGGAGAACTGTTTTGCTTTGCATTTTGTTTTGTATTGTTTTGCTTGTTTCTGGTTTGGCAATAGGGAATCACTGGTGGTTTTGAAGATGATCTGTGGGCTTTATGTTAATAGACTGATGTACTGTAGTAGGTAAAATTCTTTGGTGAAATATAAGATAGAATAGGAAGAACTGGGCACAGGGAAAGAAGCCACTTCAGAGGCAAGAGTTAAGAAGGATCTGAACTAAGATACAGGTGGTTGCAACAGACAGGGAGCAGGAAGAAAACGATTGCAGAGATAGAATTACAGTAATTAGCAAACTGACAGAACATAGAGCTGTTCAGACGTTTTAAGCCAGAGAGAGAAGTTATTGCTATTAGAGAGATTGGGAGCACGGGAGGAGTGGGTTATAAGAGATTACTTCTCTGCTTCCCTCTGCCAAAGGACAATCTAGAACTTCGCAGTTCCAAGATGGGAGCTTCATCTGGATAAGTCTGCTAAACTAATTATTTTTTAAAAAATCATTCAAACTAGCTATTTCCAGCTCTGGTTTTGAGACTTCCCAGCTTAAAAAAATAATAATTTGAAGCACTTTCATGATATCTTTAACAGTTTTTTTTAAAGATTTATTTTACTGCTTATTTTTGGCTGCATTGGGTCTTCGTTGCTACGCACGGGCTTTCTCTAGTTGTGGTGAGCAGGGGCTGCTTTTCATTGCGGTGCGAGGGTTTCTCATTGCGGTGACTTCTCTTGTTGCGGAGCACGGGCTCTGGGCATTCAGGCTTCAGTAGTTGCAGCATGTGGGCTCAATAGTTGTGGCTCACAGGCTCTAGCACACAGGCTCAGTAGTTGTGGCACTCGAGCTTAGTTGCTCTGTGGCATGTGGGATCTTCCCAGCCCAGGGATGGAACCCATGTTCCCTGAATTGGCAGGTGAATTCTTAACCACTGCGCCACCAGGGAAGCCCTCTTTAACAGTTCTGAAATCTATGTTTTTTCCATTTTAATTTAAAACAAAAATATCAGCTATACGACACTTTCAGAAATGGGATATATTAGCAAATAAAAATTGTAGCACTCAGTTGTTCAGACATGGCAAATTAATGTCACATTGAGTGTGAATTTTATTTTTCATACTGATGTTTTGGCTTTTTCTAGAGACAGCCTCTATGACTTTTACAGTGACAGTTTCCATGCTGAATGAGTTAAGCGTGGCATTGTCCTTTGAATGTCTGTGAAAGACGAGGCTGTAAAGCCCTGGGAGTAAAGAATCGGTCTCAACACAGGGAGGCAGAGTTGCTTAAAGGGAGGAGTCAGAAAGACAGGGGCTGACTCCTGACTCTCACTTGCTAGTTGTGTTAGCCTCTATAAAGCTAGCTTGATGGGTTAGTTAGTCTCTAGATGCCTTTGTCTCCTCTTTTTACGATGGAAATAAAAGTATCTGTTGCAGATGGTTGCCATGAGAGTTAAATAATCAAATAATCAAATGCAGGTACGAAGTAGCCAGTGTGGGGCCTGACCTTGGTCAACACCAGCTATGGTTATATATCTATTGGGTGTGCTCAGCCCTTGGTCCATGAGCAGGGCTGCTATTTTCACAGGCTGGTACACTGTGTGTCTCTGCTCAGTCAACCCAAAGGATTCCCGTTTTTGTTTTCTGCACACCGTCAATGTAGTGAAGCAGAATCTTGGTGTGAAAGCAGGAAATTCCTTTTAGAGACGTTACAGTTTGTCTTCTCATTTTCTCCTTTAAGGATACTGTGTTAGCTCTTCTGTCTCTTTTGGGGAAGTTGTTTAGGTATGGGAAAGAGAATTTTTTTTTGACAAGTTTGATTTTTTTTACTTCCCAGTAGGGTTCTGTTCCCACATTTCCAAGTACTATAGCTAATCACTCTTACTTAAGCTCAGGTATTCAGAAGGTGAATTTAAGGCTAGTGTCAGGATGCAATATCTAATGATTGATGTTTTGTAAACATCTGTGGTGAGTTTCTATGTCTTCCCTATGGATAGTTTAACAATTTGAATATGACCATCCCCTCCCACTACCACTTTGTACCTTGGAAGTTTGGGGTTAACCTCTAAGAGTATTTATATCACGAGGTGATATTAAAGACCATGATTTCTACATTCCCAAAAGCATTGGTGTATTATTTAGGATTCTCCAGAGAAACAGAACCAATAGGATAGATGATAGATAGATAGATAGATAGATAGATAGATAGATAGATAATTATAGGAATTGGCTCATGTAGTTATGGAAGCTGAGAAATTCCCTGATCTGCTGCCTGCCCTTCCTCCCCCTTTTTGTTCCACTCAGGCCTTCAATGGATTGGAGGCTGCCCACCTGCATTGGTAGGGTGAATTTGCTTTCCTCAGTCTACTGATTCAAATGCCAGTCTCTTCCAGGAACACTCTCACAGACACACCCAGAAACAATGCTTTGCTAGATATCTGGGCATCCCTTAGCTCAGTCAAGTTGACACATAAAACTAACAATCACAATTGGCCATCTGTTGAAGGACTTTCCACTTTCAGTTGTGTGTTTTATGGCGGAAAAAATCCCTTAAAGTAAGTTGCCAATAGCCAATATAGAAAATAAGGCCTTTCCAAAAAAGAATCACACTAAAAAAAAAGAAAAAAAAAAGAAAATAAGGCCTTTCCTCATCCCTCACCACTTCCATGAGCACAAGCAAAGTGGTGGTAAAATAGGTAAGAAAACTCCCTGTTTTGTTAGGTTGTTTGCAAATGCACTCCCTTCTAGTTTCTTGAGTCCTTTTGGCCTACTTTCCATGGGATTTGGGAATTTGTGAGGAAACATACTGGGGCTATTTGCTCTGGGCAGGTACTTGTATCCTTGGCCTTATGATTTGAGGAGTGTGGGAGGGCAGATCAAGGGCTGTGGCCCTGAAACTCATGTCATTGAAAGCTGGATAACTCTGATCCAAGCCAGCAACTTAGAAGAAAAAAAGGACTCTGAATGCTAGAATTATGTCGTCAATTAAAATCGATCATCTTTCCACAACTGGAGGGATACTTGACATAAACAGTCATATAGGTGTCAGTTGACTGTCAAAGCAAAATTGTTTCCTCCTCATCACCTTTTCTGAGAACTGACAAATACTACCATTCTGGAGAGTGTTTATCTTTGCAATAAAGAGATAAGACATGTGTCTAGAACAAGAGCTAGGAGGGTTTTCCTGTCTTATGCCTACTTTGAATTCAGAGCACAATGTGTTTAAGGATGACCACCTGTGAGGGTGAAGTTATAAACTTTGCTCTATGCCCATCTCTATTTCTGTACTGTTTTGAGCATGCTCTTCTCTAGGGGTTCTTCGTACATTTAGGGGCAGAATATGGCTCTGTTCATTCTCACTTGTGTTAATTAAAGCGTGTTCAGCTCTTATACAGTTCTTATAACTGAGTTTTGTTTGTTTATTTGTTTTTTTTTTTTCCCATCAGTTTTTAATTTTTTTATTTTTTTTATTTTTTTGGGGGTACACCAAGTTCAATCATCTGTTTATATACACATATCCCCGTATTCCCTCCCTTCCTTGACTCCCCCCCCCCGGAGTCCCCCCCACCCTCCCCGCCCCAGTCCTCTAAGGCATCTTCCATCCTCGAGTTGGACTCCCATTGTTATACAACAACTTCCCACTGACTATCTATTTTACAGTTGGTAGTATATATATGTCTATGCTACTCTCGCACTTCGACTCAGTTTCCCCTTCACCCCCCTCCCCCTCGCATACCTCGAGTTCTCCAGTCCATTCTCTGTATCTGCATCCTTGTTCTTGTCCCTGAGTTCATCAGTACCATTTTTAGATTCCGTATATGTGAGTTAGCATACAATATTTGTCCTTCTCTTTCTGACTTACTTCACTCTGTATGACAGATTGTAGTTCTATCCACCTCATTACATATAGCTCCATCTCATCCCTTTTTATAGCTGAGTAATATTCCATTGTGTATATATGCCACATCTTCTTTATCCATTCATTTGTTGATGGGCATTTAGGTTGCTTCCATGTCCTGGCTATTGTAAATAGTGCTGCAATAAACATTATGGTACGAGTTTCTTTTGGGATTATGGTTTTCTTTGGGTATATGCCCAGGAGTGGGATTACTGGATCATATGGAAGTTCTATTTGTAGTTTTTTAAGGAACCTCCAAATTGTTTTCCATAGTGGCTGTACCAACTTACAGTCCCACCAACAGTGCAGGATATAACTGAGTTTTAAGACTGACATTAGCTGATCTATTTTTGCAATTGTATGTATTAATTTTCTCTTCCAACTTAATTTCATTTGCATTTTTTTTTCTCTCTCATAAGTATTCTTTGAGGATAACATCTCTAAAACTCCTTATAGTCCCTGGTACTTTTGTATGAATTAACTAACCCTGTGTTTAACTCAACAGAACACTTCATTTGTTTAACTGTATGACAATAGCTTTCCTCTTTCTTAGTGGGAAATAATTCTTTTCTCATCTCTTTCATTCTTTTTAAAGATTTTTTTTTTGATGTGGGCCATTTTTAAAGTCTTTATTGAATTTGTTACAATATTGCTTCTGTTTCATGTCTTGGTTCTTTGGCCACTAGGCATGTGGGCTCCTAGCTCCCTGACCAGGGATCGAACCCGCACCCCATGCATTGGAAGGCGAAGACGTAACCACTGGACCGCCAGGGAAGTCCGTCATCTCTTTCATTTAATATCAAACTTTCTGTTCATCTCTGTGTTATTATGTAAGGGCCTAATTAATGACCTGCGAAAAGTTACTCATGGGAGTGAAGAAACTGACCTCGTTGAAGATGCCTTTAAGTGGAGGAAAATATGACAGGCAGTCATGGTTTGGACATATGGGTTTTTGATCCCTGAGATCTGGTTTTCTTGTTTTGTTTTTAAACTTGAGTTGTTTATAGTTTGTAAACAATCATCTCAGCTCCTGCATACACAACGCATATGTACGCATGCTCACACAACACACACCAGCTTATTTGGTTAATGAAATTAAGCAACGAATGGTTAGGTTTTTCAAAGTTGAGTCAGTTTTATGACACTTAGGGAGAAAAAAGCTTTGATGGGATCAGTTTGTTGCTGGGCATGAGGGAGCAGGTCCAAGTCCACAATAACGATCTCAGCTCTTGCTGATACGTGTCACAAATTTCAGCAGAAGAAAAACCTTTACTCAAGGATGCTGTGATAATGCCTCAAACAACTGTGCAATGATGGTTCTACAAACCAGAAATGAATATGTTCTTCTTGTAGTCATTTATTGCTCTTATAGAAACAGTATGTTCAATGGTTAATTGAGTACATAAGTCCTTATTTGTAGAGACAAGATGAAGCAGTCTCTCAAAAGTATTTTCAAAAATCAAAAAGATCAACATGTAGTAAAAAAAAGAACTATGCTAAAATCCATTGTACAGACTTTTTTTCCAGATCTTTATTGGGGTATAATTGCTTCACACTGTTGTGCTAGTTTCTGCTGTACAACAAAGTGAATCAGCTGTATGTATACATATATCCTCCTATCCCCTCCCTCTTGAGCCTCCCTCCTACCCTGCATATCCCACCCCGCTAGGTCATCACCAATCATCGAGTTGATCTCCCTATGTTACGCTGCACAGATTTTTGTAGATATTTGACTTGAATATTGATATCTTGGACCACTAAATATAGAGAACAACCATTAGCAATGTTATTGATTGGGATCATATTTCTATTTTTATTATTAATTTCAACTAAAATTTTAAAGGTGAGTTCTCTTTAGTTTATCTTAATATTGCCTATCAGTAAGATATGATAACAAGCTAATATTTCATGTTTGTGGCAATTTAATGCTCTTATACTTCCTGAACAGGAAGCTATCTTCTGTTCATGTATTGACTGAATAGCAGATTATTACCTGGCAAAAATATTATTACCTTTTTCAGTTCATTCAATCAATCAATGATGCTTTTTGAGCACCTACTATGGTGACGCACAGGACCAGGCACGTGAAAGATTGTAGTTCAGAGTTTTTCCTGTTTCCTGCTCCTGGAACATATCTTGTTCTTTTCTATCTTGATTCTTCATTTACTTCTGTCTTGTCCACTCATAATGCTGTCTTCTCCATCTATCTAAATTCTACCCATTCCCTTAGATCTAGGTCCAGTGTCTTCATGGCATATCCTTTCCAAACTACTTCAGGTCTCACTGATGTCTTCCTTCTCTAAATTCTCAAGCAGTTAATTAATTCCCAGCAGTGTTTCTTCTACCATGGCATATTTTTGTTGTGTTTCATTTGTCTAAATAGATAGAAAAGCCCTTGGGCAGGGTGAGCATGAGTGAGGGAAAGGGACAATGTCTTATTTTTGGGTTCCTTATAGAGACTTGCTCACAGTGCAGTGCCCCTGAGAAGTGGTTTGAGAATTCAGCAAAGACAGTGATCCCTGGGGTAAGGTCGGACAAGGGTTCAAGGAGGTGAGATTTGATCTGTACTTAGAAAGGTAGGTAACATTTAGGTAAGGAGAGAGGGTGGAGATTGTATTTCAAAGGAGTGTTGAGTGAAGGACAAGTGTGAGTGAAATTGAGGACTTAGAGTACCTCAAACAGAAATGTATAGTCTTGAAACTGTTAAAGCCTACCAAGAAGATGGGAGAGTTATGGAGCATACTGGTGTATTGGCCTCCTGAAGCACACAGGATTTAACCCCAGAAAGTGGTGTAAAACAAATGATGCCCCATGCCGCTATTTATATTGGCTGCTTTTCTTCTTATAAGACAGATTCTGCTATGTTTAACTTTCCTGGTATATACTCTTTTCTACCTCTTTTTTTCCCACCCTGATTTAAAGGATTATTTACTCAGACTATTAGGTAAGGGATTCAAAGATCTCCTATTTCATCACAGGAAACGTTAGGAATAGCTGTCTCAGGAAGATAAAAAGTCCTTTGACTGATACTGAAGAGATGTCGAGTCCTACTTAGGGGTACACAGAATATAGAAACAATTATTGACCAGTAAGTGAGCTTTCCCATCCATTCCTACTGAGAGAGTAAGGGTTTCGTGATATCAAAGGAAAGCATGAAGTTTTACTTTCCTCTTGTTTTGAGCACCATGATGAAGAATGCCTATGGGCTGTTTAGGGAAGTTGGTGATGAGGTAATGTAAGATTAGGAGAAGCTATGGTATTTGAGAACTTAAGGAGTTATGAATCAATAATTTTCCACTCACTAAGTTAAGGAAATTGCTGTGTAGTTTTGGCAACATGAATTGAGTTATCAATACATTCATCCCAGAAAAATCTGAAAGTAAATAATTTTGGGTTTCATCCATGTAGAGTAAAATTTTATTCAAGTGGACACTACCAATGCAAATTTTTATTATACTCGAGAGTGAGAGATTAAATACTTAGGGGAATAAAAATATTTTCAATTGTTTGTCATTAGCGATGTACAAATTACAAATATATATTTTCTCATCCTTGAAGCAGAGTCCCTAAAGATTTTTCATACTCAACACTGTTAATATAGCTGAATTACATGGAAAAATTATAAAGAAGGCTTCCAGTGGTTATTTTTTTAATCTGGTCTTATCAGTTTGTTTTAACCTTTCTTATCATTATTCAGATATTGAAATATAAAATATGAGAGGCTGGAATTAATTTCACCAGATTCACAATTATGTTTTTTCTCTGGGAAGAAGGAAAAGGGTGAGTGCGGATGTGCATCCTACAGGTTTTGACAAAATGGTTTCTTTGGTCTTTATTCATAAATATTTCATAATTTCAGTTTTTACTTCCTCTTTAAATTGTCATTTAGCAATTTAAAAATTATGTATAGTTTCTTAATGCATAGCTCCTTTTGACTATTCTTTGTTGTTAATGTCTAATTTTATTGCATGTTGTGAAAGAATGGGCCTATGTGATAGTAACCTTTTGGAGTTTACTGAGATTTTCTTTATGCCATAATGCATGGTCTGTTTTAGTAATTGCTCCATTAGTTGGAAAAAGTAGTCTCTATTTGTTGGATTCTGTATTCTGTATAGGTTTGTTAAGTCAAGCTTGTTAATTGGGTTCAGATCCTTCATATTCTAATGTATTTTAAGTCATTCAGTTTGTCCATATATGGGCAAGCGTGTAAATTATCCACTAGGACTCGCTTTTTAGTTCAACAATTATTTATCAAAGACCTACCATGTGCCAGGCCATGTTTTAGGTGCAGAGGATATAGCAGTTAATGAAAGAAAGACTGTGCTCTCATTGAAACTTACCTTCTGGTTGGAGGAGACAGACAGTAAATAAATAAACAAAAATATCTATAATGTTTCAGGTGGTAAGAAGTGGTAAGAAGAAAAATAAGCAGATAAAGATAGTGAATGACAGGGAGGTTGGAAGTAGGGGGGTGGGTGCTGTTTTAGATAGGGTGTGAGAGCAGACCTTGCTGATAAGGTAACATTTGAGCAGGATGGACAAGAGGAATGGGGAACAAGTACAAATAGCTGGGACTCAGAGTTCCAGAAAGGAGTCCAAGACCAATTATCTCAAATACCAACAAAAATTCCATGTAAATGTTTTTACCTCATATGTTTGTGCAGAGCCTTGAACCTGCTCTCAGGGCCCCTGCACTTGAGCAGAGACTTGAATGAAGTGGGGAGGGGGCAAGGCATGCGATTATCTGAAAGAAGGATTTCTAAGCAGAGGAAACAGTCTGTGCAAAGGCTGAGATGAGAGTGTGCTAGTGAAATAGCAGAGTGAGCCAGAGGGAGTAGTAGGCCATGGTCAGGGAGGCCCTGAAGGTCCAAGACCCTAAAGATCAAAGTCAAGTCATGGTAAAGCTTTGGATTTGTGTTTTACCAATTGTTTTCCTTATATCAGTTGGTTTTTACTTTATATTAGTTTGGTCCTCTTAATTTTTTTGATGTGTACAAAGAGATTCAAGACTGATGTAACTTCTTTGTAGACCATACTTTTTTCAGTATAAAATATACTTCTCTTTTTAAAAATTGAAGTATAGTTGATTTATGATGTGTTAATTTCTGCTGTACAGCAAAGTGATTCAGTTATACATTTATATACATTGTTTTTTATACTCTTTCCCATTATGGTTTATAACGGGATATTGAATATAGTTCCCTGTGCTATTCAGTAGGACCTTGTTGTTTATCCATCCTATATATAATAGTCTGCATCTGCTAATCCCAAACTTCCAATCCTTCTCTCTCCATCACCCCCCCCCTTGGCAACCACAAGTCTGTTCTCTATGTCTGTGAGTCTATTTGTGTTTCATAGATAAGTTCATGTGTGTCATATTTTAGATTCCACATATAAGTGATATCATATGGTATTTGTCTTTCTCTGTCTGACTTACTTCACTTAGTGTGATAATCTCTAGGTCCATGCGTGTTGCTGCAAATGGTATTATTTCATTCTTTTTTATGGCTGAGTGATATTCTGTTGTATATATGTACCACATCTTTATCCATTCCTTGGTCCATAGGCATAAAATATACTTGTTTAATGTTCATTTACTGAAATTGAATTTTGTCTGATATTACTGTTGCTTACATTTTGATAGAATTTTTATGGTATATCTTTGACAATTCATTTATTTTAAATATTTTACTTTTTGCCTCTTAAGATTTCAGAAAGCCCATTATTTCTTTTTGTTTTAATAGAGGAATTTAAGATCTTCACTTTTATTATGAATGCTGATACATTTGGACTTTTTTCAGTCATCTTGTTTTGTGTTTTCTATTTGCTATAATGTTCTATTTCTTCTTTCCCTTGCCCCTCTATGTAATGTAATACCATCATAATCTGGTGTCTGATTGCCTTTCTGGGCCCATCAGTAGTAACTCCTGCCTTGGTTTACTCTGCTCTAGATATATCAATCTCCTCCATGTATCAGGGCATTTGCACTGGCTGTTGCCTCTGTCTGGTATACTCTTCCTCCAGAAATCCATTTGACTTACTCTTTCTTCTTCTTCACATCTTTATTCAAATATCACCTTTCACTAAGGCCTTTTTCTGACCACTATATTTAGAATTGCACTCCGAAGGCTCTCCATATCATTCCTCGCTTTATTTCTCTCCATAGCACGTTTTACCATTTACCATATGATGAAGGCACAGAGTTTTGATTTGATTTAGTCACTGCTGTCCATTTAAGCCTAGCATAGCGCCTGGCATATATTTCCACACTTAGTGAATATTTGTTAAATAAATGAATGATGATTGAATGAATGTAGTTCAATAAGCATTTTAAAAAATAGCAGCTAGATATTGACTGTGCTCAGAACTAGCGAAATAGAGATTACTAAAGAAAGCATAGTTTCTGGCTGAAGAACCTTGTGTTTTAATGAAGGGCACCAACATGAAAAGATACTGTCACTATATGATAGAAATAACTGGGTACTATGGGGTCCAGTAGAGCATCAGCTCTACAGAGGTGGGAGATAATTCAGGAAGTCTTCTGAAGGCGACAGTGAGTCTTTTTTTTTTTTTCCATTTCCAGAGGTTTTTTTTTTAATTGAAGGATAGTTAATTTACAGTATTGTGTTAGTTTCAAGTATACAGCAAACTGATTCAGTTATACATATACTTTTTCAGATTCTTTTCCATTATAGGTTATTACAAAATATCGAGTATAGTTGCCTGTGCTATACAGTAGGTCCTTGTTGTTTATCTATTTTAAATATAGTAGTGTATATCTCTTAATCCCGATCTCCCAATTTATCCCTCCCCTGCTTTCTCCTTTGGTAACCATAAGTTTGTTTTCTATGTCTGTGAGTCTATTTCTGTTTTGTAAATAAATTCATTTGCATCATTTTTTAGATTCCACATGTAAGTGATATCATATGATATTTGTCTTTCTCTGTCTGACTTACTTCACTTAGTATGATAATCTCTGGGTCCACCCATGTTGCTGCGAATGGCCTTACTTCATTCTTTTTTATGGTTGAGTAATATTCCATTGTATATATATACATGAGATCTTCTTTTATCCATTCATCTGTTGATGGAGACATTGAGTCTTGAAATATGAGAAAAAAGTTAGCCAGGTGGAGAAGGGAAAGGCACTGCAGACAAATAAGCATTATTGTTTTTGTTGTGGTGGTGATTAAGATTGAAAAATTCATTAAGAGTTGGGTGCTTGTATACACACTCAATTATAAATGGTACCTCTAGAGAGTTGAAAGAGGCTTTTGAGTTTTCATACCTAGAGATCCTTAGGAGCTAAATGTTGTTTTTAAAATTTGGTAGTAAAAACTTACTTTATGCAACCATCTTTCCTGGACATGAGCAAAAAATCAACATATTTTATATATTCTATAACTTTCTCCTATAGAACGATAAAGTTTATGTTTCTATTTCAACTAAATAGCCATTTACAAGACACTTATGTGGAAAGCATTGCTGTGCTGCAAGATTGCTCCATGGAGTTGGGCAGAGTATACACTGCACAGCTCCAGAGGGCACATCTACATAGAGTAGGATGCATAGCCTGTACAATTATTATGTGGAGACCCTCTTATGGAACAAAATGGTGAATAAGAATCCTGAACTCAGATTTATATTATAAGAGGAAGAACAGGACAAATGCCAAAAACGACTCTTCTCTCTTTATAAGGCTTCAAAGGGTGATGAGGTCACAGTTAATTCAGGCTTCTTGGGAGAAGATAAACAGGTAGTATTCTAGTGGAGATGAAGTTAGTAGGGAAAGGAATAAGGAAGGGAGTAGGGAGAGAAGCATGAACTATGAAGGGTGTGAGAAAAGACTGAACAAGCTGATTGATGAGCATGTGGTCCCTTTAGGATGGAGGACAGATTACGGAACATTCAGTAAAGAGATATTTGGCTGGAAAAGGTCCATATTATAGAGGAACTCGTCCTCGCTGTGATGTTGGCACCAATTTGGTGAAGGGGATCAAGCAAACATTGCAAACTGCTGACCCCATAACGTGGCACTTGTATGATTATATACATTGTACACTGCCCAACCCTAGGAGTATTACTTATGTTGTGTTCTATGTGAATGATGCCTATAGGGTTTTGATGCCTGTAGGTTTACACAAACTACACAATGATACACAACAGCTCTGACCCATGAGCTCTATTCAGCTGCTAGAGGTGTTTAGCCTCTATACCAATGGCTCACATAGAGATTTTTTTCAATTATGTAATTAGTTGCAAATATTTAAAATATATGTCATGTAATAATATGGATATCAGTGTATTACTGTATACAAGTAGTGTGCTCCATCCCTAGATTCAGCCATTTCTCTAAGGAACCCAAGTTCCTTTTATTAGAGAATAGTATTTAAAAACAAAGATCTGGAAACTGAGTGTGCTCATTGGTACTGAGATGTCATTGCTTCTAGACCCTCTCAGCAGACAGAGAGAGGAAATATATGTATGTATACTAACCCTTGTATACACAAATATCTATAATCCTATATCTATATATCTATCTATAAACATCTATCTACCTACCTTCCTACCTACTTACCTACTTACCTATATTCATACTGATATTTCTGATTCTAATCCAGCAACCCAGCACCTCTGGCTTTCTTCTAGCCTACCCCATTTGCTTATTTGTAAGTTCTTTCTCTAACAGGAGGAATCTGGGTCCTATTACCACAATTTTTTTTACTTATTTGTTACACAATAATAATGTAAAGTAGTTTTAGAATTGTTGCTGTGAGAAGCAAATTTATCAACTAGAATACAGTGTTTATGTACAGTTCTTTTTGTATTTAGCCTTAGATTATCCAGCAAAATCACCGTTTTCACAAGTTAGTCAGAAATGCTTGAATAAATAGATCAGTGGGGGAGGAGAGATGAGTCTTGCTTACAGAAGAATTCCAAATAATATAGGTTGATACTCCTTCCTCCAGGAGATGGAGGGTGGGCTAGGGTGGGCTTATATCCTCTCCTTAGTGACTTATATGCAAAGTAGAGTAGGGAAAAGGAAAACTAGCAATTTTACAGTGGAGAAACATGGCAAACACTACATTAACCAAGTGATGTGAAGGTTAACATCATCAGTAATAAGTGAAGTTGATAATATATACCACCTGATATGATGTGATAAGAAAGGCACTTCACCTCTGTGGTATTCTTCCCCGAAACTCATAACACCAGTATAATCCTTAGGAAAATCAGACAAACTCAGATTGAGGGACATTCTACTGGATATAAGGCCAGTATTCCTCAAGAGTGTGAAGGTCATGAAAAACAAGGAAAGACTAAGAAACCATCAAAGACTGGAAGAGATGAGGGAGACATAACTAACTGCCATGTGGTATCCTGGATTGGATCCTGGAACAGAAAAGAGAATGTTAATAGAAAAACTGGTGACATCCAAATAAAGTCTGCAGTTTGGTTAATAGTAATGTGCTAGTGTTGGTTTCTTAGTTAACAAATGTACCACGGAAATGAGAGATGTTGACAATGGAAAGAATTGAGTGAGGGGTATACAGGAACTCTGTACTATCTTTGTAACTTTTCTGTGACTAAAATTATTCAGAAATAAGGTTATCTTTTAGAAAGTTCATGAAGTTGGCTTTTTTTTCTCTCACAGCCTTCAGTGATGTCATGCATTGGTAATATACTGAAATTCATTTGTCACATATTTCATTCCATCCTGGGTTGCCCTGACATTTTGGTTGATATTTTTTAATTGCATAAAGTTTACTCTTTGTTTTGTAAGATTCTATGGGTTTTTACAAATGCACAGAATCCTGTATCCACTACTCTAGTACCATACTGAAGAGTCAGTCCCATAATAGAAACATTTTCCTTTTGCAGAATGTCATATAGATAGAATCATACAATACATAGCCTTTTGGATATGGCTTTTTTCACTTATAAAATACATTTATGATTCACCCACATTGTTGCATGAATCAAGTATGTTCTTTTTATTGCCAACTAGTATTCCATTGTATAGATATAACATACTTTTTTTTTTGACATTCATGTTTTAACAGACATCTTGGTTGTTTCCAGTTTGGAGTGATTGTGAATAAAGTTACTCTGAGCATTAGCATACAGGTTTTTTGGTGTGAATATAGTCTTTCAGTTCACTTGGGTAAATACTTAAGAGCAGAATTGCTGGGTCATATGATAAGTCTATTATATGAATTTACATTTATAAGAAACTGCCAAATTGTCTTCCAAAGTGGCTGTACCATTTTGCATTTCCACCAGTAATAAATGAGATTCCTGTTACTCTGTCTTTGACAGTATTTGGTATTGTTGTCAGAGGGACCCTTAAATTCAATAATTCACTATAAGAACTCACAGAACTCAAAAAGCTGTTAAGCTTATAGTTATGGTTTATTACAGTGACAGGATACAGATTAAAATCAGCAAAGGAAAGAAGTGCATAGGGCAGGGTCCAGGAGAGTTCCAGGTAAGAAGCTTTCAATTGTCCTCTCCCAGGAGAGTTGTGGACAGAGCTAACTCCTCTCAGCAATGATGTGTAACGATACACACAGAGTATCGTCAACCAGAGAAGCTCACCTGAGTCTTGGTGTCCAGAGATTTTATTGGGGCTCAGTCACGTAGATACAGATGACTGCCTGTGTGGCCGATCTTAGTTTCCAGTCTTCCAGAGGGGAGCTGATACCACATGACCCAAAGCCCCACCATAAGTCACATTGTTAGACTATTCCAAGGACCCCCCCCAGTAAAACAAAGATACTCATCAGGTAGAAGTACTAAGGACTTACACATTACTTCCCTGGAGCCATGGACACAAGCCAGACCTTTGTTTGGGTAAGGTTTATTTTTAACTATGCAAATAAGAACTTAATATATTCTAATCTATTATCTGAGTTTACATGAAAAAAATAGAAGCTTTTTCTGTAAACAAAAATAGTTAACTTTTCACTAAAACTCCATAGTACTGTGGTGAGTGTGTGTGTGTGTGTGTGTGTGTGTGTGTGTGTGTGTAGACAAAGAAAGAGTAGGGAGAAGGAGGAAGGAAGAGGTAGGGAGAGACTGAGATTATAGTAATAATATATTTAGGAAACTTTCTCAGATTGTATTAGTCATTTGTATGTTTGATTTCCTTCTTCATTTTAGTTGCTAGGAAGTATGAGATGAAGTTACAAAGTCTTTTGTCCATTGTTTCCTCTTTTATAAACTTCTAATATCAATATTGTTGAGATTTGAGATTGTAAATTTGTGTTTTACTTTATTTCATTGCATCTTTTATCATTTTTAGGGTTGATAGGACACAAACATCCTGGACAGATTTTTCAAAGGTCATTATCAGGTCATTGTCAGATTTCAAGCACAAGATGAGAAATCAACACTTGTATTCGCCTTGCCTTTCTTCCAAAATCCTAGTGAAAAATCCAAATAGATATTTTAAAAAATATTCACTCATAAAAGCTCTGTAAAAAGAAGGATATCATCGGTGTACCAGAACTTTTAAGTAATTTTTGGAAGACGGAAAGTGGAAAGGTTCCTATCGATGGGAAAACCAAAAGAGGTTGCCTGAAGAGGGCCCCCTTCTTCTCCAGACCCAAAGACATACCAAGCTCTGAGTTCACAAGCACAGAGAGGAAGAATGGTCATTATTATAGTAAGGAGGTACTCTAGTGAAGGCATAACTTGTATGTTTAGTGCCTCCAAGTTCATACAGCACCTTGTGCATATAAGATGGTGCCCCTTCTTGGCAAATGAATTACGAAAATGGTACATCTTCCTCATGAGTTTGCCCACACTATGACACAGAGGTTTTTTTTTTAAAGTATTTAAAAAAATTATATATTTATGTATTTATTTATTTATTTCTTGGTTGTGTTGGGTCTTCATTGCTGTGCGTGGGCTTTTCTCTAGTTGTGGTGAGCGGGGGCTACTCTTCGTTGCAGTGCGTGGGCTTCTCATTGCAGTGGCTTTTCTTGTTCTGGAGCACAGGCTCTAGGTGCACGGGCTTCAGTAGTTGTGGCATGTGGGCTCAGTTGTGGCTCACGGGCTGTAGAGCACAGGCGCAGTAGTTGTGGTGCACAGGCTTAGTTGCTCCATAGCATGTGGGAATCTTCCTGGACCAGAGATTGAACCTGTGTCCCCTGTATTGGCAGGCGGATTCTTAACCACTACGCCACCAGGGAAGTCCCAAGACATCGAGTTTTGAAAAGTGAAAACACTGAATTTCAGTCCTACTTACTGCCTCAGTGGGATGTCTCTGTTCAGGGAAAAACCTCTACAACCTTATCTGGTTGCCCTGTTTTTGTTTTCTGTTTTATTGTTTCTGCCAGATAGGTATGTAGGAGTTCCTCTGTCTTTCCTAGGGAAGGTGGTTCTTCAAGTGCTATGTGAAAAGGGTTCCTCTAAGGTAGTACAAACAACATTGTATGTTTCTAACATCTGGGCCCTGTTCAGAGGCTCTCAAATCTAATATTCACTTCTAGTTCTGTCCGAGATGGAGTAGCCCTATCCCTACCACATCCTACCTCTTACAACTTAAGAAAAAACTCTGGAAATAACACACAAACAAGCATAAGAAGACTCTGAAATGTGGAAAGAAGAAGGTAGGTGGTCCAGGGACCTCAAGACTTGAGGAACAATATGGTAGTGAGTTTCCTTGCTTCCTTATTGCCTCTACATTGTGGACAATGGCTGCAGAAGCCTCCAATCTGGAACTTCCACCAGGCACAGACAAAAAAAAAAGAAAGAAAAAGAAAAAACAGTCTCCAAGAAAAGCCTATTTCCGCTAGCCAAAGGAACAGGAAAAGGGTGGCCTTCCAGAACAAAAAATCATTTTGATAATATACACCCTACTCCAGCCAACCACACCACACCCCTCACTACAGTTCCAGTGAGGCCAAACAGGGAGCTGACCTTCCATCCAACCCCCACCCTCAGCCCTATGGAAGCAGGCAGTAGCATTCCAGTGTCCCTACCTGGTGGTGTTAGGGGTCCAAGCACATTACATTATGCAGGACCTTTTACATAATGGTAAAGACTTGGATTTTTACTCTGAGAAACCAGTTTTGGGTAGGTAGTGACATGATCTGACTTAGTTTTAACAGAATCTGGCTGGTGACTTGAAGATAGATAGGGAAGGGGCAGAAACAGGCTGTATTTTCTTTGTTGAACTGCAAGATGATTCAACGAAGTTGTCAGGACATGTTTTATCATGTCATTTTGTGGTTAAGACAGCTGAGACTCAGAGAGGTAAAGTAGCATGTTCAAGGTCACACAGCTAGTATAGGACAGAGCTGCATCTAGCACCCAGACCTTTAAACTTCTGTGAAAGAAGTAGCTCAGTTTACAGAATGCAATATCACTTCAGGAAGATTTTTAAAGAATCCCTACTAAAATGCTTAGGTATTTGTGAAAATTGCATCAGAAAGAGGGAATGGGGGAGAGCAGAGATTTAAAAAAAAAAAAATAGGGAGGAAGGGTGCTCATTGTAGGCCTGCACTGTCTCCCTTTCACCATTAGATGGCAATTTTCTATTTGTTACAGAGGAAATGGCGCCACCGTTTCCTGGGCAGTTGACAGAAATGAAGGAATTAGGAACTGAAACTAATGAAGAAGTGGATCAAGGCTTTGAAAAAAACAAAATCCAATTGATCCAGTACATGTGTGGGGTGATCATAGAGGGGGATCCGGGCCTTAAGAGTAGTGGTAGAATGAACAAAAAAATTTGACAATCACAGCTGACAGCACAAATTAGAGCACTGATTTTCAAACAGCAGGTTGTAGAGAGGAGTAGTTCCTAAAATCAATTCAGTGAGGGGCAACTAGCAGTCTTTTAATTCAAAAGAATAGAATAAAAGAAAAGAACGGAATAGAAAACGCTGGAATACATTGCACATAGTAAGAGCAGAATTAATTTGCAACTCTTGCAACTCTTATAAATAAATAAATTTATTTATAAAAATAAATATGTATGTATAGAGCCGTGATGCAAAACGCATTAAAAGTTTTTTTTTGTTTGTTTGTTTGTTTTTTATCATGAGTGTGGTCAAAAAAGGTGTAAAAGACACTGAGCAGAAGGATTGCACCTACTTGAAACACATGATTTTGTGGAGGTGTTTATCTTGGTTCTAACCACCCGCTGCTGTCTCAGGGCCTGTTATGGGCTGAATTTGTGCCCCTCCCACCAAACTTATATGTTGAAGCCCTAACCCCCAGTACCTCAGAATGTGACTGTATTTGGAGATAGGACCTTTAAGGAGGTGATTAAATTAAAATGAGGCCATTAGGGTGGGCCCTGATTCAATCTGACTGGTATCAAAGAATTTGTACACAAAAAGAGACACCAGGCACATGCATGCAGAGAGGAAAGAACATGTGAGGACACAGGGAGAAGTTGGCCATCTACAAGCCAAGGAGAGAGGCCTCAGGAGACACCAAACCTACCAACATCTTGATCTTGGACCTCTAGCTTCCAGAACTGAGAAAATTAATTTCTGCTGTTGAGTCACCCAGTTTGTGGCATTTTGTTATGGTAGCCCTAGCAAACTAATACAGGGCTAGAGTCTGATATTCTATTTCTGGGACCTGGGACAAGAAAAGACCTGGGCCAACTGAATGTCCTGCTGCTTTCCAAGTGAGAGTTCCTGGAATCGATTCAGTTCTTCGCAGAGAAAAGTGCATAAGCTCTTATGCCAAATGTACCTGCATTCTTATAGCCACTCCATCATTTTAATAAAGGTGTGATTTTGGCTTAGTTAACCTCTCCAAGATTAAATTTCCTCATATATAAAGTTGCACTAATAATTCTTTTCCTGCAGTGTCGATGTAAAGATTAAATGATATACAGTTGGCCCTCCATATCCACAGGTTCCACATCTGCAGATTCAACCAACTCTAATCAGAAATATTTGGGAAAAAAATTCCTGAAAGGTCCAACAAGCAAAATTTGAGTTTGTTGCATGCCGGCAACTATGTATATAGAATCCACATTGTATTAGGTATTATAAGTAATTGAGAGATGATTTAAAGTATATAGGAAGGTGTGCATAAGTTATATGCAAATACTATGCCATGACATTTTATATAAGGGACTTGAGAATCCACAGGGGGTCCTGGAGCCAATCCCCTGTGGATACTGAGGGACAGCTGTAATTATCTAGAATTCCTAGCAGTCAATAAATCATTGTAGTTTTTCCTGCTGTTGTCATTGTAGTTGTTTATTAGTGTTGTGTGTTCATTTTGTGTCTGTTCCAATTTCTGTCTTTCCTTGAAAGGTATGTGGTCTTCTGGAACGTCAACTAAAGTGGTTAAGAGGTAGAAAGTGGGCATGAGAGAAGTTGAAAGGACCAAAATTATTTGATCCAATGTAGAAAGGTTTGACTAGGGGAGAGGAGTAGTTGCCACACGGTTGTGTGATGCAGCATCAGTTCAAGAGATTGAGGTTGATTAGTAAATGGATCAGAGATTTTAATAATAATTTAAAAAAAACCCATACAAGTAATAGATAAAAACATGAATGGATTTCTTTTTTAAATTTTTGAGGTAATTGTGGACTCATATACAGTTGTGAGAAATAATACAGAGAGATCCTGTATACACTTTACCCAGTTTCCTCCAATAACATCTTGCAAAACTATAGTACAAACAGGCAGATTCATAGAGACAGAAAGTAGATAGGGATTTCCCTGGTGGTCCAGTTGTTAAGACTCCACACTCCCAGTGCAGGGGGCCTGAGTTCAATCCCTGGTCAGGGAACTAGATCCCGCATGCCACAACTAAGAGCCCACATGCTGCAACTAAAAGATCCCTCATGCTGCAGCTAGAGATCCTGCACGTGGCAATGAAGATCTCATGTGTCGTGACTAAGACCTGGCGCAGCTTAATAACTAACTAACTAACTAAATAAATAAATAAATAAACTGGGGGGGACCCAAACCCTTGTTTTAAAAAAAAAGTAGAATAGTGGTTGCCAGGGGCTGAGAGGGGAAATGGGGAGTTATTATTTAATGGTTACAGAGTTTTTGTTTTGAATGATGGAAAAGTTTTGGAAATAGATAGTGGTGATGGTTATACCACATTGTGAATATGTTTAATGCCACTGAATTGTGCTGTTAAAAATGGTCAGAATGGCAAACTTCAATGCTACTTATATTTTATCACAATAACAAAAAAAAAGACCTTGTTACGGACTGAATGTGTCCCTCCCAAAATTTATATGTTGAGCCCCTAACCCCTAATGTGATAGTATTTGGAAGTAGGACCTTTGTGAGTTAATTAGGTTTGGATGAGGTCATGAGAGTGGGGCCCCCTGATGGTATTAGTACCGTTGTGAGAAAAACCAGAGTTCCCTCTCTTAGCCAGGTCAGGATACAGCAAGAAGGTGGCTATTTGCAAGCCAGGAAGAGGGCCCTTACAAGAAACTGAATCTATCAGGATCTTTATTTTGGACTTCATAGCCTTCAGAACTGTGAGAAATAAATGTCTGTTGCTTAAGCCTCCAGACTATGGTATTTTGTTATGGAGGCCTGAGCAGACTAACACACCTACAGTACAATATCACAACAGGATACAGTCAAGATAGAGAACAGTTGCATCACCACAAGTATACCTCCTATTGTCTTTTATAGTCACACTCTCCTCCCTTATCCCTGACCTGTGGCTACTACTAATCTGGTCTCCATTTCTATAATTTTGTAATTTCAAGAATGTTATATAGATGGAGTCATGTAGTGTGTAACCTTTTTTTCTCTCAGCTTAATTCCCTTGAGATCCATCCAAACTGTTGCTGTATCAATAGTTTGTTCCTTTTTATTGCTAAGTGGTTTTCTTTTGGTATGGATGTGCTACAGTTTGTTTAACCAGTCCTCCATCGAAGGACATTTGGGTTATTTCCAGTTCTAGGCTATTATTAATAAAGCTTATATGAGCATTTGTGTATAGATTTTTGTGTGAACATAAGTGTTCATTTCTTTGGGATATATGCCAAATGGTGCGATTGCTGGGTTGTATGGTAAGTCATGTTTAGTTTTGTAAGAAAGTGCTGCACTCTTTATCAGAGTGGCCGTACCATTTTCCATTCCCACTAGCCATGTATGAGTGATCCAGTTTCTCCACAGCTTTGCAAACATTAGGTGTTTGTACTATTTTTTTAAATTATTATAGCTATTCTGGCATTCAAATGTTGAACCAGACTTTCACACTTAGAATAAATCCCACTTGGTTATGGTGTATAATTACTTTTATATATTACTAGATTAGATTTGCTAATATTTTATTGAGGATTTTTTTTGTGTTTAAGTTCACGAGAGATATCGTTCTATAGTTTTTCTTTTTTTGGTACTGTCTTTGGTTTTGGTATCTGGGTAATATTAGTATCATAAAATGGGTTGGAGAGTGTTCGCATCTGCTATTTTCTGGAAGAGATTGTGTAAAATTGGTGTTAATTCTTCTTTAAATGTCTGATAGAATTCTCCAGAGAAGCCATTCAGGAGCTTTTTAATTACAAATTCATTTTTTTCAGTGCTTATGGGACTATTTAGGTTGCCTATTTCATTGAGATTGAGTATGGTAGTTTGTGGATTTGAAAGAAGTACTCCACTCCTAAGTTTTCAATTTTATGAGCATACAGTTCATAGTATTCTTTTATTATCCTTTTAATGGCTTCGGGATCTGAAATGATATCTGATGTTTTATTTCTTATATTGATGATATATGTCTCCTCTCTTTTTTCATCTTTGTCGGTCTTGCTAAAGGTTTATCAGTTTTTATTGATTTCTTAAGAAGAACTTTCTGTTTCATTGATTTTCTGTCTTATGTACCTGTTTTTAATTTCATTGATTTCTGCTCGAATCTTTATTATTTCCCTCCCTCTGCTTCCTTTGGGTTTATTTTGTCCTTCTATTTCTAATTTCTTGTTTTTACCCATTCTGATGTTCTTCTTTCCTTTTTGAAGTTCCAAGCCTTCTTCTCTTATCATCTTTGCTATTCAGAGAAACTCCTTTAGCCATTCTTTAAGGGTAGGTTTGCTAGTAACAAATTCTCTTAGTTTCCTTTGACTAAGAATGCCTTTACTTCCTAATTCCTGAGTGATATTTTTACTTAATATAGAATTCACAATTGACAGTTCTTTTCTTTCAGTACTTGAAAAATGTTGTGCTATTTCCTGCTGGCCTCCATGCTTTCATTTGGGAAATACCCTGTGATTCAAATTGGTATTCTACTATAACTAATGCATTATTTCTTTCTGGCTGCTTTCATGATTTTTTTTTTTCTTTTTGGTTTTCAAAACTTTTCAGAAATTTTGTGTCTTGACATGAATTTTGTTAGGTTTATCCCTGTTCGAGGTTCACTCAGTTTCTTGAGTCTTCTTGAATTCACCACATTTAGGAAGTTTTCAGCCATTATTTCCTCAAAAACATTTTCAGTTCCATTCTCTCTCTTTCTTTTCTGCTATCCCATGATACAAATTTTAGGTCTCTTGCTATTACTCCATTAGTCCCTGAGACTGTTCATTTTTCTCTCTTGTTATTCAGATTGGGAAAATTCTCTTGATGTGTCCTCAAATTCACAGATTTTTTTCTTCTGTCATCTCCACTCTTTTTATTATTGTATTTTTCAGTTCTATAATCTCTATTTGATTTTCTCATATATGTTGTATTTCTTTGCTGACATTTGCTATATTTTTTCATTTGTTTGAAGAGAACTTGTAGGTGCCTGTTGAAGCATTGTTATGATGGTTGCTTTAAAATTGTTGTCAGATCATTCCATCATCTGATTCATTTCCATGTTGGTATCTGTTGATGGTCTTTTCTCATTCATGTTGTGATTTTCTGGTTCTTGGTATGAAGAGTGACTTTTTGATTGTATCCTGAACACTTTGGATACTATATCAGTAGACTCTGGGTCCTGTTAATTCTTTTTTTTTTTAAACAGCTGGTCCCCTGGTTGAGTTGTCATAGGAGGGCTGAGTGGTGTATATGCTCAGCTTCCCTCTGGTCCCTGATGATACTACCCCAGCAAAAGTAGGCAGCGACTCCCACTGCTGTCTTACAGATATGTGGGCTGGAAGTTCAGCTCCCTCCTTGGTTCCATGGACACCTCCCCAGTGAAAACAGGGCACTGACTCATGACATCTCACGGCCACCCAGTGTGGATGTAAGCTCAGGTCCCCACTGACATTAGTGAGGGGCAAACCCAAGGGTTGACTCACTGCTTTTTTGCTACAGGGTAGGGACAGTAGCTTGGCTTTGTGCTCAGCCCCTCAGACATAAAGGGAGAGGAAGGGGAAAGTGGAATGCTAACATATCCCACCTCTCACCACATCCTTCTGCCTTGTTGATGCCTGGTGGGGATGGATGTTCATCTCCTGGCTGGGCCCCACTGATACTAGGGGAGGGAGAAAGCAAAGTTTGGATTAGCTCGCCTCTCACCACCTCATTCAGCCTCATCATTCATGTTGGGTGGTGCTGGAGGCCCACTTCTCCGCTGGGACCTGCTGATGGAAGCAGGTGGGGGAGAAGAGGAGTGCCTGCTAGCCCTGTTTCACACCATCTTATTCAATCTTTTTTTTTAATTAATTAATTTATTTATTTTGTTGGCTGTGTTGGGTCTTTTTTGCTGTGCGTGGGCTTTCTTTTAGTTGTGGTGAGTGGGGGCTACTCTTCGTTGTGGTGCGCAGGCTCCTCATTGCCATGGCTTCTCTTGTTGCAGAGCATGGGCTCTAGGCACATGGCCCTCAGTAGTTGCAGCACATGGGCTCAATAGTTGTGGCGCACGGGCTTCGTTGCTCCGCAGCATGTGGGATCTTCCTGGAGCAGGGATCGAACCTGTGTCCCCTGCATTGGCAGGTGGATTCTCAACCACTGCGCCACCTAGGAAGCCCACCTTATTCAATCTTGTTGTTACTGGGTTGCTGTGGAGATTCAGCTTCCTACTGGACCATGCTGACACAAGAAGCAGGAGAATAGTGGATAGTGTAGCACTGACTAGACCTGATTAGCACCACCTTGTCCAGTGTTATTGATGCCAGAAGGAGGTGGATACTTAGCTCCTCACTGCTGGGCCCTGCTAACACTTGAGATGGGGGGAGATTAGAGTACTGACTAGCCTCATTTCTCTCCGCCTCATTATGTCCCCTTACTGACGCTACCCTATGGGAGAATCAGAGCACTGCCTGCTTCCTTGCACAGGGATAGAAGATCAGCTCTCTGCTTAGCCCCATCAGTACCCCTGCAGGGGAATTAGAATACCACCTGCTTCTTCCACTGGGGCTTGGAAGATCCCATATAGGGAGAGGTGTTTTTTTGTCGGTTGGTTGGAATAGTGCCAGTATTGCAAAAAGGGTTTTCTGTTGTTATACCATCCTTTTTCTGGTCCTTCAACTAGGGATATCAGGCTTCTCTTGAAGCTTTTTCTTTTGTCTGTACCTGTTGGCAGTTCTTGGTTGAGGTTTCTAGGGGGCCCCGTCTGGAATATAAGGGAGGCAATAAGGAAACCCAGGGATCTCCCTCGTGCTGTCATGTTTGAGGCCCCTAGGAAGTCTGACTTCTTTCCACCTTTCAGAGTCTGCTATGCTGGTTTGTTGTGTTATATCCGGGGTTTCTTAATTGTAAGCGGAAAGCCCTGGGAGGAATGGGACACTCCAGCTTGGCCCAAACCAGAAGTTCCTTGTATTTCTTTTTAACATGGGAGTAGAGAAAGCTTTTCGAACTATGACTCAACATTTAGAATCAATCAATAAAAGAATAATAAATTTTCTTACCATAAAAACACATAATGATAATCAAATGTAAAAGGACAAACCTGGAGAAAATATTTGACATATATATGACAGACAAAAGATTAATTTCCCTAATAAATAAAGAGATCTTAACAATGAATATGAAAAAGTCTAAAATCTTGATAGGAAAAATTGTCAAATGCCAGTTTGCAGAGAAATGCAAATGAACATTTGAAAAGATGCTTACTTTCACTCAAAATAACAGGAATGCCAATTAAAGCTACATTGTTACCATTTTACCAAAATCACATTGGCTAAAATCCCTACGTTTGACAAAACACACTGTTGACAGGCTTGTGAAGAAACAAGTACTCTCATATGCTGCTGGTGGGAATACAACATGGTACAAATCCCAAGGAAGGGCATTTCACTTATCTAACAAAATTACACTTACCCCTTGATTGAGCAATCGCACTGCTAGGATTTTACCCTGTAGGTATGCCTCTATAATTATGAAATAATAAATACACAAGGTTATTTATTGTGGCATTATGTTTAATAGTGAAGACGAGAACTCTGAAATGTGCACCAATAAAGCATCTATTGAATAAACACAGGTATAGCCTCTGTTTATTATAATTAGATAAATATAATTATAATACTTCATAATGAAGTATTATACAATTGTATAAAAAGAATGAGAAGATGGCTGTGTATTGATGTGGAGGCTATTTTGCTAAAAAGATGTGCAAAACATGTATATAGTGTTTTATCTTTTGTATATGAAAGGAGGGAAATGAGAATATCTGTATATGTTTGCTCCACCCTCCCCCTGCCAAATACTGGAAGAATAACCAGAAACTAATAGAAATAGTTACCTGTAGAGCTGGGAGAGGGGCTGAGGAGGAGAGAATAGGAATTGGAGAGAGATTTCTCTGAGTATGCCTTTTTATATAGCTTGACTTTTGAAATATATGTTTAAGTTCCAAAAAATACAATGAAATAAAAAGAAGACCAAGCAAAGCCTAAAACTGGAAAGAAACAAACCTGACTCTATAACAGAGGTAACAGAATTGCTCAAAGACAAGAATTATTTCAAATAATTTATGAGCATAGTAGTTCAACTGTACTGAAGTCAAAAAGAACTGAAAAGAATCTTAAATGTTACTTCATAGTTTGATTGTTAGTGGTAACATTCATATTGAAATTTTGAAACTTATGTAGGTGTATGTATTATAGATAAAGCAAATAAGTAATTATGTTAATTATATACAGAACCAAAATCTTCAGTGTAATAGGAAATAAATACCTGTATAAAATCGCTTTTGGAAAAACCTTATAATGTTAAATTTGAACGGAGGGACTTCCCTGGTGGCGCAGTGGATAAGACTGTGCTCCCAATACAGGGGGCCTGGGTTCCATCCCTGGTCAGGGAATGCATGCCACAACTAAGAGTTCACATGCTGCAACTAAGAGTTCACATGCCACAACTAAGGAGCCCACCTGCTGCAACTAACACCCAGCACAACCAAATAAATAAATATTTTTTAAAAATTTGAATGGAAAATATCAGTATGATCTCATGATTAATATATCATAGATATGAAATATGATATGATTAATATATAATATGTTATTTTATATATAAAAATGTAAAATGTATGTATATTTTTCTGGCCCAGCGACATAATTTGTGTGGCCCAGTGTGAAATGAAAATGTGGGGCTACTTGTTCAAAAAAGCAGGAATAAAGTGCTGTTAAAGGTAAAACACAAAGCCTTTACCTTTGTTCCACAGTCTCTCACTCACTCAACTTGTCATGGTGTTTTTTATTTGCTATTTAATGGTGTTCTAAGTAAAGAAAAATTAAAATTTTCAATTGTTAACATGAATTTTACCCTTCATCTTTATATTGTTCAATGTCAGTTTTAAAAGCAAATGTAAGAACATTCAATTTGCATGTGGAATAGCTGAAATGTCCCAATTTGTATTTTGTGACTTGTCCTGGAGACTGTTTTGAGCTGGCCAGAAGGGACTAACACAAACCAGATTTAGGAAGTGGGAAGGAAGAAGAAAAGGTATCCCTTTGCATGGGATACTCAGGAGGCCAGTACAGATGCTCCCAGGCCCCCAGGATCCCTGCCCTGTGACAGTGGCACATAACTAATGTGATGTGATGTGCACCCTGCACCAGGGCCAGGGATGTCAAGCCAGATATTCCCCCTTCCCATGGGCCTGCTGCCCCAACCCAACAGCTAATGGGAGACCTCCAAGCATATTGGAACCTTAGTGCTGGGATATGCTAGTGATCTGGATTGGTGGTGGGGGAGAGGCTGTCCTTACCTGATCACCGGCTGATGTGGCACTGCCAACCTAGGGTGGGGACACCACCACCATGCCTTGTCCCAAGATGTTGTGGGGCATTCAACTCTGACCTTCCCTGCACTCACACCCAGGCTCCCACTGGGGACAGAGGGCAGTCAGCAGTGGTTGCTGGGAAGGGTTGGGGATGAGGAGGCTGGGCAGGGCCCAGTGCACCAGGAGACAGGGCAGCAGCCCCTGGGAACCTGTCCTGGGGACCCAAGCATGAACTGAGGCTCCAGGCCCCTGGTGCATGCTCCATTATCACATTGGATTCCACTGACCGAATACAAAGATAAAATTGCAAATAATTTCAAGACAGTGGTTACAGAGTATTAAATTCCAAGCACAAGGCCCTTTTGGGCATGAGTGCCATGTGACTGTACTGGTAACTTGCCCATGAAGGTGGCTCTTGTATTTCATAATGCTGTTCACTGCTCTGATCTAGAAGCAATGACATCCCAGCAGCAATAAGCTTACACTGAAACCAGATCTTGGTTTCTAAGTACCATTCCCTAATAAAAGGAAACAATGCTTCTGGAGAAATGGCTTATTTTTGGCTTGGTACAGGCAATATGCAAGGTGAGGCTGGGGCTTCTTATGCCAGAAATCAAGAAGGCACTAAAAGACCAATGGGGTTGTGTCAAAAGGACAAAGGGCCAGCTTAAAGGGGCTCTCACTGGCCAAATCTGGGACAATTGAGCATCAAGAAAATAATGACTGTCTTTGCTTATGATGATTGAATAAATTAAAACCATGAGTATCATGCATCCATCATGACACTCAAATGAGTGAAAAAACTCATTAGTGAGTGGTGATGACTATTATACAAACACTTTATTCTGAAAATTGGTAAACTGAAGGAAAGAGTTAAGCATTTTCCCTGACTTTTAAAGAAAAACTTTTTTGTCTCCATTTCAATCTTCTTTATAGAAGAATGCCAGCAAACAATGGCAAATGAATTTTTACAATAGCTTCATTTTGCCATCTTCCAAGAATATAATACATTCAGGCGAGGATCATTGAGGAATGCTAAAACAATTGGGTAACAGATTGATGGAGGCCGTATACTTATGTGGTGCCTAAGTATCAACCCCTCAAGTTCCTTTTTAATTACAAAGAGAAAAACTTAGCTTGGTTGTCATGACCTTAACCCTGTGATCACACTTAACACCACTTACAGTGAGTTACACTGAGGCTATGTGGTGTAATATGATGTGATGTACTATGAAGGGCACAGTGTCACCTAGGTAGCATTCTTGCCAAAAATGTTTAACCTGAATCTAATCAAGCCTCTAGACCTAACATCCAGTTTATAGGCATAGTAGTTTGCTAGGCTGCCATAACAAAGTATCACAAACTGAGTGGCTTAAACAACAGAAATTTATTATCTCACAGTTCTGGAGGCTGGAAGTGTGAGATTAAGTTGTGGGCAGGGTTGTTCCTTCTGAGGGTTGTGAGGATCTGTTCCGTGCCTCTCTCCTAGCTTCTGATGGTTTGTTGACAATCTTTCATCTTCCTTAACATGTAAAAGCATCACCTTGATCTCTGCCTTCACGTTCACATGGTGTTGTCCCTGTGTGCCTGTCTATCTCCACATTTCTCCTTTTATAAGGACATCAGTCATTTTGGATTAGGGACCCACCCTACTCCAGTATGACCTCATCTTAACTAATTATGTCTACAATGACACTATTTCTAAATAAGGTCATATTCTAAAATACTGGGGGTTAGGGCTTTGTAGAGGAGGAAAAATAAATTTCCCTCTACCTTTCTAGGTTCTTGGCTGAGACCTCCCTGTAATAAAAAGACAGAGTAACAGGAGAAAAACAAACAGAAGTTTAAGAACATGTATACTGCCTATATACATGGGAGATACCCAGGAAAACTGAGTAATCCCCCCAAATGTCTCAAGCCACAACCTTAAATACCATCTCCAGCTAAAGGCAACAGACAGATGGGAGGATTGGGGACCCAGTTATGGTAGGCTAACAGGAAAAGCACAAGGAAAATGAAGTAAAAAAGGATATGATTGTTATGAAGATTTAAGTCCATGCCTTCTCCATTAATAAGAGTTTCTAGAGATTTAGTCATCCTCTCTTCCTGGTAAAGAGAGGGAGACACCCTTACAAATGGAGACCTCCCTTATAAATGTAAATGTCCCTTATAAAGAGTAACTTCTATTCAGTTTTCAGAGCTTTTCCTATGTCTGCTATTTCTTAAAAAATAATCAGCCAAAGGACCTCCCTGGTGGCACAGTGGTTAAGAATCTGCCTGCCAATGCAGGGAACATGGGTTCGATCCCTAGTCCGGGAAGATCCCACATGCCGAGGAGCAACTAAGCCCGTGTGCCACAACTACTGAGCCTGCGCTCTAGAGCCTGTGAACCACTACTACTGAAGCCTGTGCGCAGCAACTACTGAAGCTGGCGTGCCTAGAGCCTGTGCTCCACAACAAAAGAAGCCACTGCAATGATAAGTCCATGATGCACCACAACGAGGAGTAGCCCGCGCTTGCCACAACTAGAGAAAGCTGGCGTGCAGCAACACAGCCAAAAAATAAATTAAAAAAAATTAAAAAACAAAAATCAGTCAAAAATAATCCTTATGCCAAAGAGACAGATTTTAAGGTGACAAATTCTGCGCCCCTTCAGCTTTGACATATGATTTCAGGGGACAGACATAATTCAACTCATAACAACAGGAAATCTAGGAGAGAGAAGAACAAGTTAAATATCACCACAAGGAAATGATAAGAGTAGTCCAGAATGTGAGACTTCCTATAAAGTCTCTTCAAAATTATAATGTCATATAAAAAAAGAAGTAGGGGGACTATTCCAAAAAGACTAAAGAAACCAAATGTAAGCATTGTGATTGGATCCTGGTTTAAAAAAGAAACTGCTGTAAGATATTATGATGGCAATTGGGGCAATTCAAATATGGACTGGGTATTCTAAGAGTTAAATGATCTTATGGAATTACTGGTAATTTTCTTAGGGGTGCTCATGCTGTGATAGTTATATGTAAGAATGAACTTATACTCGGATATGCAGGCTGAAGTGTTTTGGGTGAAGTGTCATGACGTCTCCAATTTACTTTTATTTTTTATTTTTATAATGCAATCTTTTAGGAATTTTATTTTTTTAATTTAATTTTTATTTTATATTGGTGTATAGTTGATTTGCAATATTGTGTTAGTTTCAGGTGTACAGCAAAGTGATTCAGTTATATATATACATATATGCATTCCTTTTCAGATTCTTTTCTCATATAGGTCATTACAGAATATTGAGTAGAGTTCCCTGTGCTATACAGTAGGTCCTTGTTGATTTTTTTTATATATAGTAGTGTGTGTGTGTTAATCCCAAACTCCTAATTTATCCCTCTCTCCACCTTTGCTCTTTGGTTACCATATGTTTGTTTTCGAAGTCTGTGAGTCTGTTTCTGTTTTGAAAATAAGTTCATTTGCATCATTATTTTTACAAATATATGATATCACATGTATGTGATATCATATATTTTTGTCTTTGTCTGACTTACTTCACTTAGTATGATAATCTCTAGGTCCATCCATGTTACTGTAAATGGCATTATTTCATTCTTTTATATGGCTGAGTAATATTCCTTTGTATGTATGTACCACATCTTCTTTATCCATTCCTTCTCAATGGATATTTAGGTTGCTTCCATGTCTTGGCTGTTGTGAACAGTGCTGCAGTGAACATTGGGGCGCATGTATCGTTCTGAAATATGGTTTTCTCAGGGCATATGCCCAATAGAGGGATTGCTAGGTCATATGATAATTCTATTTTTAGTTTTTTAAGGAATCTTCATGCTGTTTTCCATAGTGGCTGTATCAATTTACATTCCCACCAACAGTGTAGGAGGGTTCCCTTTTCTCCACACCATCTCCAGCATTTATTATTGTAGACTTTTTAATGATGGCCATTCTGACCAGTGTGAGGTGATACCTCACTGTAGTTTTGATTTGCATTTCTCTAATAATTAGTGATGTTGAGCATCTTTTCATGTGCTTTTTGGCCATCTGTATATCTTCTTGGGAGAAATGTCTATTTAGATCTTCTGCCATTTTTTGATTGTTTTTTTCTTTTGTTTTGTTTTTTTGATATTGAGCTGCATGAGCTGTTTGTATATTTTGAAGATTAATCCCTTGTCAGTCGCTTCGTTTGCAAATATTTTCTCCCATTCTGTGAGTTGTCTTTTCATTTTATTTATGGTTTCCTTTGCTGTGAAAAAGCTTTTAAGTTTAATTAGGTCCCATTTGTTTATTTTTGTTTTTATTTTCATTACTTAGGAGGTGGATCCCAAAAGATATTGCTGTGATTTAGGTCAAAGAGTGTTCTGCCTATGATTTTCTCTAAAAGTTTTATAGTATCTGGTCTTACATTTAGGTCTCTGATTTCCTTTTAAATAGATCAGGAAAAAATGTATATACATACATAAAGCAAATATGTATATATAATGTGTATATAGAGAAAGCAAATATACCAAAAGGTTAGCATTTGTTGAATTTAAATGGTGGGTATATGGGGTATTCACAGTTCAACTTTCCTGTATGTTTGACATTTTTCATAATAAAACATTGACAGCAAATAAAGAAAAAACTTTTGTTTTTTTTTTTTAAAGAGAAGATTCTGCCCAGCACCTCTCAAGTGAAAATGAAAAAAATTCAACAGGCTTAAGGTATAGAAGATGAAAATCCAGGTAGTGAAAAAGAGAAATTCGCCATCAGGGTTGTTAAACAGTTGGGCTGCTTTCCAAGTGATTCCTTCCTTCAAAGTCTTCATTACTGGGAGTTGGAAGCTAGAGCACAAGGCTCTCAATCAAGAATGATTTGAGGGCCCCCCAAAGACCTGCTGACCTCTAAATATCTCCCCTGCTGGCTTCCCATGTGGCCTGAAATCCCTGTAACTTGGGTCAGTTCTTAGGAATCAAGTATTTTCTCACTATTCTGGGGCCCTCTTTTCAAATGCAAAGCTGGGAGGGTGCTGGAGCCCGTTAAGTGGAAACAATTGTTGGTGGAGCCAGTGCCCGCCCAGAGGCCCTCCATTCTAACAGCTCCTTTCCCAACCCCTTACCACCGCTGAGACTGGACAATACGTGCTCTAGGAAACTGAAACTGGACAATGTGTGCTCTAAGCAACTTCTTAGGTGAAGATACCATTTCAAGAAAGCTTACTTTTCATGAATAAAATGGGGTGCATAAGGTCATTGCTGTTTTTACTTTGTCAACTGGGTGGCCTCTGAAAGCTTCTTAGAATACTTCAAAGGAAGCCTTCTCAACTCTTCCAGCCCTCCACCCCTTCCCTTTGTAACTGAATTCTTACTGACCCCTAAGCTTTTCACTGAATGAAGAGTTTCCAAGGGGTCTAAAAAATACCTGAGACAATTAGAGAAATGAAAACCAAGGGGTCAAGATGAATTGACCCTTGGCGGAGGATTTACATAAATAGGTCCTAACCTCTGACTGTGAATAAAAGATAAATGCCCCATTAGGGTCAGAACCACAGTTCAAGGGCGTTCGCAGGGCCAGGCCTGGCTTCTCTGCTATGTCAGGAATTTCAAGAATGCCACTGATCATTGTGTGTTGGCAGAGCGCAGGGGGTTGCAGGCCAGCTAACAGAAACCCAGCCCTGCCCACTGGGTGAAACTGAAGCTCTCCCACGCAGTGATCTGCAAATCGAGAGCGTGGGAAACCTGCAAGTGGAGAGAGGAGCCAGAAGTAATGCCTTCAAAAATGGGACGGATACCTTCTCCTGAAAGGTGACCAAATTCGTGTTTTGGATGGTGGTATTAACCTGCAAGATTAGAGGGGAGAAAGGGCATGTCACCTGAGAAGAGCCAGTTTGCTCCCCTTATCTGTAGATCAGATGACCCAGTGTTAGCCTCCTGTAGCCTGAAGGCCTGTTTCCTTCTGCTGCTACCCAATAAAGACGTTTTACAAGGGTGTTACAAGAAAATTTTTAGAAAAAAGGTAAAATCGTGACCCTCATACAGACATAAAAATGAACATATGTTAAAGATTTTATTGTACTTGTAATAACTGAGGGAACCAGGCATGTGTTATAACCGATTTTAAAAAAAAGCAGCCCAGATTTATAGGGAGTAAAGAATGTTGAAATGAATTATAAATGGAGGCAAATGTCATGTGTTCTTCCCCCTCCCCCACCCACCTCCACCTCCAGGATGAAGAAAGTCAGTTGAACCAGGCAGGACAGAATTTACATGTCTATCCGTTCCCTACAACTTACAGAGTTATAAAATAGCTCCTGTAGGAAACAAGTGCTATAGGCAATAAAGAATTTTCCATTGAAGTATGAATTTTCTCTACGAGGGCAAGAAATTTTGCTTTCTACATATTGCCTTGAGAAGTGTCTCCTCCATCTGCGTACCTCTAACCCCTGCCCTGTCTCTGTGCTCGCCTCTCCACACCCCCCGAGAAACCATGTACATACTTTTTAACCAAAGACTGAGGTGGACTTGAGAACCTTTGGCCAAAGTTGATTTCTATCTTCCACAATTTTCTACTTTATTTTATTTCTTTGTCACATAAAAATGCATAGAATCCTGGTTGGGTTTCTCCTTGGCAAGATGAGAGTGATGACGAAGATGCTGCCTTGCCCATGTCATCTTGCTCTCTGTCGCATCTCTTGCACTAAAGAGAAATCACAAGGAGGATGGGAACTTGGGATGGAGAATCTACTTGCTCTGCAGCCGTTTTGGCCAGCAGATGCCTTAATCCTGATGGCCATTTTGGGCTTATTTTGCTGAGAGTCGTCAAAGTGACCCATTGCATTATGGAGATGAAGACTAGGGATAACCTGGATTCTACTGCTTACAAAGTATGTTTTTCTTCCCCCTGTTGCATCAAAGAGGTCTGTCAAGCTTTCTAGAAGTACTAACTCTAACCTGATATCTAAAGTAACGGATGGAAATGTGGGCTCTTTAGATGGAGTTCGTTCCCCTATACCTGTATCTAAGTGAAGAGGTGGAGATTCAAAACAAAACCATGTTGGAGAATTACTTCTTATTCCTGGATTTAATGTCTTATTTTTATATTGTTGCATAAGAAATCACCTCTAAAAATCATCTGTTTTCGAATTCGGGAAATATTGTTCTAGGCTCATTTATTTAAAGACAAACAGCTAAAAACGCCAAAGCTACTAGTCCAGGCTTTGATTGACCACTCCCTCTCCCCATTTTCTTCTGGAGCAGTGATTCTGGGGCCACTGCATGAATTGCAATCTATTATCTAATGAAGAAAGCCAAGGCTGGTGATACTGAGAAACCATGAGAGAAAAAAAGATATCACAGTGACAACACACTTCTGCAGAGTTCCATCTGAAAGCAAATAAATGACCTACTTACTGTTCTGTAAAGCATAGGGCAGATTCGCACATGGAAAAAAATGCCCTCAGAAGTGCATGTGAGAGAGACCCTGGTATGTGTAAAGGAATTTATGCAGGGCTCTCTTCACATTGGCATGCAGGTATGTGAGTGTGAGTTAGCAGACATTCCTTTCTAACTCATTACCCATTTTGCCCCTGCATTCCCTGCTCCTTAGTGCCTGAGGCACTTTTTTTCCGGATTTCCCTGGTCTGGGACAGAGATTGATGGTATCTTGGAGTTCTCTAAAGAGAAGCTGTGCCCCTTTGCACTTTCCTTTTGAAGCTAGTCATTAAGAATTGCTGCCAAGCTCTGTCATATGAGCATGGCAGAGCTGCCTCTGAGCTGAGAGTTCTTACCTGTCACAGGCTCTGGTACAGGTAGGCTCTCCTGGCAGTCTGTCAGTTAATACATATTTTTAAAAATATTTTGTTTATTTATTTATTTGGCTGCGTTGGGTCCTAGTTGTGGCACACAGCATCTTCATTGCGGTACACAGAAGCTTTAGTTGTGGCACATGGGATCTTTAGTTGTGGCATGTGGGATCTAGTTCCCTGATCAGGGATCAAACCTGGGCCCTTTGCATTGGGAGAATAGAGTCTTAGCCACTGGACCACCAGGGAAGTCCCAGTCAATACATATTTTCAACTAGACAGACAGTGAGACAGACAGTAATTTAGGGGAGAAAACCTTTTACTCTCTCCTCTTCTGTTCTATAGCTGGGACCTGTGAATTAAACTGACAAACAATAGATTCATAGGAGAAATCAATATTAATATTCTTTACATTCATGGGGGCTTCACAGAAAAGAAGTGAAATCCCAAAAAAGTTATTAGGCTTGAGTGCTTATATACCATTTCAACAAAGGGTGATAAACTATGGAGACGTGAGTAGGTAAAGGAAAGGGGATTTGAGATTTCAGGGGCAATGAATCATGGGAAGGTGACTAAGAAATATGTGGGGAAATTGATGAAAGACAAAAGCCCTTTAATAGGTGTGCTTATGCAGGCTCATCTTGGTACCTTCTCTGTCTCAGTGATGTGTTATTGTCCTCTTCCTGGTATGGGAAAGGGGAACATGTTCACAAGGGAAATTTATGCCCTGCTTTTAGGCAGAGAACTCTTCGTGATTGCTTTTTCTCAATTGCCTTCAGTTCAAATTAATCCTTATGCCAAAGTGACATAATCTGGGGTGTCATATTCTGATCCCCTTCAGTGAGAAGGCATCAAAATGTTTGGCAGGGCTTTAAAATATAATACTTGCATCACTGGAACAAGGAAGTGAACTTTTAGCGTAGCCTAAAGATCCAGAGGCTGTGGTAGATGAGGCCAACTTGCCCCATTTAAGTAGAGAACTCAGAGGTCTGGGGGAGCCAAAAGCAGGGATGAGAGTCAAGGAAGAGGAGTTCCAGGAAGGGCCTGAGCAAGAGGGTCCTTGATCAAGTGTTACTTGTGGGCCACAGCTGCCCATATTGCCTCAAAGCTGCATTTTTAAGGTGGGATGAAGAAAAAGTCAAAGTTTAGCATCTTATATTCTGAAAGGAGACTGAGGGAGAGAAGATGGAGAATGGAGTAGTGTGATACGAATGTACTTCTGTGCCTCAAATTCCTGGGAGTGTCTCATTGGTTCCCGTGCCCTGTTGCTCTCTATGTCTGCAAAGGAAAGATGAAATCGATTGCCTTGCAGGGATAGATATAATCACCAATGAAGCGGATGCTACTCTAGAACATGCTACCCTAAAATATGCGATTTTGACATAAAGATGATTTTGAGCTGAAGGCAATTGAGAAGTAGCAGATACAGGAAGAACTCCCCCTTTCTGCCTAAAAGCAGGGCATAAATTTCCCATGGTGAAAGTGACATAAACTTCCATTTGTAAAGGTGTCTCCCTCTCCCGTACCAGGAAGGAGACAAGACTCTTATCAGAGAACAACTTGAGTCTGCATAACAAATCCTATTGAACAACCCTTATCTATCCTACATTTCCTAGTCACTTTCCCACAATTTACTGCCCCTATGAGCCCAAACCCCCTTTCCTTTGTCTAATCATGTCTCCACAATTTATTGCCCTTTGTTAAAAGATCTGTCTTTGGGTTTCACTTCATTTCTGTGAAGCCCCTGTGCACATAAAAATATTAACATCGATAAAGAAACATATACCTTTTCTCCTGTTAATCTGTCTTTTGTCAGTTTAATTCACAGGCCCCAAGAATTGAACCTAAGAGGGTAGAGGAAATTTTTCCTCAGCTATAGCACCATTAATATTCTTTTGCTTGACTTTGTGTAATTGCTCAGGAAATGAATTATTGGATTTCTTCCCCCCTGTTTCTATTAAACATATGGTTTAACATTGTGCTGGCTGAGTAGCAATTAGAGATCTCCATAGAGGTTCCTCTAACATGTTGCTTATTCTGGAAGACAGCTAGTAAGACCCTCAGGACCATGTGTTTAAAGTGTGCTGCCTTGAGGGCTGCTGCTTTGTACCTTTGCGGTGTTGCCTTACTGAGTCTCAATAGTCCAGGAAAATTCCCTGGATTCAGAATTTCCCCATTATTCTGGAAAATTCATTTTTCCTTTCTCCCACATGGGCCTGCTTAGACAGAGTGACTATAGACCGCGGACTATAAAGTCATGGTCAATTAAAGAAAATGACTTCTCCATTCCATGCCTTCAGGGCTAATAACAGAGGCCCAGTGACTCCTGAGGTGTCAGAGGGAAGCACTAGGCTTGTCTCCCAGTGAAATCAAGCAGAGAAAAGCAAAGAGCAATCATCAGGGGGGCTGTTGTTTGAATTGTTTGAATTTTATGTTTGCAATTTAATTCTATAAATCAAAAAAGGGAAATTCACACTGGTTCTGTGTAGCATGTGATAAACCACAGCATTGCTACCAACAACTTTTTTCTCTCTTTACGAGCAGTGGCCTCTTAGCAAAAGTGCGTACTTTGAGTTTTGCAATACCTGACACATAAGTTGTAAAGAAGGGGAGTTTTTCACAGGCTAAAGAGATATAAGGAAAACAGCAAGATCTTATATCTGGAACATTTCTGAGGGGGAACATACTCTATGTTTATAGAGTATCCAGTTAGTCTATGACTAACTTCATTTTCTATGGTTTTTCTTAAGAAAACATTTGTGAAGATATTCAGTTATGATCACGAACTACTTCCTATGAATTATCTGTGATGTCTACATTGATTTCCTCTGAAGATTTATAAAGCCAGGGTGTTTGAAAACTTGGGCATCATCTCCTCTGACATAAACAATTTTCTGTGAAACCTTTCCATGTAAACTTGTAGTACCTGATTCTCAAGCCTGATAACACATTTAATCTATTCTCTTTTCCCACAAAATGTCTTTGACGCTAACTGTTTTGCTGTTATCCTCAAAGTATACACTCTCTTCTCCTAACCATGGGCCCCAAATCCCACACAGGGGTGAACCACAGAGTAGCAGAGAGAAAAGAACATTGCTTTTCTTCCATGAAGACTTTCCATCCAATTTCACCTCTCTGTTCTGTCGATACTATTTGGTGTTGGGGAAATAGTAGCATTCACAATTTGGTCTTCTAGATTTAATTTATAGTTACTTCAATTGGTGCCCCCCCCCCGAAAAAAAACCAAAAACAAACAAAAACAAAAAAACACAAAAAACCAACAACCCTCAAAAAAGCAAAATGGGAAGCCCTAAATGTTGGGTTTCCTCCTCCTTTGGCCCAAGGGGTACCCAAGGCGCAGTGCATATTTATCATCACCAAAATACTGCCTTGTAGGTACTTTTGAGAGCCAGAGCTGAATTGGTAATGTTTTACAGGCCTGGTTTGGAGCTGTGTGTCCTTTTCCTTTTTGGTAGTCAACTAGTCATATCTGGTGAAAACAGTCATTGTGTGTGCGTAAGTACATTCAGAACCAGAAACCAACAAAAAATCAAGATTCCCATAACTCAGGAGAACCTACCAGATTCTGACCATCTGACAATCTCATCTCGACACCTCCCAGTCTTCAGTGATCAGAAAGGTGATCGAAGCCCTGAGCTCTTGATTTTATCACAAAGTCCTTTTTCTTTGTGGGTGCTTTGGATCTGGAGATAGAGAATGAGGCGATCAGATAAAGCCATGTGGAGGGCTGAAAGTTTGCTGGAATGACGCTCGGGGCACAGTTTATGCTGTTGGAGCATTTCCTGTGTGCCCTTTGAAACCTCTGAACTCAGTTCTTCAAAGTGAGAGCTACCTTATTCTGTCTTTCCGCTGAACAAATATATCTGCTGCTTATCATCTTTTTTTTTTGCCACCCCCACCCTAATTGACTTAGCTAACATTGATTTATCAAAGCAAAAGCATTGCCCTGACTGAGTCATAAGTTACACTTTTACCTGACATTATCTGGACCTTTGGAAATGAAAGCATGCAAATAATGGACGTTTTGTGCACGGGTCTACACACTCGCACATATATGTGTCTTTCTGTTTGCTTCATTCATCTCGTTCTCTATACTCCCACTGTTTTTCTCCTCCCTCCCACCCCTTCTCATTCATAGTAGTTTCAGAGAGAGAGTTATGTTTTCTCATGAGCCAAAGGGTCATTTTTCAAGTTGAGTCCTATTAACCTTAGCGACAAATGCTTGCTTTTCAGAAGTTCCTCTTTGCAAAACTGTTTTTAGGGCAGAAAATTTATTTCTCTTTAGAGAGCTGGCGTGGTAAGAGGAAACTGAAGCTGATCTCTGGGTGTGCATTTGTGCTAATTTGCTGTACAATCAAATGCGGATATAGGTCAATAAAAGCTGTTCTTTGATCTATTGCTACAAAGGATTCATTGTATATACATTACTGGATAAGGGGGTTATGGCTGTGTTACTGCCCCTTGCAAACAGTGCCCTGTGCCACCCTTTAGCATGTGCAAGAAGTGAGACATCTGGCTTCAACCTGCCTGGGTTGTTTTTTTTTTAATTGAGGTGAAAAACCACATAAAATTTACCATCTTAACTATTTTTAAGCGTACACTACAGCAGTGTTAAGTACAGCCTCCCTGAGTTTTACTTTGCTGATTTATTTATTTTTAATGGGTAGCCACAGTATCATTTCATTTCTGGATCTCCCCATAAAAGGATAGCATTCGG